>NC_138779.1:69584328-69794328 GCF_965119305.1 Pelophylax lessonae | reverse complement strand
TGTTGCGTGGTATTTGGTGACCGGTGCAATCTGAGCAGCTATATAGTAGGTATTAAAGTTAGGGAACCCTACACCAACTCAAATTTTTGGAAGGAATAAAGTCTTACTAGCAATCCTTGGTCTAGTACCACCCCAAGTGAAATTCAAAGTTTTCCTTTGTAAAATACGTAGAAAATGAGCTGGTATTGGTATCGGAAGGACTCTGAATAGATACAGAAATTTAGAAAGTATCAAAATGTTATTAACTGCAATCCTTCCAAACCAGGAAAGGGGAAGAGATGTCCAATATTTAAAGAGATCATTAATCTTTTTTATATTTCCAATATATTTGGGAAAAATAAATTAAAAAATGTTTTTTAAAAATGTATTTTAAATATATTTTTCTTCCATGTGGGTTTCTCCGACCACAGGGCCATTCACTTTTGGGGTGACCTGCCCCGGCCTGGGCTCCTGGAAGCTGAATTGTACCCTTCTGGAAAATGAGGAACTGCTGGAGGAGCTCAGGGAGGCCTACATAACCTGGAATGAGGACAAGAGATTCTTTGGAAAGGTAAGCGATTGGTGAGAGTTTGTGAAAGTTAATCTGCACAGCTTCTTTTAGGCAAGGGGATGCCAGCAAGTGTGTGCCAAGAAGAAGGCACTCAGGAGACTGCAACATCAGTTGCAGTCCCTGCAGGACCTTCACCACTGTGGTTGTGACGTTAGGCAGGACCTGGAGGACACCAAGAAGAGCCTGAAACTACACTTCAAGGAAGAATCCAGGCACATTTTCTTCCGTGCCTTGAATAAATAGATATACCAGTGATAATTCTAGAATGTGCCCCCTTTTTGTTTGTGGTGTACATGTACAGCGGTAATGGGCTCCTGGAATTGGCACAGGGGAACTAGGAGTTCTGTGTTGGTGATATCCCTGTGAGCTTTTCTAACCAAAGCACACAAAAATGTACTATTAGATGCTCAACTGACCCCTGTTATGTGTAATATTAGACACCATGTTGGTTTAGTAGTTAGAATTGCTTTATAGTTTTGGAACGCTCCAGAAAAAAAAAATAAATAAATAAATTCTTTAGATATCCATCATAGTCCAGTCCCATATTGCTATGTTAATTTAAACATTAATATTGAATTTATTCAGTAATATGATCAATCTTCAGTTTTAGTTGGACAAGTTGGCATTGTTAGACAAGGGCATGAACAAGTATACAATTTCATAATAACTCATTCACAAGTCTCCAGACCTTTGGCTAAAAAAGGCCACATTATTTTGTCCTGGGACAGGCACCTGTGCCATTATTTCTTTTTTGCCCTCTCAGCTAGCTGGTTTTTTTAGCTCCTAAAGAACATTACAATTGTGCTTTAAATTTGATCTCAATCAGCAGCCAAATTTAACAGGCTTTTAACCTTGCTTTTGGGTGTAGTTGCATCATTTTGTAAAATGACTTCGGACTTTGTAAGATGTCTCTCCAATAATTACAATAGGTAATGTTTGGACCAGGCAACATTTGTCTTAAATTTTCATATACTTGAACAGAAAGCCATTCAGAAAACAAGGATAATAGAATTGTTAAGGACTGAGCAAGCTGCTTCGCCAACTGCACAAGATAATTGATAGGATAAAAATCAGAGCAAATCAGCAGGCACACTGCTTCCCTTGAGACAGTTTAAATGAAAAACCTTCAGGTTTGATTGGTGTGTATGTTTAATGTTTCATAGGACCCCAACAGGTGCTGTATCAGAATACTGCACATGGAGTAACTTAGATTATTGAGAATGCCCTATATTATATTAAAAGCAATGCAAGCAAAGAGAGACAGTTTTAATTTTAAAACTTCTCTTTCATCCTCGAGATGCTGAAAAACAAAAACCCAGCAGCACAAATGTAATTTCACTGCTTCTTCTGTGTCAGTTACTGAGAGTACAGATTTCATACACAGCAAGGCAATCTGAATACACAATTACGCGTACCTAATTGAATGAGTGAAAACAACTGAGGTGATGTTCTGTCTATAGATTCATTTCTTCTGCTCTCCTGAAAGTAATTTTCAGATACATTCATAGCTAAAAAAAATCCAGCAGATGCTTCAAGGAACTACGCTTGCTAATGACAGGGGTTATGACTCATTAGATGACATACAGACCTTAAAGTATAAGTGCACTTATAGTGTGCTTATCCTTAATTGGCCTACTCTCCTTGTTAAGCAATTCTTAAACAGTATATAGTTACCTGAGATCTGCAGTGCCCAGCCAAAATCTTCCCATCTAGCGAATATGCCCTTAAGCCCATTTAGTTTAGAAAATGGCAAGTCTGCAGCCGGTCAAGGCCTTCTATTGAAGTGAATAGATTCCAAGCCCCACAGGAAACAAAGGTTGATAGTTAAGGGAGGCATAAAAAGCACAATACATAAATCATTTTTTTTTACTGTATATAAGCCAGCCGACATTCAAACCATGTATGGCCAGGCTGAATGTACCAAGTTGATCAATCAACTTGGGTACAACTAGCATGCCAGGTTTTACCTGTGATTTTCACTAGCGGCTGCTATACAATAATCACTGTCTTCTCCCAGCGAAGGGCGCGCAGGGGGGGGGAGGGACTTTACTGCAGGGAGAAGACAATAGGACCCGGCAAGAGGGATTCTATCTGTGTTACAGGGGGAATCAAGCAAATTTCTTTCCTGCAACCCGTGGGAGGAAAGAAATTTGATCCGTTCATGGCCAGCCTTGCAATATGATTCCACAGTCTCTTTAGATCTACTAAGGACTAAGTAGTATAAGTACCTCCCTGATTTGATATCAGTTGAATAGATTGTTTTTAGTGGCAGAAGCTTTAATTTAGGGATAGACCGATATGGTTTTTTCAGGACCGATACTGATATTGATATTTTGGTCGCAACGTATCAGTATCGGCCGATATGGGCTCATATTTTGTACATTTAAAGTTTTGAAAAATAAAGACTGGTACTGAACATGTTATTTTTTGTTTAATGCTTAATTGCTGGCTAGCTGGCACCCTGTGGTGAGTGGCTGGCTGGCACCCTGTGGTGGGTGGCTGGCTGGCACCCTGTCTTGGATGGCTGGCTGGCACCCTGTGGTGGGTGGCTGGCTGGCTGGCACCCTGTGGTGGGTGGCTGGCTGGCACCCTGTGGTGAGTGGCTTGCTGGCACCCTGTGATGGATGGCTGGCTGGCACCTTATGGTGGCTGGCTGGTACCCTGTGGTGGGTGGCTGGCTGCTGGCACCCTGTGGTGGGTGGCTGGCTGGCACCCTGTGGTGGGTGGCTGGCTGGCTGGCACCCTGTGGTAGGTGGGTAGCTAGCACAGGGGCTGTGGGTGGCTGGCTAGTAAAGGGCCTGTGGGCAGCTGGCTGGTACAGTGCCTGTGGCTGGCTGGTACAGGGCCTGTGGGTGGCTGGCTGGCTGGCTGGCACTCTGTCTGTGGGTGGCTGGCTGTCTGGCACCCTGTGGTGGGTGGCTGGCTGTCTGGCACCCTGTGGGGGGCGGCTGGCTGACTGGAACCCTGTGGTGGGTGGCTGTCTGGCACCCTGTGGTGGGTGGCTGGCTGGATGGCACCCTGTGGTAGATGGGTAGCTGGCACAGGGGCTGTGGTTGGCTGGCTGGTAAAGGGCCTGTGGGTGGCTGGCTGGTACAGTGCATGTGGCTGGCTGGTACAGGGCCTGTGGGTGGCTGGCTGTCAAGCACCCTGTCTGTGGGTGGGTGGCTGGCTGTCTGGCACACTGTGGTGGGTGGGTGGCTGGCTGTCTGGCACCCTGTGGTGGGTGGCTGGCTGGCTGGCACCCTTTGGTGGGTGGGTGGCTGGCACAGGGGCTGTGGGTGGTTGGCTGGTACAGGGCTTGTAGGTGGCTGGCTGGTACAGTGCCTGTGGCTGGCAGGTACAGGGTTTTTGGGTGGCTGGCTGCTACAGGGCCTGTGGGTGGCTGGCTGGCTTGCTGGTACAGTGCCTATGGCTGGCTGGCTGGTACAGGGCCTGTGGATGTGGGTGGCTGGCTGGCACCGGGTTGCTGTGGGAGGGTGTATGGCTGTGATACACTCCCGCGAGACTAGTCCTGACTCCAGACAAGGCTGACCAAGGCAAGGGAGGCGGCCTAAGAAGGCAGAATGATGTCACAAAAATATAGGCAATATGGGCCAGTTCCGGGGCCGATACCGGTATATTGGGGAAAGTGCATATCAGCCCCCGATATATAGGCTTTGCCGATAATCTGTCTATCCCTACTTTAATTCACTCAGCACTATGCTACCCGATAATAAAGCCAACATATAATTCTTTGCTTTCCCTTTATAGGTCTCTCACACTTTTTAAAGATTTCATTTGTATAAAATGCTAAATGCCTATGTAAGGACAGTGAGTTTAATAATATGTTCAATTTCTGAATCACCATGAATAATTTTGACAGGTTCATAAAATCCTTAACAAAGACAAGTGCAGCTCTAGTGCACAACTCTCAAACCATTTTTATGTTTTAGTGTTTGTAATGCAGATCAGCGGAAGCAAAGTAGGCTCTAATTGGTCACTACAAGGTGAAACCCTTTTTCATTGATCTTATTTCCAAAAATTATATTTTCAGGAATAATAAGCCTGGTAGAGGCGCCATAGTGATAAAGCATTCAGAATCAAACACGAGATCCCTATTATTTTGTGAATAGAGCAGTCTTTCTGAACATTTTTACCTTTGAGGAACCCTTGAATTGTTTTTTAGGTCTCAGTAACCCCTGCCAAGATAAGTCCATTAGGGGTCATTGGTAAAAAGCCTCTTCAATTGGTCTTGGTCAGTAGCAAAACTCTTACAGTCATGCCACTGACTTTTCCAAATAGCTGAACCTGTAAATATGCAGGGAGCATAAGATGAGATGTCAGTTGGCCACAGCTCATGGAACCCTTACCCACCTCTGGAGGAAACTTCACATTTCATGGAGCCCTGGTTGAGAATGGCTACTCTAGAGAAATAATATCTACAACAATTCCTGATCAAGAACTAATGCTTGTGGCTTTAAGACAAGATCAAGTTATATTTGCACTGATAAATTATTTCTGTTTGTGTACACAAAAAAACTGACCTCATCTGGAAATGATCTTCTCTGCAAAAGACATTATTGAGAACAAATTTCATATTATGTTAACATTTTGGGCATTATACTTATAGACATATTTGTTATGAGTCAGTAGAAATTTTGTAAAATGTTTTCAACAAATTATTAGATGTTGATTATTTTTCCTTCCCTCTAGTTAGAACCTCCTGGCAATGATAATCATTTATATCTACTGAGAAAGCTTTAGGAAAGACCAACACTGGCCAAACCACTTTACAGCACTGTAAGAATCTTTTATTATGATTAATGTAGTGTTTCCTGCTGTTTATTACTATTACAGACTGTGCAGCATATTTCAGCTTTATAAACTTCTAACATATTCACAAAATGTATGTGGCATGCTTATAAAGCCATTAGCAAATTCAGACATTTTAAAGGCATGAATTCGATAAATGTGCTATCAGTGACTGATTGACTACCCAAATACCAGCAAATCTGTCATGTACAGTAAATGTTTTTTTCACTTTATCACTGGAGAATATGCAACAAGTGTGTGTCGCCAACACTGTCCATAGCAATCAAAACAGAATGTCTAGAAAATGGCTAAGAGCCCATTCACATTGAGGCGACACGACTTCGGGGGACGACCTGTGAAGTCGCGTGCACCGCTGTGCACCGCGACTTCGGCACGACTTGCAGAGACTTCACATAATGGAAGTCTATGCAAGTCGCTCCGAGGTCGCCCCAAAGTAGTACAGGACCCTTTTTCTAAGTCGGAGCGACTTGTGTCGCTCCTATTAGAACGGGTTCTGTACTACTCAATGGACCGCGACATACCGCGACTTGTCAGGCTGACAAGTTGCCTGACAAGTCGCGCTAATGTGAATAGGCTCTAAATGCACAATTCAAACACAAAGATGGACAATGTATCATGATCATCCTCAGGGGCCCCTACGACTGAACTTAGCTGCAACATTCATCTGGAGGTATCTTTAATATTAATTCTATATACCAGGGCATACAGTATGTGTTTAGTTCCACCAGGACTCTTTGTTGTGCCTTTTGCTGATAATACCTTTTTGTAAATTGTATGTATGTACAGTATATACTGTATGTACTATTATTATTTATTTCTTATATAAAGCTTTTATGTTTCTATACTGGTGTGCATCTACTGTATATACTTATGGTTATTGTTATATGCTGGTTGCAGTAGTTCCTTTTATCCCAATTGCCTAGATTACTGGTTAATTTTCTAGGAAGGGAGCCCCTTCTGTCCTGAATGGAGGCACTGCTAAATTTATTATCAAATTCACTTTTCCACTTAGCAAAGGTTCTGATTCTCTTATCTACCTCCAAGTTTAGCTCACTATTCTGTTTGGGTAGGTAATTTCTCACAACCCCCCCCCCCCCTCCCCTCCCCCAAAAGATGGCTACAGTGATTTATAGGCGTTTTCTTAATGCATAGATTGCGTTTAGATTAAAAAAAACTTCTGACTTTACAACCCCTTTAACTAACCATATAGAAAAACAATGTTCAGCTGTAGATGGCAACCAGTATAACCATATAGAAAAAAAAATGTTCAGCTGTAGATGGTAACCAATCACTTTCTATCTTCAGCCTGTTCAATTAAGCTTTGACAAAAAAAAAAAAAAAAAAAACTTGGAAGCTGGTTGGATTTTATACAGGAGCTGCACCAGATTTTTCACTCTCTAGTTTTAGAAAATCAACCCCTCTGTGTTAAATAAACTATAAAATGTTATGGTAGATTGAAAAGTAACTGTCAACATATACTATATTGTCAAAAGTATTTAGTCTTAGTCTGTAGGGATCAAAATTGAGTTGGCTCACCCTTTGCAGCTATAACAGCTTCAACTTTTCTGGGAAGGCTGTCCACAAGGTTTAGGAGTGTGTCTCAACCCCAAACTTGCTCATCCATGTCTTTATGAACCTGGCTTTATGAAGGGGTCCAAAACATTTAGTGGAGGGGGGTTTATGTGTGTTTCAAGTGTTGGGCTTAGCCCCTTGGTTTCTGTGAAGGGAACTTCTAAGGCGTCAACAAACCAAGACATTTTGGACAATTTCATGCTCTCAACTTTGCGCACCAGTGCACAAAGCAAGGTCCATAACGATATGGATGAGTGAGTTTGGGGTGGAGGAACTTGACTTGCCTCCACAGAGTCCTGACCTCAACCCGATAGAACATCTTTGGGATGAATTAGATTGGAGACTGTGAGCCAGGTCTACTCGTCCAACATCAGTGCCTGACCTCACAAATGTGCTTTTGGAAGAATGGTCAAACATTTCAAAGACACACTCCTAAATCAAATGGACAGCCTTGCCAGAAGGGTTGAAGCTGTTAAAGCTACAAAGGGTGGGCCAACTCAATATAGATCCCTATGGACTAAGACTGGGATGCCTTTAAAGTTCATGTGCGTGTAAAGGTGTCCCAATACTTTTGACAATATAGTGTATATTACTAAGAGGATTTTCCTTCACTTCCTATCCTGGTAACAACATGTATATTGGGATGCCACTGGGAAAGCCAGTGGGGGAAATCTTCCCAGCATGACCTTACAGCCCTGATAGATTTGTAGATTTGTATTATAGCAGTAGCATGTTGTTGTGGGCACTTAGTGTACATCACTGTGCCTACATAATGTGCCTAAATAATGTATTTTGTGTACGTATATCTTTTGTGGGTGAGATTGGAGAACAAGAAAGAAGAAGCAAGTTTGACTAAAGTTGGGTACACGGGGCCAAATACTGGGCAGTAATAGTTGATTACAATAATGGAAAGAAAGCTGCGCACAAAGAACAATGAGCTAAAAAAGGCTGCTAGTACAAAGTATATCAAACCAAAAAGACAATGTAAGGATGGTACAGCGCCACTAAATGGAATAACTAACTAAAGGAAAGGAGGTGAACCAATGTCCATAAGTCCATGTGGAGGAAAAGGATTCAAATGCTGAAAATGTAGCCACAGATCCAACAAAATTCTTGCAAATAGAGTTTCTTGGCAGAGATCACACAAACAATAAAGGATGTACCCTTACCAGACAGTTGGACCCCCTGTTAAGGAAGGTCAAACAGGCGTGCGAAGTCAGTCACCAGAAACGAATAGACAACCCAATTCCTCTCCGAACAGCCACAGAACATCCGGATAGGACCATGGAACCGGTAGACCTCAATGGACTCCAGGTGTACATAGGGGATGACCTCCAATAATACAAATGGGGGCGCACATGGTGAAGTATGTACGGATTTTTATTAATAAAAGAAAGGTAAAAAACTCACATGTAACTGCTTGATACAGGCATGTTAATCGATTGATCGGCCGCGGCTGGAACAGCGTGACTGCATGGGGGCTAGCGTACCTAAATAGTAATAGTTGATTCAACAGGAACTGGCCAACAGTGTCTTTCAGAACAGAAGCCGGTCTAAAAAAAGGTTTTGTCAAATGGACATGCTGGAAAACCAGAATTCAATAAGTGCTGGCGGGGGGGTAGACTCCCTGCTACAACACAGTGGCACAGCTGGGGATATTGCATGTGTTAGTATGGTGATCTATCAGGGTTGAAAAAAGAAAAAAAAAAACTTTACGTGTGTACTGGGTTTAAGATTATTGGTACATCAGAGAACAGGGCAGCCCGGAAACGACAGTCAGTGGAATAGGTACAATCGTTAAATCATTTTTTTTTTTTTAATTTGAATGTTTATTCAGAAAATGTTTTCACTTCATCATTTTGTCTTTCAATGGATACAGGCAATTTGGTAAAAGATATAAAGGACAAACAGTTACAGTAAGATATGTTGCAGTAACGTACACTAAGCAAAGGGTGAGTTCATTCAATCATTTTTATTAAAGAATTTATGCACTTTTATAATACAATTATGTGGTTTCTGAGGCTTTATTATTGTACTACAATTCCATTTAAAATCTGCATAATTACAAAGGAAATTTGTGTTGAATCCCATTGATTATCTTAGGACCCAAATCCTCACACAAGAAAAACTGACAAAGTATATTAGTGTGAAGAAAACCACTTCATCTGCATGTACTGTGCTGTGGTCTTGAAGGTATCCAAATATTGGTTTTACCTCACGTACAATACAAAAGATTCTTGTATATTCTCAGTATACTTGCAGATATTTACAGGTAATCAGTTTGAGAAATAAAAGATTCTTGTATATTCCCAGTATAGTTGCAGATATTTACATGTAATCAGTTTGAGAAATATTGTCTGAAATATATTTGATTCTAATAAATCAGTAAAATGTTTGTCTTTGTTTAGCTTAAGGCTCCGTTCACATGTAGGTGTCCCGTATCTAGGCATCATATCTAGGCGATTCCACCCGCTATCCAGTATTGCCGCAAATCGGGAAACACACGTTCTGGAACTTCTTTTGGATCACAGGTGCCCCGCGATTCTGTTTGCATGATTTTACCGCAATTCATTGGGTGACAATCGGGGGAAAATTGCATTGCAAACAGGGTGCCATTAGTGGTAACAGGGATCACAAGCGCGTCCCACGATTTGCAGGGATTCAGGATCACGGGCAGAATGGTAGCGATTTCGCCCAAAAACTGAGACACCTAGATGTGAATGGAGCCCAAAGTGGGATGTGGCTGGTAAAATGACAGTGGAGTCTCAGTATAATGGAAGGACAGTGGAGGTTGGAAAAATTTAGTTTTTTAGGGTGTACCCCATATACCCAAGGCCCTTAGAGTACATCTTAAAAAGCAAGTTACATTTAAAATAGTATGTCCCCCTCTTCATAATAAGTAGCAGCTTTAAATTAAAAAAAATAAATAAATACAAAAATCGTAGGGAAAAAAGTAAATGTACATATACATACCTTACCCCCCGCTTCCATACTGTAGGGAGCAACATCATCATTCTTCTGATGAGATGTTAGCAAAGACACTCTAGCAGATATGACTTCTCATGAGATTTGGGATACTCAGCAGAAGGATAATTTTGTCACTCGAGGGGGGCGTGGCTTGGCGCATGGAGCAGTGAGATGTGTCTCTGTACAGCTCCCGTTCCCTGAGACTTCCACGGGACATTTAATTCACATGGATCACCTCCAAACCTCACTGATGGGCGGAAACCACCTCAGAGACCCAAAGAAAACTGGAGGAAGACACTTGGGCAGTGACTTGGGGAACTTTTTCACCCTTTCCTCAGCTGCATCGCATCACAAGCAGGCCTCCAAGATGGCGTCAGCACCATCTTCACCAGCCCGGTCAGTCGACATGCAGGTGAGGTCCCTCAGCCATTACCCCTCCAAATAGATCTGACCAGCTCACAAGGCACTCCCATAGCATTTCACAAGCCTCACTTTGCTTAGGAGACGGTTGGGACATGGAGACCCAAATGGGATCCCTGCATACCTACATTAGATCCCTGCCTACTAAGACTGATTTTGAACACTGTATAAAACGCATAGAAAAAACCTACAGGCAGGAGATTACGGAGCTAATAAAATATCTAGGGGTTCACATGGAGGACATTGAAAACACCATGGATGGCTTTTGTAATGCCCCACAGTCTCACAAGGAGACCCTAAATACTCACACTGTTCTCATTCAACAACTCATGTACCAGCAGGATTATATTGAAAACAGGAACAGCCATAATAATTTTCAAACAAGGGGTATCCCTGAAGCCATTGAGAATAAGAATCTGGCTGTGGCGGTTACCGCCATTTTCAACCAACTGCTACAGAAGCCAAAAGATAAACCAATTTGATTCTTTCTTTGTGCGTGATACCTTGTGCAGGGTGCACTTTTACAAGGTCAAGGAAGAAATAATGCGGGCTGCTAGTTCACAGGACACCATCCTATTCAAGGAAACATATGCAAAAAACTATCAGCGCAGTTATATCCAAAAAGTAAATATAAATTGATCAACAAAAGTGATATAATCAACCAGTGTACCAAAGTGTATAAAATAGGAAGATCTGGCAGCTAACACAAAACAGTGTTATTCACTTACACAATACAAATTAATCAAACTTAAAGAGGTTGTAAACCCATGAAACTTTTTTTTTTTTGCTGCAACCTGAAAGAGAAACCCATAATGAGCTAGTATGCATTGCATACTAGCTAATTATGAAATACTTACCTAAGAACGAGCCCCCGCCGTGCCGCCCGCTCACCTGTATGGCGGGCGACATGTCCAGTCGCCTGTCTTCCGGGATCGCGGCATCCGGCCATTCCTTCAGAGCGCATGCGCCAGTGACGTCACTGGCTGCATGTAAGGTAAATATCTCCTAAATGGTGCATGTTTAGGAGATATTTACAGTACCTATAGGTAGGCCTTAATATAGGCTAACCTATAGGTAAAAGTGTCAGAGGAGGGGTTACTTCCTCTTTAAAAATTGCTGTGCCAGAAACAAAGTGTAACATCTATTAGAAATCCATCTGTATATACAATAGAGTACCTCTACTGTTCAGCGCCCTATCGGCAAAGACGTAACGTGTATAGGGGCGGAGCCTATCCTGCTGCTCGTTGCATCCTCTCAGCTGTGCGGTCTTATTGTGTTACGAGCATGACTTCAAGAAGCTGTTTGTGAGTACCTTAATTTAAATAAACGGCTGATTGATTTCTAATAGATGTTACACTTTGGTTCTGGTGCAGCACTTTTTAAGTTTGATTAATTTCTATTCAAGGAAACCATTGGGTGACCTACCTAACTTTCTTGGCATTTTGGAACTGCCTCAAGTTTCTCTGGCTGATTGGCCCTTCTCTCCAACGACCCTGAGTCTCCCCTTTAACCCCCAATGGCAAAAACAAGGCAGGAAGAAACGCTCCAGATCATCATCCCAGAGACCCCCATATGATTGAAACTACCCTGCCTAGTGTCTTTTTATTCTCCTGGAGATCTTCCTAGCTGTAGAACTTCTCCTGCCCTGGACCTGAGCTGAGCTTTTTGCTCTACCCATGCGACTCTGTTGGGTCTGTCTTCTTGGATGCTCTCCATCACCTAAGATGGTTGTTCTCTTGACTCTTTCTATGGGGCTTTTGTTATTTTTTTATTGCATTCTGTGTCGCATTTGATCCCATGTTTTCTCTTAATACACTAGAGAGACTGCGTTACATAAACATGAATTAAAAGAGTGCAATTATATTCTTTAATAAAAGCAAACTAGCACCATTCAGAGTCAGACCCTAAAAGAAAAATTATTCGACAAAGGCTTTCCAACTGACATTATGGAAACAGCTTGTTCCCTTTATAAGGACACCTAAGCCCCCATGACACGTTGCTCGACCCAGGTGACATGCAATGACATGCATTTTATCACCCAGTTTTATTCCCGCCATAGGCAAATGGAGCACGTTTTGCGGAAACATTGGCCTTTATTGAGACAGGACCAGCACCTCCAACCTGTCTTATCAGATAGACCAAAGTTTTCTTTTAGAAAAGCCCCCAGCATTAAAAGCAAGTTTGCACCAAAAAAGCTTAAGAATAAGCCCCCACCACCTGGGAATACTCTCCTGACTTTCCTGGCCATAATTGGCAGGTACCAATGCCGTAAGCCCCTCTGTAAGACCTGTTGATTCATTCAGCATGGACAGAAATAATTGCACGTTAAGGCAACAGCGCACGCCGTCCTCGGGTAATAACATTTTAATAGAGGACACACAATACACTGTATGATAATTGCACTCACATTTCTTCTCTTTATAATGGGCACATCTGCAAGGGCCTTCTCCTCATCCCTCTCCTGGATGGCTTACGATGCGCCCATCAGCCAAGGACGCTGCTGACGCCTACTGTTTCTCCTGCTTCTCCCCGCCCAGCGTCTATGAGCCGGGCCGTAGTTCAAGAAAAGAAATGTGAGTGCAATTATCGTACAGTGTATTGTGTGTCCCCTATTAAAATGTTATTACCCGAGGACGGCGTGCGCTCTTGTCTCCTATCCTTTCAGTTTTTATCCTTATCAAGTCTGCCACCCAGTGGATTTTAGGAGGAGCTGCAACGACAAGGATTGTCACATGCACACTGCAAGCAACTAGGATTGTATAGAGGATCAGCCCCCCAGTACTGGTGATATCTCTCACACTTTGTGTAGATTTTGTTGGACTACACGTTAAGGCAAGACCTATGCCATCAAGGCGTTCCACACGTGCTCATCTGACTATGTATACTGAACAAAATTATAAACGCAACACTTGTTTTTGCCCCCATTTTTCATGAGCTGAACTCAAAAATCTAAGAAAACAGGGATTCATCTGTGAAGAGAACACCTCTTCAAAGTGCCAGGTGCCATCAAAAGTGAGAATTTGCCCACTCAAGTCGGTTACGACGTTAAACTGCAATCAGGTTGAGACCCCCATGAAGACAATGAGCATGTAGATGAGCTTCCCTGAGACGGTTTCCTACAATTTGTGCAGAAATTCTTTGGTTATGCAAACCCATTGTTGCAGCAGCTGTCTAGGTTGTTGGTCTGAAATGATCTTGGAGGTGAAGATGCTGGATGTGGAGGTCCTGGGCTGGTGTGGTTACATGTGGTCTGCAATTGTGAGGCCGGTTAGATGTACTGCCAAATTCTCTGAAACGCCTTTGGAGATGGCTTATGGTAGACAAATGAACATTCAATTCACAGGCAACAGCCAATTGCATGCTCCCAAATAACTTTCAACATCTGTGGCATTATGCTGTGTGATAAAACTGCACATTTTAGAGTGGCCTTTATTGTGGCCAGCCTAAGGCACACCTGTGCAATAATCAAGCTGCCTGATCAGCATCTTGATATGCCACACCTGTGAGGTGGATGGGTTATCTCGGCAAAGGAGAAGTGATCACTAACACAGATTTAGACAGATTTGTGAATATTTGAGAGATAAATGCCTTTTGTGTGCATAGAAAATATCTTAGATCTTTGAGTTCAGCTCATGAAAAATGTGGGCAAAAACAAAATGGTTACTTTTATAATTTTGTTCAGTATAGTATATTGCCTGATGTGTCCATGTGGCCTCTTCTATGTTGGTCGGACCATAAGGACACTACACAAGCGGTTTGGCGAGCATCGCCAGGTTATTACTGAGGGCAAAGGCATACATAGTATACCCAAACATTTTTGGAACATCACAATATGTTAAGTGAAGGTCTGAGGATCTGGGTCACTGAGGCTATATCTAGAGACCTCCCCCTGCTGAACATGTTTGCAAGCTGTGCCAGAGGGAGACCTACTGGATTAACTCGTTCAATGTTTTGTCTCTTGGTTAATTGAATGAGGAGTTAGAAATTAATACGCTACTAACTGTAATATACATGGTTCTGAAAAATAATTCCTTCCTTTATGCCTTTAGATTCAGAAACACTTCTATATACAGTATACACACAGTGGGAGAATCATGCCATGTAGCTGTAACTGTAAGTTCACATAGTCTATATATTTACACACAAAATCATACTTTATAAAAATGGTCTTCACTCAATTCAATATCATTTTTCTCACATTATCTAACAAGGTACATTTGCTTTTTATTACTATTAGCTTTGTCTATATGGGTATTCTATATATATATATATATATATATATATATATATATATATATATATATATATATACAGTATCTCACAAAAGTGAGTACACCCTTCACATTTTTGTAAATCATTTTATTATATCTTTTCATGTGACAACACTGAACTTTGCTACAATGTAGTGAGTGTACAGCTTGTATAACAGTGTAAATGTGCTGTCCCCTCAAAATAACTCAACACACAGCCGTTAATGTCTAAACCGCTGGCAGCAAAAGTGAGAACACTCCTATGTTAAAATGTCCAAATTGGGCCCAAAGTGTCAATATTTTGTGTGGCCACCATTATTTTCCAGCACTGCCTTAACCCTGTTGGACATGGAGATCACCAGAGCTTCACAGGTTGCCACTGGATTCTTCTTCCACTCCTCCATGATGACATCATGGAGCTGGTGGATGTTAGAGACCTTTGCTCTTTCACCTTCCATTTGAGAATGCCCCACAGATGCTTAATAGGGTTTAGGTCTGGAGATATGTTTGGCCAGTCCATCACTTTTACCCTCCGAATCTTTAGTGAGGCAGTGGTCATCTTGGAGGTGTGTTTGGGGTCCTTATCATGTTGAAATACTGCCCTGCGGCCCAGTCTACGAAGGGAGGGGATCATGCTCTGCATCAGTATGTCACAGTACATGTTGGCATTCATGGTTCCCTCAATGAACTGTAGCTCCCCAGTGCCGGCAGCACTCATGCAGCCCCAGGCCATGACACTCCCACCACCGTGCTTGACTGTAGGCAAGACACACTTGTCTTTGTACTCCTCACCTGGTTGCCGCCACACATGCTTGACACCATCATAACCAAATAAGTTTATCTTTGTCTCATCAGACCACAGGACATGGTTCCAGTAATCCATGTCCTTAGTCTGCTTGTCTTCAGCAAACTGTTTTTGGGCTTTCTTGTGCATCATCTTTAGAAGAGGCTTCCTTCTGGAACGACAGCCATGCAGACCAATTTGATGCAGTTTTCGGCATATGGTCTGAGCACTGACAGGCTGACTCCCCACCCCTTCAACCTCTGCAGAAATGCTGGCAGCACACATACGTCTATTTCCCAAAGACAACCTCTGGATATGACGCTGAGCACGTGCACTCAACTTCTTTGGTCAACCATTGCGAGGCCTGTTCTAAGTGGAACCTGTCCTGTTAAACCATGTTATGGTCTTGGCCACCGTGCTGCAGCTCAGTTTCAGGGTCTTGGCAATCTTATTATAGCCTAGGTCATCTTTATGTAGAGCAACAATTATTTTTTTCAGATCCTCAGAGAGTTCTTTGCCATGAGGTGCCATGTTGAACTTCCAGTGACCAGTATGAGAGAGTAAGAGCAATAACACCAAGGTTAAGACACCTGCTACACCATTCACACCTGAGACCTTTTAAAACTAATGAGTCACATGAAACCAGGGAGGGAAATGGTTAATTGGACCCAATTTGGACATTTTCACTTCGGCTGTGTGTTGAGTAAATGTACAGAAACAAGCTGTACATTCATTACTTTACATTGTAGTAAAGTGTAATTTTTTCAGTGTTGTCACATGAAAATATACACAAAAATGTGAGGGGTGTACTCACTTTTGTGAGATACGGTATATATGTTAGTGATGAGTCGAACACCCCCCTGTTTGGTTCGCATCAGAACATCTCGAACAGGGGAAATGTTCTACCGAACATGAAAAATCACAAGTCCTCATTTTAAAGACTTAAATGTAAGTGACTATTAACCACCCGCTGGGCCAAGGATGGGAACCCACTGCTTCTCACTTGCTAGTCTATTATTTCTAACAGCTACGCAACTGAGGCAGCTAAGTAACTTAAGACTCTCTCTGCCTAACAATTCTCTATCTGAGATTGTCAGCTCTTTTATAGGGCTCTGACATCACCAGTGTCCCATAATCCATTGCTCAGGTGCAGTGAATAAATTACTGACGTCACTTCAGAAGGGTCGGCACAATTAATAGATTTTAATTAAAATCCATAATTAATATTATTCACCCACTGGCCTGGAGATTCAAACTTGCAGCCTTTCATTTGCAAGCCCATTATTCTACCTGCTAAACCACGGAGCCAGCTGATTAACCTTCTCTGGCTAACTAGCTTCTATCTGAGTTTGACAGCTCTTTTATAGGGCTCTGACGTTGCCCCATAATCCATTGCTTTAGGTGCAGTGAATAAATTACTGACATCAGTAATTTATTCACTGCACTTGAACAGTGCATTATGGGATGGCTTGTGACTTCAGGTCACTATATAAGAGCTGTCAAAATAGAAACAGCTCATTCCGCGGGAATCGTCTGGAGAAGCAGGAGCTTCTTCTTCTTCTTTTTTCTTTCTATTTTTCGGGTGGACGGGCGACTGATCATCGGGAGACAGTATTTTTTTTATTTTTTAATGAAAGATTTTTCCAAAACTGGCTTTTGTCATCTTTTTTTTGTACACTTTTTTGGTGAATGGGTAGGGGGTATCATGTACCCGATATCCATTCACATAGGGGGGGCTGGGATCTGGGGGTCCCCTTGTTAAAGAGGATTTCAAGATCCCCCCGGCAGACCCCCACAACCACAGCCCAGGGTTAAGGGGAAGAGGCCCCTGTCCCCATCAACATGGGGGCAAGATGCTTTGGGGCAGGGGGGGCAGATCCCCCCCTGCCCCAAAGCACTCACCCCCCCATGTTGAGGGCATGTGGCCTGGTATGGTTTAGGGGGGGGGTGCTCGCTCACCCCCAACCCTATCCTGGGGTGTCTGGTATGGATTTTAGAGGGAACCCCATGCCGTTTTTTTTTTATTTTAGCGTGATTTTTTTCAGCAATACTGATATAAACTAATATATACTGAAGTGCCTATATATATATATATATAAATAACTTTGATCTCAACAAACTGAAAAGCAAAAATCTCTCTCCCTGCTAGAAATGTTTTATTCATTATAAAATTCCACCTATAAATCTCACGCTGGCCAAGGGATTTGATCTCATAACCATCACAATTGCAGGTCTGGTATTCTACCAGCTATGCTACCATCAAGTAGTAGAGCCAAGTGGTGTACACCTACCTACCTACCTACCTCCCTCCCTCGTGGCATAGGTGCTAGAATACCAGGCTTGCAATGATAAGCACTGTGAGTCCAATTCCCCCTGCCAGCCAGTGGAATTCAGAAGTCAGAGAGTCCATGATAATGTGAGAACTCAAAGTTCCCACAAATAAGCCCATTCAACAAACAGACAATGTTGAATTTACATTCGACTCGAAGCTCATTCTTTATATATGCAACCACTATATTTGTGCAACATCTCTCCTCACATTGCGCTATGCGGAATGCTGGTACTTGTAGTCCAGCTGCTCCCCTGTTTCATGTGTGTAATGCTGATATTTGTAATCCAGCTGGTCCCCTGTTTTATGTGGTTGCTCATGTATTTTTATAACATTCAGTATTTGCAGAATGCTCGTACTTGTAGTCCAGCTGGTCCCCTGTGTTATGTATTTCATGTAACATTTATTACCAAGCGGAATGCTGGTACTTGTAGCCCCCTCCCCCCCCGCTTTATGTTTTACTTTTATGTGGTTTATTTTGTGTATTTAATAATTTGGTGATTATGTGTTGTGTGTAATGCCATCTTGATTCTTAGCTTTTATCTTTAACCGCTTTTTTTTTTTTTTTTTTAACTATCTAACTCACTGCTTATTATATAAATGTATATTATGGTGAATATACAGCACATAGACCATGGCTGCTGCTTTTTTCTCACCTGTGGTTCCATCCCCAGCCTGCCCCCTTGCTGCCAAATAAACCCTTGCGTATCGGCTCTTCACTATTAGCATAAAGAAGGAGCCAATTGTATGCTCCAAAACACTTCCTGCCCCTTTTTTGTCACTTTTGGGCACCTGCAGTCTACACTGGTCCTGGTCGCTTCCTGTTGACGTCAAATCCGTGTCCTGCGTTCCACGCTGGTCCCAGCAGAACGTCTGTTCTTCCTGGTGGTTTCTCCTTGCAGCCCCCCTCTGCTGGTTGACAGGGATCCTTTTTATATGGCTGCTCACTGGACCATCCTTAGGACTACCTATCACTGGACTTCACACTTTATTTACCATGATGAGCCTTTCCCCATTTTAACTCTAGTAAGTGTGCTTTTATCATTGGGCAATAAATAAGTCTTGTGTTACTGCACTTAGAGGCGCCTTCTGTTTGTTTTTTTAATGTGAGCACCAGAACTGGACCATCGAGCAATGGAGCTATGAGACCTAGTCTGAGGAATTGCATTTTTTTTTACATATGGATGACCTGGTGAGCGTACTGTATGTCACGTACCTGGTGAAGATTAAGTACCATGATGTACTTTGGGATGAAAGCAAGACAGCAGAGGCAGATACCACAGCATGCCTTCAGAGTTCTTATGGAATTCATGCCCTCAATGGGTCAGGGCTGTTTTGTGGGAAAAAGTAGGACCTACTCAATTTTAGGTGGGTGGACATAATGTTATGGTGGGTGCTCATAATGTTTATAAGAAACACACGTTTTACAGAGACAATATGGCTCCTTTTTGGAGTTGTTGGCAGGGGCCATATTGTCAGTTTGTTTCATCCTGCTGGGAAGTAGAAAGCTAAGACCTTGTAATAGCGAGACAGGAGTTCAACATTTGCCATCCGGTGAATTAATAGCAGACAGGCTTCTTGTGTATGTCTTGTTGTTAATATCTTATAAAATTTGGTGACATATTTAACAATGTGAATATGGAATGCTGTGAAGTGCTGGGTCCCAAAGAAATGGCAGGGGGTCACTCAAAGACTTGTCCTGATTCTATTCATCTAAAAAATATTTTAGAAACACAATATTATATGATTGTTTAATTTTAAATTGGATGTGTATATAGTTAGGTTTTTATGTATTTGAAAGATGGCCATTATATGACATCTCTCATGTGTTCTCTTTGGACAATAAACAATTTGTTTTGTTTTGTTTTTATCAATCAAATTTTTATTAAGATTTTATGCAAAACGTACAGATTCAAACTTGGTTGGCAAATAAAAAAACAGAAGCAATGGTAAATTTGAAAAAGAACCTGTACAATGTTTGTACTGGGAATGCATCCTATAAGACCTGAGCTACAAAAAAAAAAAGAAAAAAAAAAAGAAAAGGAAAATAAAGAAACGGACTGTCATTATGATTTGGTAGTAAATATAGAAAGGAAGTATAGGTGGAGCTGCCTAACATGTTTAATCCTCATAAGTGAGAGAATATGCCAATAAAATAATAAAGGGTTATGATATATATAAATAATATATTACAAACATAATCCACTAAAAAACTCAAATCTAAAAAAAAATCCAACACACTCTATCTTATGAGTCCAATAATGTAAAAAGTGCTCTAAGTGCAAAAAAACAAACAATCACATGAATATATAAGTAAATGTCATAATCCAAAAATCCATAAGTCCTTGTAGTATAATAAAGTGATAAGTGCAAAAAGTGCAATGACAGTCTCTGGTGGTGTAATACAAAGGTTAATCCACTCATGCTCCCCCCCCCCTCTCAGGTCCACACTCACCAGAGGATTAAACCCCTACAGGGGTCAAATATATCAACAGATAGCTAAACAATTGTATATCTCCATCTCCACCTCAGTATGTCAGGTCATTGGTAACTTCCATCACAGGGTTTATGGATGAAAAGAGGCACCTCATAGTGTAAATCCATAGTATATGAATGTATTAGTAAAAGTAAATGCACTTACAACAAAACAGTGAATAAAGAAGCCGTGCATGAAAAGCCGTCAGTCCTTATGCTGTATCCGGAGTGGAACGCATTGCAGAATGTTGTCTATGGAATGAGAGGGATGAGGACACACATTTATAATACTGTGTATTCTGATAAAGCAAAGGGTCTTCACCAATTAATACACTATTTACTGAGAACTGGACTCAGCCAGTCCCCAACCATGTTATTGGAACAGAGCACTCTGAGCTAGTTAGAAATTATAGCGGACAGACATAACTTCTCTTTAAAAACATCTCCTCAGAAAAAGGTAAGTATTTTTTTTATCATTTTGGCTTATATAGATATGCTGCGTGATTGGGAACACATAAAAATGTAGGCTTAAACAGAGACCCGAAACATAAAAAAGTGGGTGTTTTTCTATTTTGGAAATACATTTTAATTTTAAATTCGCACTTGTACCAGTCTAGCAATTTTATTTTAATTTTACCTCTCATTTTCCTTCTTTTATTCTGTTATTTACATATGTTACAGCTTCTTTTTTAACTTCCTGTGTTGAAGTTACCCAAGCATGTCCTTAACCACTTCCATACCGCGTCATGTAAAATGACGTCGGCAAAGTGGTTGTGAGGATCCGGGCCGCCGTCATATGACGTCGCCCGGATCTCCCCTCTACTGCGCGCCCCCGGGGGCGTGCAGCGCGGCGATCGGGGGTGAGGCTCGTCCCTCGGACATAGCTCATCCCTGATCAAGGTAAACAGCCAATAGAAATTGGCTGTTTACCACGTGATCGGCTGTGTCAATCACAGCCGATCACATGAGCGGCTCCAGCACGAGCCGCTCGTTCTCTCTGCAATGCGCGCCCCTGGGGGCGCGCAGAGCAGCGATCGGGGACGAGGCTCGTCCCCCGGACAGAGTCGATCCCCGATCTAGGTAAAGAGCCAATGAAATTGGCTCTTTACCACGTGACCGGCTGTGTCCAATCACAGCCGGTCACAAATGTCAACAGAGAACACGGTAACTAGCTGTCACCGTGTTCTCCTCCTCACACACTGATCCTGTGTGAGGAAGAGAGTGTGGTAACAGCTAGTTACCAATCATAGTGCACCCCAAACACACTGATTGTCCCCCCCCAATAAAGAGCACCTGTCACTAGCCCATCAAAGTACCCGAGTACCTGTCACCAGCCCATCAGGTACTCAGATGACAGGTACTCGGGTACTCTGATGGGCTGGTGACAGGTATTCGGGTACTCTGATGACAGGTACTCGGGTACTCTGATGACAGGTACTCGGGTACTCTGATGACAGGTACTCCGGTACTCTGATGACAGGTACTCGGGTACTCTGATGACGGGTACGCAGGTACTCTGATGACGGGTACTCGGTACTCTGATGACGGGTACTCGGGTACTCTGATGACGGGTACTCGGGTACTCTGATGACGGGTACTCGGGTACTCTGATGACAGGTACTCGGGTACTCTGATGACGGGTACTCGGGTACTCTGATGACAGTTACTTGGGTACTCTGATGACGGGTACTCGGGTACTCTGATGACAGGTACTCGAGTACTCTGATGATGGGTACTCGGGTACTCTGATGACAGGTACTCGGGTACTTTGAGTACCTGTCAACGGAGTACCCGTCATCAGGGTACCTGAGTACCTGTCACCTACCCATCAGAGTAACCGAGTACCTTCCACCTGCTCATCAGAGTACCTGACGCCTGAAGTACCCGAGTACTTGCCGCCTGCTCATCAGTACCCATCACTACTCATCAGTACTCATCAGTACCTATCACGTATCAGTACTGATCATCAGTACCCATCAGTACAGTATCACCTATCAGTATCAGTACTACTCATCAGTACTTATCACCTGCCTGTCACCTGCCCATCAGAGTACCCGAGTACCTGTCACCTGCCTATCGGAGTACTTGAGTACCTGCCACTTGCTCATCAGTACCAGAGTACCTGTCACCTGCCCAACAAAGTACCCGAGTACCTATCACCCTTCATACAGCCACCATGTCCAAGTCCAAAAAGGTTTATATACGTCCTCCGTTTAAACCTAAATACCGGTGTTATGGCAGCAGATAGCTGCCATAACCCTGGTATTTTTTTAAACGGTGGACGGTTGGCTTTCCGATAAGGGTGGTCCCAGCGGCGGATTCGCCGTGGGATCACCCTTCCGGGATGGTGGAAGAGGCGCCCCCCCCCTCCCGCCACGTTCCGGTCCTTTTCCCCGCTTACCGACCCGCCAGCA
This sequence comes from Pelophylax lessonae, assembly GCF_965119305.1. NCBI lineage: Eukaryota > Metazoa > Chordata > Amphibia > Anura > Ranidae > Pelophylax > Pelophylax lessonae. The sequence goes on along the minus strand of NC_138779.1, from coordinate 69,771,755 downwards.
GCGGGGAAAACGATCCGGTCCCAGATCCTCACAGACAGGATGTCGAGTGAGGGCAAGCTTGCCCTCACTTGACTCTATGGTCTTGGAGGACTGGAGCTACGGAAAATGTTGTTGCCTAGCAACCGGTTTAAAGGTCCTTTTTTTTTTTTTTTTCATTTTATATAATAATTTTTTTTTTTTCTATCTTTTAGTGTACTTGTGAGATCTGAGGACTTTTTGACCCCAGATCTCACAAAAAAGAGGTCCTGTCGTGCCTATTTCTATTACGAGGAATGTTTACATTCCTTTTAATAGAAATAAAAATGATCAATTTTTTTTTTAAACGGTGTAAAATTAAAAAATAATAAATAAAATAAATAGTAAAAAAAAAAAAAATTAAAGCGCCCTGTCCCCGTGAGCTCGCGCGCAGAAGCGAACGCATACAGAAACCCCGCCCATATATGTAAACGGTGTTCAAACCACACATGTGAGGTATCGCCGCGATCGTTAGAGCAAGGGGAATAATTTGAGCCCTAGACCTCCTCTGTAACTCAAAGATGGCAACCTGTAGAATTTTTTAAATTGTCGCCTATGGGGATTTTTAAGTACCAAAGTTTGTCGCCATTCCGTGAGCGTGCGCAATTTTGAAACATGACATGTTGGGTATCTATTTACTCGGCGTAACATTATCTTTCACATTATGGAAAAAAATTGGGCTAACTTTACTGGTTTCTTATTTTTTAATTAAAAAAAGTGAATTTTTTCCAAAAAAATTGCGTTTGGAAGACCGCTGCGCAAATACGGTGTGATAAAAAATATTGCAATAATCTCCATTTTATTCTCTAGGGTCTCTGCTAAAAAAAATATATAATGTTTGGGGGTTCTAAGCAGTTTTCTAGCAAAACAACTGATTTTAGCTTGTAAACACCAAATGTCAAAAATAGGCCTAGGCAAGTGGCTAGGATGCATGATGGTGCGCCTTGGATGTTGGGCCCCTCTATATGGCTAGGCTGTGAAAAAGTCTCACACATGTAGTATTGCCATACTCAGGAGGAGTGGCAGAATGTATTTTGGGGTGTCATTTTTGCTGTGTACATGCTATGTGTTAGGAATATCCTATAAATTGACAACTTTGTGTAAAAAAAAAGTTTTCATTTTTTTCCCACATTTTCCAAAAACCTGTGGAAAAAAATGATATGTTCAAACGACCCATAATGCCTCATAGAATATACGTTGGAGTGTTTGCTTTCCAAAATGGGGTCATTTTGTGGACTTTTCCATTGTATTGGTGCTCTAGGGCCTTGAAAAGTGTGATAGGTAGTAAGAAAGTTTTATGTGTATTTATGCTCCTAGAACGCCTGAAGGTGCTTCTTGGACGTGGAGTCTCTTTTTGTGGCCAGGCTGAGTAAAAGTCTCACACATGTGGTATCGCCATACTCGGAAGGAGTAGCAGAATGTATTTTTGGGTGTAATTTTTGCTGTGTACATGCTATGTGTTAGAAATAGCTTAAAAATTGACAACTTTGTGGGAAAAAAAATAAAAATAAATTTTTTTCTTCATTTTCCCAAGAATTGTGGGAAAAAATTACAACTTCAAAAAACCCACCATGCCTCTTACTAAATACCTTGGACTGTCTACTTTACAAAAAGGGGTCATTTGGGCGGTATTTGTACTGTCCTGACATTTCAGGGCCTCAAGAAAGGAGATAGGCCATCAGTACATCTGGTGTGATCAATTTTCAGTAATTGGTACCATAGCTTCTAGACTCAATAACTTTCACACAGACTAAATAATATACACTAATTTGGGTTAATTTTACCAGAGACATGTAGCAGTATACATTTTGGCCCAAATGTATGAAGAAAAATTAATTTTTTGCAAAATTTTATAATTGAAACTAAAAAAAAGTGTTTTTTTTTCAAAATTTTTGAATTTTTTTTTTGCATATATCACGAAAAAAAAAAAACCCAGTTGTGATCAAATACCACCAAAAGAAAGCTCTATTTGTGTGAAAAAAATGATAAAAATTTTGTTTGGTTACAGTGTAGCATGACTGAGCAATTGTCATTCAAAGTGTGAGAGTGCTGAAAGCTGAAAATTGGTCTGGGCAGGAAGGGTGTCTAACTGCTCTGTATGGAAGTGGTTAAGCAGGAGCAGCTTTGTCACCATTGGAATGTTAACCTCTTCTGGGTACTACAAGCGGACACACAACAGTATATTAAGCTTGTTATGTGTAGTCAAGGACTTACTCCTTCAGCACTGCCCACACCCCGTAAAATGGAGAGAAACAGCGCAAGGAAGCTTTGGACATATGGTCTCTGTGTCATTCCTTTATAACAGGCATCCGTGGCTCTGCTGCGGATACACCAGAAAGTAGTATTCCAATTCCAGAATACTTAGCTAATACCTGACCACCACTGCAATACAGCTTGATCAGGAACTCATCAACATGCTCACTTTGCTCTCTCCACCTGTCAGCAGATTTCCAGCTCAGAGCACTGGCCCTCCTTTTATTAATGTGCCAAAAGATTACAAGGGGTGATAGATAGACAGACAAATGCTTGTGCTTATTCTAGTTGTGCTGAAAATTTTAATTACTTTTTTTTTTTTTTTTTTTGATGGATAAAATCTTGTTTGCTTCCTGTAGTTCAGCTTTAATATAAAAAAAAAGAGCAGTCTGATGTAATTTTCTTAATTTCATATAGAAAATAAACTATTTCAGCTTTAGTAAATAGAATTTTGGAGGAATATAAAATAATAATAAAAAACAAAGAATTGTGTCTGTTCATATTCTAGCTTTTCTAGTTTCTCATTTGTTTTTTTACTAACAGAACAAGTATTCCGTCAACAGATACTGAAGCTATTTTCCACTTTGTAGCATCCATCCATCCATCACAGCAGGAGAAATTTTTTTTATATAGCTGATTCTTATTCATGTAATATGAGAATTTCATGTTCCATCTACCCGTTATCATATGCAGATCCAACTGTGCTTGAGATTTTATGCAAAGGGGAAAAAAAGAAAAATATTGTACCACCTTAAAGGGAAACGTCGGGCATATCTCTAAATAATAACTGTTTTGCATGCCTAGGAATTAGTAATTACAAATAGAAATTGTGGGATTTACACATATTTTCCATACTGTACAGCTAAAAGTGTGATACACATTCATGGGAATTCAAAACGGCCCTACCAACAATTTTCTGGAGGTAGTTCGCTTAAAAACTACCCAAGCCTAATTTAGACAAGCTTTTTGCCAGTGTCAGGAAAATAATTCAAGTAGTTCTTATCTCCACTTTAGGAATCTATCGCTATGTCAGTGACAAATTACATAGTTACATAGTTACATAGTTAGTGAGGTTGAAAAAAGACATCAGTCCATCCAGTTCAACCTATGATGTGTGTGTGTGTGTTTGCTGCTAACCGTACATTGTATACCCCTGTATGTTGTGGTCTCTAAGGTGCCCATCTAATAGTTTTTTGAAACTATCAATGCTCCCTGCTGATACGACTGTTTGTGGAAGAGAATTCCACATTCTTACCGCTCTTGCAGTGAAGAACCTCTTACGCACTTTAAGGTTAAACTGCCTTTCCTCTAGTTTTAGTTAATGTGCCATGTGTCTTATTGTATCTCCTTTCTCTGAATAGTTTGTTCCTTATGCTAGGGTCGCCAGTACAGTATTTGTACATTGATATCATATCCCCCCTCAATCGTCTCTTCTCCAGAGAGAATAGGTTCAGTGCTTGTAGTATTTCCTCATAGCTGATGTTCTCCATTCCCCTAATTATTTTTGTTGCCTTTCTCTGGACTCTTTCCAGTTCCAGCACATCCTTCCTGAGGACCGGTGCCCAGACCTCGACAGCATACTCCAGATGTGGCCGGACCAGAGTCTTGTAGAGCGGGAGAATAATCTCTTTATTTCTGGAGTGAATGCCCTTTTTTATACATCCCAGTATTCTGTTGGCTTTGCTTGCAGCAGCTTGGCATTGCATGCCACTGCCAAGCCTGTTGTCTATCAGTACCGCCAAGTCCTTTTCCATCCTAGACTCACCCAGAGGTTCCCCCCCTAGTGAGTAGCTTGCTTTCTGGTTTCTGGCCCCCAAGTGAATTACTTTACATTTTTCAACATTAAACCTCATCTGCCATGTAGTTGCCCACCCCGTTATTTTGTTCATATCCGCTTGTAAGGTTTCCACATCCTGCATAGAAGACATTGGCAAGCCTAGTTTAGTATCAACTGCAAATACTGAGATTGTACTAGATATCCCCTCCTCTAGATCATTTATGAATAAATTAAACAGGATTGGTCCCAGGACAGAACCCTGGGGGACCCCACTTTCCACACCCGCCCAATCCGAGTACTCCCCATTAATCATCACCCTCTGGACTCTCCCCTGGAGCCAGTTCTCTATCCGGGTACTCACCTTATGGTCCATACCTACCTTCCTTAGTTTGTACAGTAAGCGTTTGTGGGGAACAGTGTCAAAGGCCTTTGCAAAGTCCAAATTAATTACCATCAGTTATTTCTTTAGGAAAGTGGCAATTAGGACCAACTCTGATCTGGTGTACACCTGTACTCAGAGCAAGCCGTGCCTGTGCTGGGAAGGTAACAGTCCATATTCCCATTGCACATGTTCCTGGAATGTACTTTCAAAAGTACTGGGTGCTGCAGCAACCACCAGCTGGATACTGGAGCATATACGACACAATGTAAATATTTACCACCACTACACTGTCTGGAATGTGATCTTTCTTAAATTGAATCCATTTGGACTTAATTGAAGATTTGTGGTGTGCTAGGGAATATTTACATTGTGTTGTGCTGGGAAGCTGTCGTGTCTGTGAGAACACACAGTACTCTATCCCTTGTCTCATTTAGCTGTCAACCAGGTCATTCTCTATCCAAAAGCTAAATGTAAACAAAAGGACCGGGGGTAAAGCTGGTGTCATTACCAAAATAAGGGCAATGCCTATTTTCAGGAAACTACTTGTCACTAGCCACTTAAGCCCCGGAGGATTTGGCTGCTCAAAGACCAGGCCCTATTTTGCGATTCGCCACTGCGTGACTGTAATGGACAATTGCGTGGCCGTGCGACGCTGTACCCAAATGAAATTGATGTCCTTTTTTTCCCACAAACAGAGCTTTCTTTTGGTGGTATTTGATCACCTGTGCGATTTTTTACTTTTTGTGCTATAAACAAAAAAAGAGCGACAATTTTGAAAAAATAACAATATTTTTCACATTTTTTTATATGAAATTCTCAAAAAAATTTAAAAATCTAAATTTTTTAACATATTAGGCCAATTTGGGATGGGTTGTATAATAAAGATTTTTTACACCTTTTTGCATTTTTTTTCTCAACTATGATCGGTACAGTCTGTCCCGAAATGATGAGGGATTAGCTGCCACTCCACCGTAAATTTAGACCGGCATTGCAGTGAGGCACAATATGTTCTCTGACCGGCTTCGGATTTGCGAGCACCAATATGGCGGCGGAGGAGGCCGTATGGATGCTAAGAGACGTTGCAGCTACTTAATAGCCGGGAGCTTGATATGTTGACGCCGCTCCAGCAGACGTCCTCTGACGAAACGCGTAGGGTGGAGTCATACGTCATTACGTCACTTCCGGTTTTGGAGCTAGGGCCATGGAACGCGGAAGCTTCCCGGCTTCTCTACTGATCGTGGACAGCTTAACTGTGAGTTACTACCTCTACTATTTGGAATTGCACTATATACCATACCAAGGGGTCCCCCCTCTCTCTCTATATTTTTGAGGAACAAGAAGGGAGATCGTATTGGAGGAACCCCAGGACATTCCTATCGGTCCCATTTTATCTAACATATAGCAGGTTGTATACAAGGTGCAACACCAAGTGGTCACACTGGTGATTGCAACCAAAGTTTTTTTGCTCTCAATCACTTGCCTATTCACTCTATATACTATTCCTTCGGTTCTTATTGTTAAGAAGAGTTGGAATCTGTTTCATTTATTTATCAAATTGATTTTATGAACTTATATCACTACTATCACTGGTATATCACGCTGTAAATCAGCAGGCTCTTGTTTTAAATATAAATTCACAGTTTCTCTGGAAATCTACTTTATTTATTTATTTATTAAATTGATTTTATAAATGTATCACTATTATCACTGGTATATCACGCTGTTTAACAGCAGGCTCTTTTTAAATAAATTCACTGTTTCTTTACTCAACTTTCATTGATTTATTTGCACTAGCACTTTACATTCCTTGAGTGGGTAATTGTCAGGGGTCAAAAAAGTCTGTCATTATTTTTACCACCAATCACTTGAGCACTTTATGACATAAAATATACAACAAAATCACTATTTATTTATTTATTTAAATTTGTCTGGCACGTTATCACTTGGAAGGTAGCGCCGTTTCAACCTTTTGCACCTATTTTACTTCTTTAACCCTTTTAGGGTTGGTTGTTGGCTGCTTACACCTTAGGCTTTTAAACGTATTTATTGTAAACTCCATAGCGCTGGTCACCTTTTGTATATTCAATTTGTTTTCTGCTACATATTTTTGGTAAAAAAAATCGCAATAAGCGTATTTTGATTGGTTTACGCAAAAGTTATTGCGTTTACTAACTACGGGAAAGATTTATGTCATTTTTAATGTTTTTTTTTTTTAACTAGTAATGGCGGCGATCTGCGATTTCTTTTTGCAGGACTGCGACATTGCAGCAGACAGATCGGACCCCTTACTGAAATTTTTGATACTTTTGGGGGTACCGGTGACATTACTACAGTAATCAGTGCTATAAATATGCACTGTTACTGTAAAAATGACACTGGCAGGGAAGGGGTTAACTTTACTGGTGATCAAGGGGTTAAGTGTGTCCCTAGGGGCATGATTCTAACTGTCAGGGGGCGTGGCTTTTGAGATCGTCACAGAGACATGCGACCCTATATAGCAGGATGGCATAGCCTCTGTGATAATCTACAGTAAGGGAGAATGACAGATGGCTGTGTTTACACCAGCCTTCTGTCTTTCTCCCTCTGCTGCGGGAGATCATGAGTAACCATCAGAGCCACCGGTCACATGCGCTGGCTCCCCAGGGAAAGAGCGGGGCCCACAGGTGCCTGAGTGAGCGACGTAGGGCTACTTCGCTTTGCAGTGTAAATGTAAATGTACGGTGGGTGGGGCTGAAGTGGTTAAAAAAGTCTGTATAGAAGTTGAAAAATGAATAGACACAATGAAACTTCTAAGTTGCGTTATACAGAAAATGCAATACTTATCCACAAAAACAATGCAAAGAGCAATGATGATGTGCAAAGTGTAACAGCCCATAACAACTAAAAAGATTTTGGTTTCCTAAGGTTGTATCAGTACAAAATTAATTCTGATTGGTAGCTTTGGGTTATAAGACCTTATGCATCACTGGCAAATGTGAAAAAATAGGTATAGGCAGCTACAAGAGAACAGCATTAACAATGTCATTAGAATAACAATAAAACTTCAATTTATATTATACTTGTCCCTTGAGCAAAGGCACATTTTATACCATTGTCTCGTATTGTTGTGCATTTTAAACCTACAACTGCTTAATAAACTATATTCCACAATGTCTCTGTGTTGTACGTTGAGAGATGACCAGGGCATAACAATCCTGTTTGTCTCAATCTTTGACCCTAAACATTCAATCCCCAGCAGGATTGCTTCATGAGCTCCAAGCACTTATCTATTGAATCTCAATTTGATAGAAAAAGATTACATTTTGCTTTCTGTAGGCAGGATTCCATCCATCATTCCCCTGCTGGGGCCAGCATAAAACTTTCCCATCAGCTGTCCTCAGACACGCACCTCTCTTGTTGTTTCTTCTTCATTTTGTATCACCTTCTACTTTAGAATTGATAACAGGCTTCTGGTAATAGCATTTTGATAATAAAATGTGATTATAGAGGTAAGGCTATTGTAAGACAATCACCAAGCATACAAGAGCTTTTATCTCAAAATACCTGAGCAAAAACAGATGCACATTTTGCCTCGGCAGAACTACTAAAGCTAATGGAGAAATGGGAATTAGGGAAAATATAGCTTTGTTTGAAAAACACACATTTTTCATGTACAGACAAGGTTAGCTAGTTTCTGCAAAGCTTGGGTATCTGGAACAAATGAAAGAAAAAGTAAAAAGCACAGCCAATGTGAAAGGGAAAAACAACTCTGGAATATTAGGCACACCAGCCAACGTTCAGATATTTGACTGAAGTTTACAGGTGAAACACAAAGTATAAGTAAACCTTATCAATAAAATCTCATGTAATATTTAACATGTTATTGTAATTTTAAATATTTAACAGTTTATATTTTATTAAAATTAAACCCGCTGATATTGTCATAATGACCCTTGTTTGTGTTCTAGGATGCCCCCATTCTGTTCCTGTCTCTCAGTTGTACTTTTTTTTTTTTTTAAACATTTTATTGAAAATTTTTATAGGCATACAGGTAGGGTTACGTTAAATGCATATATAAAAAGTAGAGAAAACCGAAATACAGTTCAAACAAACCTCAGTAATTGTAACAATAACATGAGACTAGCGGCACACAGTCAATAACAAAGAACCTATTGAAGCGTACAAGGGAGTAAAGGCACATGAGCTAGTCCAGGAAGTTAAGGCAGTATGAGCCATAGAGAGGGCATTTGAGTAACAAGATGGACTCGAACTGAGGGGGGAATGTGTGCTCTAAAGGCAGAAGGCACTGTGGGATCCCTTGGCCGCATTAGAGAGAGAAACGGTCCATGCAATGGAAATTTAGAAGGCCCCCGGGTATACGAACGGGGGGGGCAGACACCCCCAAGGGGAACACACTGTGTCCGCGACCCCCGAATGAGCTCCCAAGGGGGCTACGAGAGTACCATATTCGGAGATAGAGGGAGCAAGCAGAGGGAAATGAGGGAGGGGGGTGGAAGAATAGGAGGAATAGTAGGTGCTTGTGGACTACCAGGTCGTCCAAAATCTTACAAGGGATGGGGGAAGAAATCAGAGGGTAGAACAAAAGGGATGGGAAGGTGACTACGAGACAGGAACATGAGGGGCAGGCAAGGAGGAGAGGAAAAAGCGAGGAGAAGAAGAGAAAGAGAATAAAGAAAGAAAAAAAAAAAAGAGGGGGAGAGAGGGGAGGTATAAAAATGGAAGAACCCGTCACATCCATGATTGAAAGAGGGAGAACGCTACCGGTTAGCTCCCAGTTGTACTTTTATGTTGTCACTTTGTCATACAGGTTTCTGGCGTGACCATTTCAACACACATTGTGAAGTCATAGTCACTGTTGTCACCATCAGCAAACATGTCCTAAAAAGTGCCATTTAGCTGCTGCCCACCATGAATAGTGGATAGATAATATTGTAACTATCCATAAGAAGGGTAGCAAGGTAGAAGCTGGCAATTACAGGCCAGTGAATTTAACATCCGTTGTAGCCATGTTAATGGACTCAACTCATAAAAGGATCATAGATCATCTAAAAAAACACAACCAGAAAGACCCAAAGCAGCATGGCTTTACTGAGGGCAGATCATGTCAGATTAAACTGATTCCATTTTTTTTACTATATCGCAAATGTTTTAGATCAGAGTGGTGCTGTTGACATAGCCTATCTTGATTTCAGCAAAGCATTAGATACAGTTCCACATAATGACCTAATAAAATAGTAGTACAATGCAGTGGAAACTGCAGTTCAATGTTTCTAAATGTAAAATTGCATTATAGGGAAAAATAATTCCTTGATGGAGTACTAAATTGGGGCCACAGTTTTGGCCAAAACTACAGAAAAGAAAGATTTAGGAGTGCCTTTTTCAGATGATTGCAAAACAAGCAAACAGTGTGACAATGCATTGGGAAAAGTAATAGAATGAATATGCAGATGGGGTCCAAAAGTACCCAATCAGCATATATGGGGCTGTGGCTTGACAATAGTTAAGGAAAAATTGTCAGTTTTTTAAAGTAGTAAGGTTATTGGTCATTAAACATAGAAATACAATTGGTCAGTTAAAGGGATGAAAAAGATTGGTAAAATACTGGTCACTAAAAGGTAATTGGTCAAATTTGAATACCGTTATGTTAATCAGTTGCCTATAAAAGAAGAAGTTTAAGTGAGCCCTGGCTCAGTCAGCGGGAGCAGAGGAAGAAGGTTTTTCCCTCCCTCCCGCCCCCATTTGTCGCGGTCATTTTGTTTTTGTAAATTCCTAAATTGGAATGGTTTTTTATTTTAAGTTATTGGATATGCAGTTTGAGCTCTTTGGCTAAGCTGCATTACATTTGTGTGTGGAGTTTGGTTGGTTCGAGCTCTTGAGCTGAACCATTTTAAGTATATATTGTATTTATATTTTAATAAATGGCCGCGGCCAATCAATCCAGCAAGTCTGTTGTCAAGTCTTTTTTTTATAAAAAAAAAAAAAAAAGGTATGTTTGTTACATTAAAGTTCAGGCCTACAGCACCATTATAGGATGCATTGGTTAAGGGGTCACCAGCAGAAGGAAGGAGGTCCTGATTCCCCTAAATCATTATTTAAATAGATCTCATTAAGAATATTGTGTCCAGTTCTAGAGACCTCACTTACAAAAATATATTGATGAGATAGAATGAGCCCAGAGGCAACAAATATGGTGAGGTCTGAGGGATAAAACATATCAGAAGAAACTTCAGGAAATTATTATGTACAGTCTGGAGGGAATAAGAGAAAGGAGAGACATTACTGAAACCTTAAAATACATTAAAGTGGTTCTAAAGTCAGAAGGTTTTTTTAATCTTAATGCATTCTATGCATTAAAATAAAAAACAATCTGTGTGCAGCAGACCCCCCTCAGCCCCCCTCAGCCCCCCAATATTTACCTGAGCCTTCACTGATCCAGCGATGTTGCTTAGGAGACTCAACTGTCCGGGACTCCCCTCCTCAATGGCTGAGACAGCAACGAGGTGCCATTGGCTCCTGCTGCTGTCAATCAAAGTCAGGGAGTCAAAGAGGAGAGGGGGCAGGGCCATGCCACAGCTCTGTGTCTGAATGGACACACAGAGATACAGTTCAGCTTGGGTGCCCCATAGCAAGCTGTTTGCTTTGGGGGCACTCGGAAGGAGGGAAGGGCTAGGAGTTCCGGTGAGAGACTCGAGAAGAGGAGAATCTGGGATGCACTGCGCAAATTCACTGCATAGAGCAGGTAAATATAACATGTTTATTATTTTTAAACAAAAAAAAGAGACTTTGATATCACTTTAAGGGGGTGAATAAGGTTCAGGGTTTTCAATATAAAGCTAAGATCAAGAACAAAAAAAAAAAAAAAAAACATAAATCAATAAATAAAAAAAGGGGCAGAATTGATGATCCAATTGATCTTTTTTCTGCCATCACTCTTCTGTGTTTCTGTTGCTGGAGTTTGTACATGTTAAAATTTGATGTGTATGTGATGGCACTGAACTAATAAAAGTGAGTCTTGGTTTTTCTGGATGTATAAAGGAGTACGTCTTCCTTCAAAGGAACTGATATAATATGAAGGTTTAATGTAAATCCACCTAGCTCTAGTCTTAGACTGTTACCTCTATGATCACAACAAATAGAGTGCTCAGCAGATGATAAACTCTGTAATGGGTATTAAGGATCACCTGGTACAAAAGTTCATATCAGTCAAATGTATTTTTGAAATGTTTATTGGTTAGGAGCATAAGATACAGCCAACATGTTTCAGAGGAAATGTCCCGTAAGTAGTGGCGGCCAGTGTGTTGGGGGCGCAGGGGCGCCGCCCCCCCATCCATGCGTCCGGCCCCCTAATCTGCATGCAGGGGCGCCGGACGCATGGAGTTCAATGGGGCTTTTTTTTTTTTGCTTCCCCTGATTAGAGCCAGAGGCTCTAATAGGCTGCAGCAAAGGGTGGACCCGGGGTGCAGAGCAGTGCGCCCCGAGCCCACCCATTGTGTGACAACAGCGAATGAAAATTCGCTATTGTCACACGGATCCTCCTCCTGGCCAATCAGGGAGTGGGTCTAATACCTGATTCCTGATTGGCCGCAAGGCAAACCCCATGCCATTGGCCGTGGAGCAGGCGGGAGTGGGAGGAATTGGGGAGACGCGCCGGGGGACTGAGAAGAAGCCGCAGCCGGGACTGAGAAGAAGCAGCCGCCGGGACTGAGGAGAAGCCGCCGTGGCTGCTTCAGGGCTCCAGATAAGAGCACTGGTCTGGGGGGGGCACACTGCATTGAAGGGGGCATGAAAGCTGGTCTCTGCATTGAAGGGGGCACGCATGCTGGTCTCTGCATTGAAGGGGGCATGTATGCTGGTCACTGCATTGATGGGGGCATGTATGCTGGTCACTGCATTGAAGGGGGCATGTACGCTGGTCACTGCATTGAAGGGGGCACGCACGCTGGTCTCTACATTGAAGGGGGCATGTACGCTGGTCACTGCATTGAAGGGGGCACGAACGCGGGTCTCTGCATTGAAGGGGTCATGTATGCTGGTCACTGCATTGAAGGGGGCATGTACGCTGGTCACTGCATTTAAGGGGACATGTATGCTGGTCACTGCATTGAAGGGGGCATGTATGCTGGTCACTGCATTGAAGGGGGAATGTATGCTGGTCACTGCATTGAAGGGGGCATGTACGCTGGTCACTGCATTGAAGTGAGCAAGCACGCTGGTCTCTGCATTGAAGGGGACATGTACGCTGGTCACAGCATTGAAGGGGGCACGCACGCTGGTCTCTGCATTGAAGAGGCATGTACGCCGGTCACTGCATTGAAGGGGGCATGTATGCTGGTCACTGCATTGAAGGGGGCATGTATGCTGGTCACTGCATTGAAGGGGGCATGTACGCTGGTCACTGCATTCAAGGGGACATGTACGCTGGTCACTGCATTGAAGGGGGCATGTACGCTGGTCATTACATTGAAGGGGGCATGTACGCCTGTCTCTGCATTGAAGGGGGCATGTATGCTGGTCACTGCATTGAAGGGGGCATGTACGCTGGTCACTGCATTGAAGGGGGCATGTACGCTGGTCACTGAATTGAAGGGGGCATGTATGCTGGTCACTGCATTGAAGGGGGCATGTACGCTGGTCACTGCATTGAAAGGGGGTACGCTGGTCTGTCTGCAATGAAAGGGGGTACACTGGTCTCTCTGCATTACAAGGGGGCACACTATACCTAAATTACTGAAGGCCCCTTTCACACTTTTGCGACCTCAAAGTCACGCAATTTTTTACAGCGTTTTTTGCCGCAAAGCAATGCCTATTACATTTTTCTGTTTGCGCCCCCCCAAAAATGTTGAACACCAGCCGCCACTGCCCGTAGGCCTTGAGCAGTGGATGCTCATAAAATCACAATTAGATGCAATAGGAAACCTATGTTGAGGCTTGAGAAAAACTTTCAAATCTTTACCACCACCATAAACTACTGGAAGGGCTTTTTCCTTAAAAAAAAATTGCTCTACATTATACACAGATACGTTTAAGCCTTGTTCATGCAAATTTGCACATGTACAATAAGACATAAAGTAATGATTGTTCTTCTGCAGATACACTTAGTTGTTCTTCTGCAGATACATTTTCTTATGCAAACTGGATTGTCCTTACAAACTATCACATGCTAATGTGCCACAAAGCCATGTATGCTAAGCTGCATAGGTTTTTAGAGGAAGTATTTCTATAATTCAGTGATAGAATTTAAAAGATATCATGCCATGCAGCTGAATAGTTTAACCCAATTGTATTTGAAGCAAGCTTTAATAATCAAAAGGTATATTACTATTCCAAACCTTGAACTTGACATTCAGAACACCGCCTTTTTGTTGTTTCCTTCCCCCACACCTCTCTCTGTCCTCCAGGTCTCTGTCCTTGGCCCTGTGTGTTCCTCTTTTTAGCCTGTAGCTCTTGGCAAACCAATCTGTTTCCATAACCATTAAAAGATTTTCATTAAGACAACACACCATTCTACAAGATCATTACTGACTTAAATCCCTTTATCCTAAAAAATATTTCAGACATTTCCTTATGGATTTTTGAGAGGTTCCTAAAACGTAATCTGGATAAAACAGAACTAATACGTGTGTTTTCTTTAAACCACTTCTTAATATCTCAATAGTTGCATATGATCCTGTTATTCTCTATAAGCCACATGTTGAATGCCTTGGAGTCACTCATAATTAAAAAGAAAAAAGAAAAAACCCTTCACCCTTTCTTAGAACTTCTCTAATCCATGTTACATTGACTTGTGAATAGTGTTGAGCGAACACGGACTGTATTATTCGTGTTCGTACCGAATAATTGGATTTTTTGTACCCGAACACGGACACGGACACTTTACTGTATGTTCGGGTAAAAATCCGTGTTCGGTCGTTTTATTTCCGGGTTTTGCATGCTTTGGCGCTCTTTTCATGGCGGGCTTTCAACAGCCAATCAACAATCGTTTAACTGGTGTGCCTTAAGCCATCCCAGCCATGCCTGCAAATGTCTCAGTAGCTGTGATTGGCCGTCTGAAGCATGTGACCAAGTCTTTATAAGTTCGAGGCAGCCGCAGCGGCGTCATTATGCTGCTTAGATTCAGGGACAGAGCACACATCAACGTGCTGGCTGCTGATTAGGGAAAGATAGGCAGGAAAAAACCATTTGTGTCCGGATAGAATTGAGGGACAGGTCGGAGTGTTTAGGCAGGGCGAGTTGTAGGCATTTTAGGGATAGAGTCTGCTGAATTATATAGGGTCAGTGTCTTCTACAAACTACAATCGATATTGCTGTGTGGGGGGTGGGGTCTGCACTCAATCCTGATCTACGATCTCTTCTCAATCCTGTTAGGGACAGAGTCTGCTGAATTTTAGGGAAACTGTGTTCTACAAACTACAATCGATATTGCTGTGTGGTGTGGGATTGGAGATAGGCAGGTGTCAGTGATCCACATCCATTTTTCTGTGTGTGAGCTGCAGTGAACACAATCTTTTTGGGCTGCAGTGAACACAATCTTTTTGGGCTGCAGTGAACACAATCTTTTTGGGCTGCAGTGAACACAATCTTTTTGGGCTGCAGTGAACACAATCTTTTTGGGCTGCAGTGAACACAATCTTTTTGGGGTGCAGTGAACAAAATCTTTTTGGGGTGCAGTGAACACAATCCTTTTTGGTGTGCAGTGAACACAATCTTTGTGGGGTGCAGTGAACAAAATCCTTTGTGGGGTGCAGTGAACACAATCTTTTTGGGGTGCAGTGAACAAAATCCTTTTTGGGGTGCAGTGAACAACATCCTTTTTGGGGTGCAGTGAACACAATCTTTTTGGGGTGCAGTGAACAAAATCCTTTGTGGGGTGCAGTGAACACAATCTTTTTGGGGTGCAGTGAACACAATCTTTTTGGGGTGGAGTGAACAACATCCTTTTTGGGGTGCAGTGAACAAAATCCTTTTTGGGGTGCAGTGAACAAAATCATTTTTGGGGTGCAGTGAACACAATCTTTTTGGGGTGCAGTGAACACAATCTTTGTGGGGTGCAGTGAACACAATCTTTTTGGGGTGGAGTGAACAACATCCTTTTTGGGGTGCAGTGAACAACATCCTTTTTGGGGTGCAGTGAACACAATCTTTTTGGGGTGCAGTGAACACAATCTTTGTGGGGTACAGTGAACAGAATCTTTGTGGGGTGCAGTGAACACAATCTTTGGGGGGTACAGTGAACACAATCTTTGTGAGGTGCAGTGAACACAATCTTTGTGGGGTGCAGTGAACACAATCATTGTGGGGTGCAGTGAACTCAATCTTTGTGGGGTACAGTGAACACAATCTCATACTGAAGGTTTGAGGGTGCTGCCTGTTCCATACTCCCCCTACTCCTCATCTAGCCTTTTAGGGGTACAAACAATAGTAATTGGGGCCTAGTGTGGTTGTGTACGTGTGATATACATACACTTTTTTGGGATCATATTTTCTATTCCGCTATTTAATCAAAAACCTTTGGGGATCAGTTAAATTGGGGGATAGTCTGTGTTGGTACGTGTGAGAGAGATCCACCTTTCCAAGTTGTTGGGGTTCATCTCATACTTCTGAAGGTTTGAGGGTGCTGCCTGTTCCATACTCCCCCTACTCCTAGCCTTTTAGGGGTACAAACAATAGTAATTGGGGCCTAGTGTGGTTGTGTACGTGTGATATACATACACTTTTTTGGGATCATATTTTCTATTCCGCTATTTAATCAAAAACCTTTGGGGATCAGTTAAATTGGGGGATAGTCTGTGTTGGTACGTGTGAGAGAGATCCACCTTTCCAAGTTGTTGAGGTTCATCTCATACTTCTGAAGGTTTGAGGGTGCTGCCTGTTCCATACTCCCCCTACTCCTAGCCTTTTAGGGGTACAAACAATAGTAATTGGGGCCTAGTGTGGTTGTGTACGTGTGATATACATACACTTTTTTGGGATCATATTTTCTATTCCGCTATTTAATCAAAAACCTCTGGGGATCAGTTAAATTGGGGGATAGTCTGTGTTGGTACGTGTGAGAGAGATCCACCTTTCCAAGTTGTTGGGGTTCATCTCATACTTCTGAAGGTTTGAGGGTGCTGCCTGTTCCATACTCCCCCTACTCCTAGCCTTTTAGGGGTACAAACAATAGTAATTGGGGCCTAGTGTGGTTGTGTACGTGTGATATACATACACTTTTTTGGGATCATATTTTCTATTCCGCTATTTAATCAAAAACCTTTGGGGATCAGTTAAATTGGGGGATAGTCTGTGTTGGTACGTGTGAGAGAGATCCACCTTTCCAAGTTGTTGGGGTTCATCTCATACTTCTGAAGGTTTGAGGGTGCTGCCTGTTCCATACTCCCCCTACTCCTAGCCTTTTAGGGGTACAAACAATAGTAATTGGGGCCTAGTGTGGTTGTGTACGTGTGATATACATACACTTTTTTTGGATCATATTTTCTATTCCGCTATTTAATCAAAAACCTTTGGGGATCAGTTAAATTGGGGGATAGTCTGTGTTGGCACGTGTGAGAGAGATCCACCTTTCCAAGTTGTTGGGGTTCATCTCATACTTCTGAAGGTTTGAGGGTGCTGCCTGTTCCATACTCCCCCTACTCCTAGCCTTTTAGGGGTACAAACAATAGTAATTGGGGCCTAGTGTGGTTGTGTACGTGTGATATACATACACTTTTTTGGGATCATATTTTCTATTCCGCTATTTAATCAAAAACCTTTGGGGATCAGTTAAATTGGGGGATAGTCTGTGTTGGTACGTGTGAGAGAGATCCACCTTTCCAAGTTGTTGGGGTTCATCTCATACTTCTGAAGGTTTGAGGGTGCTGCCTGTTCCATACTCCCCCTACTCCTCATCTAGCCTTTTAGGGGTACAAACAATAGTAATTGGGGCCCAGTGTGGTTGTGTACGTGTGATATACATACACTTTTTTGGGATCATATTTTCTATTCCGCTATTTAATCAAAAACCTTTGGGGATCAGTTAAATTGGGGGATAGTCTGTGTCGGTACGTGTGAGAGAGATCCACCTTTCCAAGTTGTTGGGGTTCATCTCATACTTCTGAAGGTTTGAGGGTGCTGCCTGTTCCATACCCCCCCTACTCCTCATCTAGCCTTTTAGGGGTACAAACAATAGTAATTGGGGCCTAGTGTGGTTGTGTACGTGCGAGATACATACACTTTTTTTGATCATATTTCCTACTCCGCTATTCAATAAAAACCTTTGAGGATCAATTGAATTGCGGGATAGTCTGTGTCGGTACGTGTGAGAGAGATCCACCTTTCCAAGTTGTTGGGGTTCATCTCATACTTCTGAAGGTTTGAGGGTGCTGCCTGTTCCATACTCCCCCTACTCCTCATCTAGCCTTTTAGGGGTACAAACAATAGTAATTGGGGCCCAGTGTGGTTGTGTACGTGTGATATACATACACTTTTTTGGGATCATATTTTCTATTCCGCTATTTAATCAAAAACCTTTGGGGATCAGTTAAATTGGGGGATAGTCTGTGTCGGTACGTGTGAGAGAGATCCACCTTTCCAAGTTGTTGGGGTTCATCTCATACTTCTGAAGGTTTGAGGGTGCTGCCTGTTCCATACCCCCCCTACTCCTCATCTAGCCTTTTAGGGGTACAAACAATAGTAATTGGGGCCTAGTGTGGTTGTGTACGTGCGAGATACATACACTTTTTTTGATCATATTTCCTATTCCGCTATTCAATAAAAACCTTTGAGGATCAATTGAATTGCGGGATAGTCTGTGTCGGTACGTGTGAGAGAGATCCACCTTTCCAAGTTGTTGGGGTTCATCTCATACTTCTGAAGGTTTGAGGGTGCTGCCTGTTCCATACTCCCCCTACTCCTAGCCTTTTAGGGGTACAAACAATAGTAATTGGGGCCTAGTGTGGTTGTGTACGTGTGATATACATACACTTTTTTTGGATCATATTTTCTATTCCGCTATTTAATCAAAAACCTTTGGGGATCAGTTAAATTGGGGGATAGTCTGTGTTGGTACGTGTGAGAGAGATCCACCTTTCCAAGTTGTTGGGGTTCATCTCATACTTCTGAAGGTTTGAGGGTGCTGCCTGTTCCATACTCCCCCTACTCCTAGCCTTTTAGGGGTACAAACAATAGTAATTGGGGCCTAGTGTGGTTGTGTACGTGTGATATACATACACTTTTTTGGGATCATATTTTCTATTCCGCTATTTAATCAAAAACCTTTGGGGATCAGTTAAATTGGGGGATAGTCTGTGTTGGTACGTGTGAGAGAGATCCACCTTTCCAAGTTGTTGGGGTTCATCTCATACTTCTGAAGGTTTGAGGGTGCTGCCTGTTCCATACTCCCCCTACTCCTCATCTAGCCTTTTAGGGGTACAAACAATAGTAATTGGGGCCCAGTGTGGTTGTGTACGTGTGATATACATACACTTTTTTGGGATCATATTTTCTATTCCGCTATTTAATCAAAAACCTTTGGGGATCAGTTAAATTGGGGGATAGTCTGTGTCGGTACGTGTGAGAGAGATCCACCTTTCCAAGTTGTTGGGGTTCATCTCATACTTCTGAAGGTTTGAGGGTGCTGCCTGTTCCATACCCCCCCTACTCCTCATCTAGCCTTTTAGGGGTACAAACAATAGTAATTGGGGCCTAGTGTGGTTGTGTACGTGCGAGATACATACACTTTTTTTGATCATATTTCCTACTCCGCTATTCAATAAAAACCTTTGAGGATCAATTGAATTGCGGGATAGTCTGTGTCGGTACGTGTGAGAGAGATCCACCTTTCCAAGTTGTTGGGGTTCATCTCATACTTCTGAAGGTTTGAGGGTGCTGCCTGTTCCATACTCCCCCTACTCCTCATCTAGCCTTTTAGGGGTACAAACAATAGTAATTGGGGCCCAGTGTGGTTGTGTACGTGTGATATACATACACTTTTTTGGGATCATATTTTCTATTCCGCTATTTAATCAAAAACCTTTGGGGATCAGTTAAATTGGGGGATAGTCTGTGTCGGTACGTGTGAGAGAGATCCACCTTTCCAAGTTGTTGGGGTTCATCTCATACTTCTGAAGGTTTGAGGGTGCTGCCTGTTCCATACCCCCCCTACTCCTCATCTAGCCTTTTAGGGGTACAAACAATAGTAATTGGGGCCTAGTGTGGTTGTGTACGTGCGAGATACATACACTTTTTTTGATCATATTTCCTATTCCGCTATTCAATAAAAACCTTTGAGGATCAATTGAATTGCGGGATAGTCTGTGTCGGTACGTGTGAGAGAGATCCACCTTTCCAAGTTGTTGGGGTTCATCTCATACTTCTGAAGGTTTGAGGGTGCTGCCTGTTCCATACTCCCCCTACTCCTCATCTAGCCTTTTAGGGGTACAAACAATAGTAATTGGGGCCTAGTGTGGTTGTGTACGTGTGATATACATACACTTTTTTTGGATCATATTTTCTATTCCGCTATTTAATCAAAAACCTTTGGGGATCAGTTAAATTGGGGGATAGTCTGTGTTGGTACGTGTGAGAGAGATCCACCTTTCCAAGTTGTTGGGGTTCATCTCATACTTCTGAAGGTTTGAGGGTGCTGCCTGTTCCATACTCCCCCTACTCCTAGCCTTTTAGGGGTACAAACAATAGTAATTGGGGCCTAGTGTGGTTGTGTACGTGTGATATACATACACTTTTTTGGGATCATATTTTCTATTCCGCTATTTAATCAAAAACCTTTGGGGATCAGTTAAATTGGGGGATAGTCTGT
This sequence comes from Pelophylax lessonae, assembly GCF_965119305.1. Taxonomy (NCBI): domain Eukaryota; kingdom Metazoa; phylum Chordata; class Amphibia; order Anura; family Ranidae; genus Pelophylax; species Pelophylax lessonae. The sequence goes on along the minus strand of NC_138779.1, from coordinate 69,751,535 downwards.
GTTGGTACGTGTGAGAGAGATCCACCTTTCCAAGTTGTTGAGGTTCATCTCATACTTCTGAAGGTTTGAGGGTGCTGCCTGTTCCATACTCCCCCTACTCCTAGCCTTTTAGGGGTACAAACAATAGTAATTGGGGCCTAGTGTGGTTGTGTACGTGTGATATACATACACTTTTTTGGGATCATATTTTCTATTCCGCTATTTAATCAAAAACCTCTGGGGATCAGTTAAATTGGGGGATAGTCTGTGTTGGTACGTGTGAGAGAGATCCACCTTTCCAAGTTGTTGGGGTTCATCTCATACTTCTGAAGGTTTGAGGGTGCTGCCTGTTCCATACTCCCCCTACTCCTAGCCTTTTAGGGGTACAAACAATAGTAATTGGGGCCTAGTGTGGTTGTGTACGTGTGATATACATACACTTTTTTGGGATCATATTTTCTATTCCGCTATTTAATCAAAAACCTTTGGGGATCAGTTAAATTGGGGGATAGTCTGTGTTGGTACGTGTGAGAGAGATCCACCTTTCCAAGTTGTTGGGGTTCATCTCATACTTCTGAAGGTTTGAGGGTGCTGCCTGTTCCATACTCCCCCTACTCCTAGCCTTTTAGGGGTACAAACAATAGTAATTGGGGCCTAGTGTGGTTGTGTACGTGTGATATACATACACTTTTTTTGGATCATATTTTCTATTCCGCTATTTAATCAAAAACCTTTGGGGATCAGTTAAATTGGGGGATAGTCTGTGTTGGTACGTGTGAGAGAGATCCACCTTTCCAAGTTGTTGGGGTTCATCTCATACTTCTGAAGGTTTGAGGGTGCTGCCTGTTCCATACTCCCCCTACTCCTAGCCTTTTAGGGGTACAAACAATAGTAATTGGGGCCTAGTGTGGTTGTGTACGTGTGATATACATACACTTTTTTGGGATCATATTTTCTATTCCGCTATTTAATCAAAAACCTTTGGGGATCAGTTAAATTGGGGGATAGTCTGTGTTGGTACGTGTGAGAGAGATCCACCTTTCCAAGTTGTTGGGGTTCATCTCATACTTCTGAAGGTTTGAGGGTGCTGCCTGTTCCATACTCCCCCTACTCCTCATCTAGCCTTTTAGGGGTACAAACAATAGTAATTGGGGCCCAGTGTGGTTGTGTACGTGTGATATACATACACTTTTTTGGGATCATATTTTCTATTCCGCTATTTAATCAAAAACCTTTGGGGATCAGTTAAATTGGGGGATAGTCTGTGTCGGTACGTGTGAGAGAGATCCACCTTTCCAAGTTGTTGGGGTTCATCTCATACTTCTGAAGGTTTGAGGGTGCTGCCTGTTCCATACCCCCCCTACTCCTCATCTAGCCTTTTAGGGGTACAAACAATAGTAATTGGGGCCTAGTGTGGTTGTGTACGTGCGAGATACATACACTTTTTTTGATCATATTTCCTACTCCGCTATTCAATAAAAACCTTTGAGGATCAATTGAATTGCGGGATAGTCTGTGTCGGTACGTGTGAGAGAGATCCACCTTTCCAAGTTGTTGGGGTTCATCTCATACTTCTGAAGGTTTGAGGGTGCTGCCTGTTCCATACTCCCCCTACTCCTCATCTAGCCTTTTAGGGGTACAAACAATAGTAATTGGGGCCCAGTGTGGTTGTGTACGTGTGATATACATACACTTTTTTGGGATCATATTTTCTATTCCGCTATTTAATCAAAAACCTTTGGGGATCAGTTAAATTGGGGGATAGTCTGTGTCGGTACGTGTGAGAGAGATCCACCTTTCCAAGTTGTTGGGGTTCATCTCATACTTCTGAAGGTTTGAGGGTGCTGCCTGTTCCATACCCCCCCTACTCCTCATCTAGCCTTTTAGGGGTACAAACAATAGTAATTGGGGCCTAGTGTGGTTGTGTACGTGCGAGATACATACACTTTTTTTGATCATATTTCCTATTCCGCTATTCAATAAAAACCTTTGAGGATCAATTGAATTGCGGGATAGTCTGTGTCGGTACGTGTGAGAGAGATCCACCTTTCCAAGTTGTTGGGGTTCATCTCATACTTCTGAAGGTTTGAGGGTGCTGCCTGTTCCATACTCCCCCTACTCCTAGCCTTTTAGGGGTACAAACAATAGTAATTGGGGCCTAGTGTGGTTGTGTACGTGTGATATACATACACTTTTTTTGGATCATATTTTCTATTCCGCTATTTAATCAAAAACCTTTGGGGATCAGTTAAATTGGGGGATAGTCTGTGTTGGTACGTGTGAGAGAGATCCACCTTTCCAAGTTGTTGGGGTTCATCTCATACTTCTGAAGGTTTGAGGGTGCTGCCTGTTCCATACTCCCCCTACTCCTAGCCTTTTAGGGGTACAAACAATAGTAATTGGGGCCTAGTGTGGTTGTGTACGTGTGATATACATACACTTTTTTGGGATCATATTTTCTATTCCGCTATTTAATCAAAAACCTTTGGGGATCAGTTAAATTGGGGGATAGTCTGTGTTGGTACGTGTGAGAGAGATCCACCTTTCCAAGTTGTTGGGGTTCATCTCATACTTCTGAAGGTTTGAGGGTGCTGCCTGTTCCATACTCCCCCTACTCCTCATCTAGCCTTTTAGGGGTACAAACAATAGTAATTGGGGCCCAGTGTGGTTGTGTACGTGTGATATACATACACTTTTTTGGGATCATATTTTCTATTCCGCTATTTAATCAAAAACCTTTGGGGATCAGTTAAATTGGGGGATAGTCTGTGTCGGTACGTGTGAGAGAGATCCACCTTTCCAAGTTGTTGGGGTTCATCTCATACTTCTGAAGGTTTGAGGGTGCTGCCTGTTCCATACCCCCCCTACTCCTCATCTAGCCTTTTAGGGGTACAAACAATAGTAATTGGGGCCTAGTGTGGTTGTGTACGTGCGAGATACATACACTTTTTTTGATCATATTTCCTACTCCGCTATTCAATAAAAACCTTTGAGGATCAATTGAATTGCGGGATAGTCTGTGTCGGTACGTGTGAGAGAGATCCACCTTTCCAAGTTGTTGGGGTTCATCTCATACTTCTGAAGGTTTGAGGGTGCTGCCTGTTCCATACTCCCCCTACTCCTCATCTAGCCTTTTAGGGGTACAAACAATAGTAATTGGGGCCCAGTGTGGTTGTGTACGTGTGATATACATACACTTTTTTGGGATCATATTTTCTATTCCGCTATTTAATCAAAAACCTTTGGGGATCAGTTAAATTGGGGGATAGTCTGTGTCGGTACGTGTGAGAGAGATCCACCTTTCCAAGTTGTTGGGGTTCATCTCATACTTCTGAAGGTTTGAGGGTGCTGCCTGTTCCATACCCCCCCTACTCCTCATCTAGCCTTTTAGGGGTACAAACAATAGTAATTGGGGCCTAGTGTGGTTGTGTACGTGCGAGATACATACACTTTTTTTGATCATATTTCCTATTCCGCTATTCAATAAAAACCTTTGAGGATCAATTGAATTGCGGGATAGTCTGTGTCGGTACGTGTGAGAGAGATCCACCTTTCCAAGTTGTTGGGGTTCATCTCATACTTCTGAAGGTTTGAGGGTGCTGCCTGTTCCATACTCCCCCTACTCCTCATCTAGCCTTTTAGGGGTACAAACAATAGTAATTGGGGCCTAGTGTGGTTGTGTACGTGTGATATACATACACTTTTTTTGGATCATATTTTCTATTCCGCTATTTAATCAAAAACCTTTGGGGATCAGTTAAATTGGGGGATAGTCTGTGTTGGTACGTGTGAGAGAGATCCACCTTTCCAAGTTGTTGGGGTTCATCTCATACTTCTGAAGGTTTGAGGGTGCTGCCTGTTCCATACTCCCCCTACTCCTAGCCTTTTAGGGGTACAAACAATAGTAATTGGGGCCTAGTGTGGTTGTGTACGTGTGATATACATACACTTTTTTTGGATCATATTTTCTATTCCGCTATTTAATCAAAAACCTTTGGGGATCAGTTAAATTGGGGGATAGTCTGTGTTGGTACGTGTGAGAGAGATCCACCTTTCCAAGTTGTTGGGGTTCATCTCATACTTCTGAAGGTTTGAGGGTGCTGCCTGTTCCATACTCCCCCTACTCCTAGCCTTTTAGGGGTACAAACAATAGTAATTGGGGCCTAGTGTGGTTGTGTACGTGTGATATACATACACTTTTTTGGGATCATATTTTCTATTCCGCTATTTAATCAAAAACCTTTGGGGATCAGTTAAATTGGGGGATAGTCTGTGTTGGTACGTGTGAGAGAGATCCACCTTTCCAAGTTGTTGGGGTTCATCTCATACTTCTGAAGGTTTGAGGGTGCTGCCTGTTCCATACTCCCCCTACTCCTCATCTAGCCTTTTAGGGGTACAAACAATAGTAATTGGGGCCCAGTGTGGTTGTGTACGTGTGATATACATACACTTTTTTGGGATCATATTTTCTATTCCGCTATTTAATCAAAAACCTTTGGGGATCAGTTAAATTGGGGGATAGTCTGTGTCGGTACGTGTGAGAGAGATCCACCTTTCCAAGTTGTTGGGGTTCATCTCATACTTCTGAAGGTTTGAGGGTGCTGCCTGTTCCATACCCCCCCTACTCCTCATCTAGCCTTTTAGGGGTACAAACAATAGTAATTGGGGCCTAGTGTGGTTGTGTACGTGCGAGATACATACACTTTTTTTGATCATATTTCCTACTCCGCTATTCAATAAAAACCTTTGAGGATCAATTGAATTGCGGGATAGTCTGTGTCGGTACGTGTGAGAGAGATCCACCTTTCCAAGTTGTTGGGGTTCATCTCATACTTCTGAAGGTTTGAGGGTGCTGCCTGTTCCATACTCCCCCTACTCCTCATCTAGCCTTTTAGGGGTACAAACAATAGTAATTGGGGCCCAGTGTGGTTGTGTACGTGTGATATACATACACTTTTTTGGGATCATATTTTCTATTCCGCTATTTAATCAAAAACCTTTGGGGATCAGTTAAATTGGGGGATAGTCTGTGTCGGTACGTGTGAGAGAGATCCACCTTTCCAAGTTGTTGGGGTTCATCTCATACTTCTGAAGGTTTGAGGGTGCTGCCTGTTCCATACCCCCCCTACTCCTCATCTAGCCTTTTAGGGGTACAAACAATAGTAATTGGGGCCTAGTGTGGTTGTGTACGTGCGAGATACATACACTTTTTTTGATCATATTTCCTATTCCGCTATTCAATAAAAACCTTTGAGGATCAATTGAATTGCGGGATAGTCTGTGTCGGTACGTGTGAGAGAGATCCACCTTTCCAAGTTGTTGGGGTTCATCTCATACTTCTGAAGGTTTGAGGGTGCTGCCTGTTCCATACTCCCCCTACTCCTCATCTAGCCTTTTAGGGGTACAAACAATAGTAATTGGGGCCTAGTGTGGTTGTGTACGTGTGATATACATACACTTTTTTTGGATCATATTTTCTATTCCGCTATTTAATCAAAAACCTTTGGGGATCAGTTAAATTGGGGGATAGTCTGTGTTGGTACGTGTGAGAGAGATCCACCTTTCCAAGTTGTTGGGGTTCATCTCATACTTCTGAAGGTTTGAGGGTGCTGCCTGTTCCATACCCCCCCTACTCCTCATCTAGCCTTTTAGGGGTACAAACAATAGTAATTGGGGCCTAGTGTGGTTGTGTACGTGTGATATACATACACTTTTTTTGGATCATATTTTCTATTCCGCTATTTAATCAAAAACCTTTGGGGATCAGTTAAATTGGGGGATAGTCTGTGTCGGTACGTGTGAGAGAGATCCACCTTTCCAAGTTGTTGGGGTTCATCTCATACTTCTGAAGGTTTGAGGGTGCTGCCTGTTCCATACCCCCCCTACTCCTCATCTAGCCTTTTAGGGGTACAAACAATAGTAATTGGGGCCTAGTGTGGTTGTGTACGTGCGAGATACATACACTTTTTTTGATCATATTTCCTATTCCGCTATTCAATAAAAACCTTTGAGGATCAATTGAATTGCGGGATAGTCTGTGTCGGTACGTGTGAGAGAGATCCACCTTTCCAAGTTGTTGGGGTTCATCTCATACTTCTGAAGGTTTGAGGGTGCTGCCTGTTCCATACTCCCCCTACTCCTCATCTAGCCTTTTAGGGGTACAAACAATAGTAATTGGGGCCCAGTGTGGTTGTGTACGTGTGATATACATACACTTTTTTTGGATCATATTTTCTATTCCGCTATTTAATTTAACTGGGCCTCCATGCGAGACCTGTGTGCCTTGTTGCGCTGTTTTGAGTACTCCACCAACATGGCCAGTGGCAATGACGCCGTTCTCAGCTTAACTATCCCACTTCCATGCCTCCTTGAAAAAACAATTCGGGCGATGATGGAAGAGGATGTGGCACAGGATGAGGAGGAGGAGGAGGATGAAGAGGTAACATTTCCAAGGCTTTCAGGGCAGTCATTCGCAAGGGGCTCCGAGGGTGGGTTCCTGCACACGCAAACGCCAGGGACGCAATTGTCCAGCAGGGGCACAGTTCTGGAGGATGAGGAGGATGAGGAGGAGGAGGAGCTGGAGGAGGAGATGGAACCATGTTCACAGCAGGGTGGCACCCAGGCCAGCTCATGGCCATCACTGGTGCGTGGCTGGGGGGATACAGAGGACACGGACGATACACCTCCCACAGAGGACAGCCTTTCGTTGCCTCTGGGCAGCCTGGCACACATGAGCGATTACATGCTGCAGTGTCTCCACAACGACCGCCGAGTTGCCCACATTCTAACTTGTGCTGATTACTGGGTGGCCACGCTGCTGGATCCCCGTTACAAGGACAACGTACCATCCTTAATTCACTCACTGGAGCGCGATCGCAAGATGCGCGAGTACAAGCGCACGCTGGTAGACGCCATGCTGCTGGCATTCCCATCTGACAGCGGGGCCACAGTGGAAGCACAAGGCAGAGGAGGAGGAGGAGGAGGTCGCCAACGCAACCAGGGCACCGCCAGCACCTCAGAAGGCAGGGTTAGCATGGCCGAAATGTGGAAAAGCTTTGTCAGCACGCCACAACAAACAGCAGCACCAGCAGCTCAGATGGAACGTCTTAGCAGGAGGCAGCATTTTACCAACATGGTGGAGCAGTATGTGTGCACACGCCTACATGTAGTGAATGACGGGTCTGCCCCCTTCAACTTCTGGGTCTCCAAATTGGGCACATGGCTTGAGCTTGCCCTTTACGCCTTGGAGGTGCTGGCGTGCCCTGCAGCCAGTGTATTATCTGAACGGGTATTTAGCACGGCTGGGGGCGTTATAACAGACAAGCGCAGCCGCCTGTCCAGAGACAATGTGGACAAGCTCACGTTCATTAAAATGAACCAGGCATGGATCCCACGGGACTTTTCCGTACCTTATGCAGAATAGCAATGGATACCGACCTTACCCACCCATTGTTCCATTTTTGCTCTTTCTCACTCTTTTGGGGTGTACCCTCATTTAAAATTTTTGAAAAGAAGCAGTGTTGGCTACCTCGTCCTCCTCCTCAGGGCCAGATTAATGTAGGGGCTATTGGAGCTGCAGCTCCAGGCCCCTACCTTTTATATAGGCCCCGGGTTGGCCATATTCACTGTTACCGCTCTTCTGTCACTTGTAAACACAGAAGTCTGGCTTCTATGCTCGCTTCCCCAGGCAGCACCCTCAGAACCTCCCCACACAGCGTGAAGGCCGGACAAGGAGGGACAGTTGGCGATGCATGGATGTGTTTATGGGCTTCAGAGACAGCATCCCATGTTGAATTAGGCATGCATGGCTGCACCCTTCCTCCTCTGGGTGCATGGCAAGGCACGGCCCTTAAGGCCCTTCAAAATCCTCAGCACCAAGCCCATGATGCTGTTAATCCGGCCCTGGTCCTCCTCCACCGCCGCTTCCACCTACACCGCCCATAGGTGTGCGCAGCCTATTGCATTAAGGTGTGCACCCCAAAGTTGAAATACACATGCATGTGTTTGCCAGCAGGGAGAGTAATGTATCGGGGCCATGTACCTGTAGGCAAGGAGAAATAGAGCAGAGCAGGTCCCAGGGAGATCTTTCCCATCTCCTCACTGGCAATGCTATGTGCCCTAGGTGATTAGGGTGTGCCCAGGCACACCCAGCACACCCTGTGCGCACGCCTATGTCACCGCTAGGCTTGTGACGGTATCAGATTTTCATGCTGCGATTAATTGATTAAGGTTTTGCCACGGTATACGGTATTATCACGGTATTCTATTATTAAATTTAAATTATTAAATTTCCACCTCACTTCAATTTCATTGCTGAATTTAGGGGCTTTGGTTCACTTATGCACATTATTATATAGTCAGTCAGTACAGACTCTGTGAACCAGGCCTAAAATAGGTCATCAAGCAGTGTCTGGCCTAACTGGTGATAACTGGTTCTGGCGCTCGGCTCCGATCCGATGGCCTGGTCATTAAGAGGGCAAATCCTTGTGGTCAAGAAGTGGTTAAACCTGAAGGAGGTGTTGTTTATAAATTACTTTACTATTGCTTTAGGCCTGGTTCACATGTATGCGGGTTGGTGGTTCACATTTGCACAGGCATAGCAGCCCATTGATTTGAATGGGCTGCTATGCCCTCATTTTCCGCAGAAAAAAGGTGCATGCAGCATTTTTTTAAAATTCAGTGGCCTTGAAATCCATCCTGCTTTTGCACCATGCGACTAACCTGCAGTTCCTGCTCTGGCAAGCTTTCTGCATTTTTTGTATACGTGGGCACGGCATTTAAAAATAAACAGTTTGCGTGTGCAGCAACGGCAGGTAAGTCGCATGGTGCAAAAGAAGGATGGATTTCATGGCCACTGCATTTTTTTAAATTCTGCATGCACCTTTTTTCAGCTGAAAACGCAGGCATAGCAGCTCAAGCCCATTCACATCAATGGGCTGCTATGCCTGTGCAAATGTGGGCCCCCAACCCGCATACATGTGAACCAGGCCTAAAGCAATAGTAAAGTCATTAATTGGTTAAACCTGCAGGAGGACCGGTGTTTTTATCTATTAATGACTTTACTATTGCTTTAGGCCTGGTTCACATGTATGCGGGTTGGGGGCCCACATTTGCACAGGCATAGCAGCCCATTGATGTGAATGGGCTTGAGCTGCTATGCCTGCGTTTTCAGCTGAAAAAAGGTGCATGCAGAATTTAAAAAAATGCAGTGGCCATGAAATCCATCCTTCTTTTGCACCATGCGACTTACCTGCCGTTGCTGCACACGCAAACTGTTTATTTTTAAATGCCGTGCCCACGTATACAAAAAATGCAGAAAGCTTGCCAGAGCAGGAACTGCAGGTTAGTCGCATGGTGCAAAAGCAGGATGGATTTCAAGGCCACTGAATTTAAAAAAAATGCTGCATGCACCTTTTTTCTGCGGAAAATGAGGGCATAGCAGCCCGTTCAAATCAATGGGCTGCTATGCCTGTGCAAATGTGGGCCGCCAACCCGCATACATGTGAACCGCCAACCCGCATACATGTGAACCACCAACCCGCATACATGTGAACCAGGCCTAAAGCAATAGTAAAGTCATTAATAGATAAAAACACCGGTCCTCCTGCAGGTTTAACCACTTCTGGATCGCAAGGATTTGCCCCTTTAAAGACCAGGCCATCGGATCAGAGCGCCAGGACCAGTCATCACCAGGTAGGCCAGACACTGCTTGATGGCTATATAATAATGTAATGTGGGCTGCTAGGCGTGTGTGTGTGTATATATATATTTATTAGAGCTGCACGATTCTGGCCAAAATGAGAATCACGATTTTTTAGCTTGGAATAAAGATCACGATTCTCTCACGATTCTCTGTGTAACAAAAAAAAAAAAAATTGGGATAACTTTACTGTTACGTTTTTTTTTTTTTTTTTATTCATTAAAGTCTAATCATTGCGTTTGAAAGACTGCTGCGCAAATACAGTGTGACATAAAATATTACAACAATCGCCATTTTATTCTGTAGGGTCTCTGCTAAAAAAATATATAAAATGTTTGGGGGTTCTAAGTACTTTTCTAGCAAAAAAAAAACTGATTTTAACTTGCAAACAGCAAGTGTCAGAAAAAGATCCAGTCTTTAAGAGGTTAAACTTCCTTTCTCCCTGGCAGAGGGAAGGAAAAGATACAAATGTAATCATTTTTGTTTATAGTTAGGAGACTTAATGCTGAAAGGTGTTAGCTGAGTGAGTGAATGAGTCATCCAGCTCACTGAAATGTATCAATTCACAAGTCAGGCAGACTTGACAGAGAAACTCGGTATTTTAAAAATGCCACAATAACAATACCGTGGCTATGCAATACCGCGATATATCGAATTACCGAAAACCGGCATATGTCTAGTCACCGCCACATCCACCACCACCTCAACCTCCCTCCTACTCCATATGGGCCTCGTCCTTCAGAGATGAAGAAGAACATTGTTTTATTTTTCTGTTTTTTTTTGTTGTTTTAAGTTATTTCCCTATCCACATTTGTTTGCAGAGCACTTGCCATGCTCTTAATTACGTTTTGCTGCCATTTGCAGCACTCTAGCCCTTTCCTTTGGTGTTTTAGAGCCATTTTAGTGCCTTAAAGTTCGGGTCCCCATTGACTTCAATGGGGTTCGGTGTCCGGGAAAAGTTCGGTAAAAGTCCGGGACACGGACCCGGACTTTTTTTTAAAGTTCGGCCGAACCCGTCGAACACGGACATCTAGGTGTTCGCTCAACCCTACTTGTGAAACATCTTTAAAACATTCCCTTTCCAAACTGAAAAAAAAAAAAATTACCTCTGACCTGAACTACTAAATGATTCCCCCATTTGGTAATCCACTAACAGTACCCTAATTTCTACAATCTATACATTACCTTTCAGGACACCTTCTTCTGAGGATTACTGTCCATTGCCAGGTCCTTATAAAATGTATAGTATTTTGAAGATAAAGTGATACAATAACCAAGTAATGCAACAATTATTTTGCACAGGAAATCTTTTTTTGATTATGTAAATGTAATTCATTATTCTCTTTAAAGGCATTGTTTTATTTGTGTTGATATTTGCGAGGTGTACTCATGAGTGAATTCCCTTTCATCTATAATGTGTAGTACAAAATAAAGATCATTAATTAAGCAAACAACATTTCTAACTGGAAAGTACAAGACACCTTATTTGCATTTTTTTTTCAGTTAAATCCTTTTGGATTGGTAAAAGGTCTTTGTTTTGTTTGTACATTTTAATGTCTCATAATGTCTTTATTAGGAGGTTTAGTAGACAGTAAAAATTGGATTTTATGTGATAAAATTACTCTGTATAACATTTACATGTTTTATTTAGAAAAATTAACATCAAGTACAGATCCCTCTTACTTAATTTTCCTAATTTTATTTGCCTATTTTTTTTTTTATTATCTTTTGGCTCATGTTTATGTTGCCTTATTTATTACTCTGTTGTCAGCAACGTATTTACATTTTTCACCAATCAGTGCTTTGGTCTGTATTACTACAGTGGGCATTGTACTTGATCATTTGAGTTATGTAGTTACTAATAAGGACACCCTAAATGTTTTATTTATATATTTGTTATGGCAAATATTATGTGGTATTTCTATTAACTCAGCAATGATACACATATAATATGGCGATACGAAGGACATTTGCAGGAAAGAGGCCATGACAACTATTGTGAGTCAAGTCTTTCCAGATGAAACTCTAGTATAGGGTGGCAACAGCAGTATAAAATGAAGAAGCACAGAAGGCAAATGTAATGCTTTGTCAGTTGCCCATACTAATACGTTGCCAGTTTTAAACTAATTCAGAGAATGTAAACCCCCAGTATTCATCTGAAAGCAGATGTGCTAGAATAACTAAAGATTTATACACCGGAAAATATTGTTCAAACTCAAAGTCAGAAGAAGTTTTTTTTTAAACTGTCAGCATGGGACAAATTATATGCTTCAAGAGATATCTTTAAAAGATGCAGTGCACTATAATCAATTTTCCTCCAGTCAAAAATGAATCAACTTTCCTCGAAGCCCATGAAGAAACCATATATATTATACTAACATCAGAACCACCGCCCCTACTCAACATGAATTACACAGCAATAGTTCATGTATTTTCTCTGGTTTCTTCTATTGCCAGAAAGATTTGTCATCTGGCAGCTGTCATTTGCCCATCTCTTGTGACTCTACTTCATTTTTTAATTTATTTTTCAACATGGAAAGCGGTAATTACAGACAATGTGAACAGCCCTCCAACTTTTCAAGGGCGTAGATTCAATTTCATTCTTTAGATTTTGAAAACATGTCTTATACTGTCCATAAAGTGATTCAAAGATGGATGGTGACAAATAAGACTAACAACATAACAAAGCACTGAAACACAGGTCCATCAGTTTGATGGTCAAAACACCTGTCCATTGCTTTGGATCAAATACTGAAAGAAAAAGAAAAAAAACTGTAGGACCATACATAATTGTTTATGTTTTCTACCCTGTTCATAAAGCACTCAAACTGTAGGTAGGCAAGATGCAGCAATACTATATGCTACTTTTTGGCTATACGACAGATCAGCATACACTAAGATCAATTGACTCTTCTATTTCATGATATTAATATTATTAATATTTGGGAAAAGTTTTTATCTTGAAATAACAGAGGGAATTTCTTATACCCACCACTGGCCATCAGGGGCTGAAGAAGCAAGTTGACCTGGATTTCAGTTTTCTTGGTGAGTGATAAATAGTCTGAGTTTGGGGGCGTGGCTAGCCAGCAAGATGGCTGGCTGCATGTGATCGAAGCTCTGCAGGCCTCCACTCGAGCTCCATGCGGTGCACCTTGATACCCACCTTGATCCAGACATCCATGCGAGTATTGCGTCAGCTTGCGATACATACCGGGCAATATGAGTAAGGAGACAAGTAAGGAACGTCCTGCTACGGCAACAGAACGTTTGAAGGAGTTTGTGCGGACCGAGAAGCAGGAAGCAGGTCGGAGCCCACCAAACACACGTAGTGGAGGAAGCAGCAGCAATACACAGAGCAACATGCCGGCGGAGAAACCAGCAAAACTCTCACTTGAACAGGTACATTCTCAACTTATGGCTGCTATAACTGCAAGTAATACTATGTTGACTGGTAAAATGGAGGAAATTAGAATGGATATTGGTTTAATACACCATGATCTGCAGGCTGTGAGAGAGCGGATGGCAGAGGCTGAAAAAAGGATATCCTCATTAGAGGATAATTACACTCCAGTGCCAAATCGTATATTAGCAGCTGAAAAGCAAGTAACATACCTTAATCAAAAGGTTGATGACTTAGAAAACCGATTAAGACGTAATAATATCAGATTTGTGGGCTTACCGGAGAGGGCTGAGGGGAAGAACCCTGGAGATTTTGTGGAGACATGGATTAAAACCCTATTTCCTGATACTACTTTCTCCACAGTATTTGCAGTAGAGAGAGCCCATAGAATTCCTGCAAAACCACCAGCCCCTGGAGCCCCTGCAAGATCTTTACTTGCACGATTTTTGAATTGTAAAGATCGGGATCTTATACTACGGAAAGCAAGACAAAAGGGCACCATTCAATATGAAAACGCACAAGTGTTTTTTTTTCCTGATTTTTCAATAGATCTACAAAAATTGAGAGCTACCTTTTTTGAAGTTAAAAAAAATAGTCTGAGTTTTGCTACCAATTGCTGCATCTTTTTTTTTTTTTGTGGACATTTCAGTCAAGAATATTGTAGGTTTTATGACTGACAAGATATGAGGCAATAAGTCTGATTTACTAAAGGAGCAATGTCTGCTCACCAGAGCTCATCCAGTCATGTGCAAGGATAATTATGCTTATTTATTTATTTATTTTTTATTTTCCTTGAACATGATTGGCTATTCAAAGCAAGTAAAGCTTAACCTTATTTCCTAATCAAAGCAAACATTTATTTTGCTACATGATCAGCCTTTACTACTAAAATGTGCATTTATGTATTTATTTTTTTTCAAAAGGTTAACCTATCATTTTATAAATCAACCCCTGTGTTATTGACATGTCAAAAAGCACTCAAAAGCTAAGAGATAAAAGAGAAAACATCTTGAATTGTTTATATATTTTTTTTTACACAGAAATCAGAAAAATGATCAGTTAAGATTTCTCTAATATTGTGAGATTGATTTCCTAAAAAGGTAAAAAAAAGCATGAGTTTTCACTCTGCAAGGGAATTTTTCACATTTAGTAAATGCGGTGAAAATTTACTTTGCAAATAATACTCAATCATGTGTAAGGGGAAAAAAAAAAGTTTTTTTACTTAACCACTTGCCGACCAGTCACTGGGACTGTACTGCGGCAAAGTGGCTCGATTCCGTCCAGCGACGTAGTCCTACGTCGCTGGACTCCTCCCCTTGTAAGCGGCGCTCGCGCCGCCGGAGGCGCGCTCCCACTGTTTTCAGTCACAGCGGGAGTCGGGCCAGGGGAGGAGCGGCGGCAATCGCCGCTGCTCTTCCCCGATCGCCGGGGAATCGAGTTTGGAGATCCGCCCGCTTGTGTAAACAGAGCGGGCGGACCTCCTAAGTGACAAACAGTGACAGATTGCAGTGTTCAGCATAGCTGAACATGCGATCTGTCCCTGTTTCACTCAGTCACCTCCCCCCACACACGTTAGTAAGCACCAGGCATACATTAACCCCTCCCTCTCCAATAAAATTAACCCCTTCCCTGCCAGTGTCATTTTTACAGTAACAGTGCATATTTATAGCACTGATTACTGTAGAAATGTCACTGGTACCCCCAAAAGGGTCAAAAATGTCAGTCAAGGGTCCGATCTGTCCGCCGCAATGTCGCAGTCCCGCAAAAGAAATCGCAGATCGCCGCCATTACTCGTTAAAAAAAAAACACCAAAAATGACAGAAATCTTTCCCTTAGTTAGTAAATGCACTAACTTTTGTGCAAACCAATCAAAATACGCTTATTGTGATTTTTTTACCAAACATAGGTAGCAGAAAACAAATTGGCCAAAAATGTAAAAAAAAAATTGATTTTTACATTTTTTTTGGGGGGGGAATTTCATATAAAAAAAGTTAAAAATATTGTTATTTTTTCAAAATAAACGCTCTTTTTTTGTTTATAGCGCAAAAAGTAAAAATCGCACAGGTGATCAAATACCACCAAAAGAAAGCTCTGTTTGTGGGAAAAAAAGGACGTACATTTTGTTTAGGTATGGCGTCGCACGACTGCGTAATTGTCAGTTAAAGTTGCACAGCGGCGAATCGCAAAAAGTGGCCTAGGCGTAAGACAGCAAAATCCTCCGGTGATAAAGTGGTTAAATATTGGAAGTCAGCAGAGGTTTACCTCTTTCATCAATCTAAGGGAAAGTCCCCTTGTAAAATAAAAAAGATTCACTTTGCTAAACAAACAGCCTATTTGATTTTAGTAAATTAAAGAGATTGTAAAGGCAGAAGTTTTTTTTGTTTTTTTTTATCCTAATGCATTCTATGCCATAAGATAAAAAACCTTCTGTGTGCAGCAGCCCCCCTCAGCCCTCCTAATACTTACCTGAGTCCATCTTTATCTAGCAATGTTTTAGGAGTTTCTCAGCTACCCAGGACTCCTCTCCTCATGTTCTGAGACAGAAGTGCGGCGGGATTGGCTCCCACTGATGTCAATCATAGTCAGTCAGCCAATCAGGAGAGAGAGGGGGCTGGGGCCAGGTCACGGCTCTATGTCTGAATGGACACAGTGAGTTGTGACTCACCTTGGGTGCCCCCATAGCAAGCTGCTTGCTGTGGGGGCACTCAACAGGAAAGAGGGGCCAGGAGAACAGAAGAGAGACCCGAGAAGAGACGGATCCAGGCTGCCCTTTACAAAACCACTGCACAGAGCAGGTAAGTATAATAAGTTTGTTATTTTAAAAAAAACAAGACTTTCCAATCACTTTAATAAAACAAATCTGCTAAGTTGATTGAAGGTGTTCAGGTGGCAAATCTAGAGATGGCAGTCGTAGATGTTACTGTTACCCCTAACAGCTAGGAAAGCGCCCCATCTAGTAGAGACAATGGAGCAATACAGGAATGCCTAGAAATTTGGTGATAATAAGGGAGTCTATATTCTGGAGGTTTAAAATAATAATTTATCACCAAGGTTGCTACAACTGACTGGTTTGATGTTCCTCTGATGCCAGGGTTCAGTATGTGGTGGAAGGGTTAAACAAATTACTGCAGCCTTTTTTGCTGCATTCCCTAACACTGGCAAAACCTGGTGATCTGAAATTTGCCAAGCAGTAAATCGCAGTGCAGTTTTATTTGGTATCTGCTCGCTAAGTTCATTTAAGCACAGTCAGATTTCTTAAGCCTTGATGGAGGGGAAGGGTGTTTGACCCTTGAAACGTAATTGCTCTATCTACTATCAATCAATTTTATCATTAAAAATTGTGTAGATCACATGCTATGTCTGTGCAAATGTGAATTCATCCATACAGCTGTATGGCTGAATTCCCATTGGATTCACACGAAAAAGCTGCAGGAACCTCTTTTTTCCCCACACTGGAATCAGATTGCATGGGTGTTCGCACCCATTGTGATCCGATTCCTGTCCGAATTCACAGTTCACACTGGGATCTGCGAACCGATTTGGGGTTGTCATTAACTTTGTATTGACACCCGCAGGGGTTCACAGAGGGCAGTGTGAATTCCTGGCAGAGATATGCGATGCGGAAACTCACACTAGAATTGCTCTGGTTCCAGCATCGCAGTAGTGTGAACCCAGGCTGAATGCTAAGTTCACTTTTTTTTTTTCTATATTCCAACTTTCCTGTGTACCAATATATCATTAATGTACTGCTGACCTCATTAACACACCTTCCCCCTCCCTCCAGGAGATTACTCTTGCCCACCTCTTCAGTTATATGCTTTTCCAATGCAGACGTTATTAGTGAGCACCATTCTCACTGAATACACTGCCTCTGCAGATTTATCAATTGGGCCTTACCTTTGTATGGCCACCTTTATATACTTAAAATTAACTGGTCGCACTTTACGTGCCATTAAATGTTAATGGCACCCCAAACATGGAAGCAAGCACACATTTTTCTGAATGAAAAAATGTAGGACTGGAGATGGGGCGTGGCTAGCCGGCAAGATGGCCGGCTGCATGTTATCAGAGCTCTGCAGGCCTCCACTCAAGCTCCACCTTGATCCGGACCTCCATGCGAGTATTGCGGCAGCTTGCCATACATACTGGGCAATATGAGTAAGGAGACAAGTAGGGAACGTCCCGCTACTGCAACAGAGTGTTTGAAGGAGTTTGTGCGGACCGAGAAGCAGGAAGTAGGTCGGAGCCCACCAAACACACGGAGTGGAGGAAGCAGCAGCAATACACAGAGCAACATGCCGGCGGAGAAACCAGCAAAACTCTCACTCGAACAGGTACATTCTCAACTTATGGCTGCTATAACTGCAAGTAATACTATGTTGACTGGTAAAATGGAGGAAATTAGAATGGATATTGGCTTAATACACCATGATCTGCAGGCTGTGAGAGAGTGGATGGCTGAAAAAAGGATATCCTCATTAGAGGATAATTACACTCCAGTGCCAAATCGTATATTAGCAGCTGAAAAGCAAGTAACATACCTTAATCAAAAAGTTGATGACCTAGAAAACAGATTAATGCGCAATAATATCAGATTTGTTGGCTTAGCGGAGAGGGCTGAGAGGAAGAATCCTGTAGAATTTGTGGAGACATGGAGTAAAACCCTATTTCCTAAAACTACTTTCTTCACAGCATTTGCAGTAGAAAGAGCCCATAGAATTCCTGCAAAAACACCAGCCCCTGGAGCCCCTGCAAGACCTTTACTTGCACGATTTTTGAATTGTAAAGATTGTGATCTTATACTACGGAAAGCAAGACAAAAGGGCATCATTCAATATGAAAGCGCACAAGTGTTTTTTTTTTTCCTGATTTTTCAATAGATCTACAAAAATTGAGAGCTACCTTCTTTGAAGTTAAAAAAAAATTAAGAGAACTACACATTATCTACTCCATGGCATACCCTGGGAGGATGAGGGTTGAGGAAGATGGGAAAATATATTTCTTCAATACTCCAGAGAATGTACAAGAATGGCTTTGCTCGAAAGGAACTATAAAGTGAAGGGAAAGAAGAATCATGCCATTTTCCTTTGTTTTTCCTTGTAATGAAAACTCTTTTTTTTTTTCTGGTGAAGGATACAAGAAAGACAAAAAGAAAAGAAGTATGTAGATGATGAAATGACGAGGTGGGGGGAAGGAAGGGACTAGGAGTCAAGGAACTATGGTTGTTTTTTTTTTTTTGTGTGTGCTTTTTTTTATTTTTTTTTTGTGCGTTTTTTTTTTTTTTTTTTAGCGGGGTTCCTCTCCCCCTCCCTCCCTCCTCCCACCACTGGTAATTTTTTGAGCCATTTATTTTATTTTATTTTTTTGATGGCTTAGCAAAAATCTTTTTATATTATTCCTTTTTCTGAGAATAAGGTGGGAGCTTGAGTGGAGGCCGCAGCTATATTGTCCTTGCATGCAAATGATTGTATGCTCGGGCAATGTCCCATTGTTTTTTTGGAGTAAGGCCTATTGGTCAAAATTTTGCTATGCATGTGCATGATGATTTTCTTTTTAAAAAATTATTTTTTATTTGGTAATTTAGTTTGTAATCTTTTTTTCTTTTTTCTTTTTTTCCTTTTCATATTTTTTCTTGTTACTTTTGAAGATCGCTGTGTCCTGGTGTGCCCAACTAACCTCAATAATTATATTGGTATAAAATATAAGGAGTACATTGCTATGGGGTATTTTTATGATAAATGTCATAGATAGACAGTTAGATATTTGGGATCTCTTTTGGGAAGTGAACCTACAGCTATATATAGAAAAAAAACCTCTAAGATGACTACACAATGTAAGTTCCTATCATGGAATGTTAGGGGTCTAGGGACTCCCCAGAATAGATCCCAGGTAATTAAAAATATATTACAAACTAAAGTACAAATTATATGCCTGCAAGAGACACATATGATCCCAGATACAACAAACCAATTATGTAAACCCTGGATCCAATGGTCAATACACTCGAGCTATTCAACATATGCAAGGGGGGTGTCACTGCTTGTCCATAGGTCGGTACCATGGAAGTGCTTTCAAAAAAAGGTAGATCCTGAAGGGCAATATGTATTTGTACGAGCTCAAGTGTATGATATACCATTGTTATTTTAGGTAAATATAATCCACCACATTAAGTGTAATTAAAGAATCTATGCTATTTGCAAGTTTATACCCAGAGGCATTAGTGCTATGCCTGGGAGACTTTAATCTTCTGTGGGACCCGCTGGTGGACAGGCATGGACCCCCCCTAAAGAGAGATTTGTGGCAAATGCTTAATCCCCGGACCAGGGCTTATTCCAGATCTGGCGCTGGGAAATGATAAAATTATTTCTAGAGTTGCCTCTGTTGAATATTTGATTAGAGGAGTGTCTGATCACTCACCACTCCTGGTAAATATAGCAACAGGAATTGAGGGAATGAAGCAAAACTGGAAATTTCAGCCATATTGGTTATCACAGATTGGAACGCATGATCGTATACCTGAACAATTGCAGATATTTTTAGAAACACATGGATCCCAAAGAGATTTGATCGTTTGGGATACCTTCAAAGCATATCTACGGGGGACACTTAGATCAACAATATCATATATTAAAAGAGCCCCTAGGCAGGAAACGGAAGATCTAGAAGAGCAATGTAGAGACACAGAAGCTGCGTTTTTGAAAACACCAACTGAAATAAATAGGGAAAAATGGGAAATTACAGTAAGAAAATTGGTTTATATGCATGGCATACAATATACACATTATATTTTTATTTGTTGAAGAATTGAAGAAATAGTTATTGCACAATAAAAAAATGAACACCCAGGTATAAGTCTATATTACACTTTCATTACCAGGCCATTTTACAGTTTCCAGTGATGTGAGTTTGACTGACAAATACTGTACTTTGTGACACACTGTACCCAAATACATTTTTATATAATTTTTGTAAGACAAATAAAGAGTTTGGTGGTATTTAATAACCAGTGCAAACACCCCCAAATGACTCCTTTTTAAAAAAAGACACCCCAAGGTAATCAAATTTTTTGCCCTATTTTGCAATTTGGCACTGCGTTAATTTAACGGACAATTGCGAAGTTGTGCCACGCTGTACCCAGATAAAATTGATGTTCTTTTTTTTCCCACCAATTTCTTTTGGTGGTATTTGATCACCTGTGCAATTTTTTTTTTTTTTTGCACTATAAACAAAATAAGAGTGACAATTTTGAAAAAACAATATTTTTCACATTCTGCTAATAGTAGTTTTTTTTTTAACATTTTAGGACAATTTTTTTTATTTTTGGGGAAAAAATTGCAATAAGCGTATTTTGATTGGTTTGCGCAAAAGTTATCACGTCTACTAACTACGGGAAAGATTTATGTCATTTTTATTGTTTTTTTTTTTTTTTTTACAAGTAATGCCGGCAATCTGCTATTTTTTGCGGGACTGCGACATTGCTGCGGACAGATCGGACCCCGACTGACATTTTTGACACTTTTGGGGGGACCAGTGACATTACTACAGTAATCAGTGCTAAAAATATGCACTGTTACTGTAATAATGACACTGGAATGGAAGGGGTTAACATTATGGGTGATCAAGGGGTTAAATGTGAGCCTAGGGGAGTGATTCTAACTGTGGGGGGCATGGCTTATGAAATGACCATAGAGACATGTGATCCTATATAGAAGGATTACATGGGCTCTATGATCATTCCAGGGAGAAGAACGGTCAGCTGTGTTTACAATAGCTGACCCTTCTTCTCTCTCAGCGGGGAATGATCGCGGGTGACAGGTGGCAATCGGAGCCACCTGCCTGCTGCATCGGCTTCTCCACTGATGAGCGGGAGTGATAGCGCATGGCCGGGGGCACGCACTGGCTCCCTAGCCTCCCGAGAGCGAGCCCCATACATGTACGAGGATTTGCCTTGGAGTGGCTGCCTGCCGCAGTACATCTGCGGCTGACGGTCGTAAACTGGTTAATAAAAGTGAAGGTACTTAAGTGGTTAAAGGATAAGTTCACTTAAAATAAATAAATAAATGCACATTTTTTTGAAGTAAAAAAAAAAAAAATAATGTGCATTTACTATTTCTTTTGAAGGAGCCTGGAAAGCATTGCACCTGCGATAAGCAGATCACGGGTGCCATAGACTCCTACAGGCTGTCAGTGTAAACTGTCTGCCTGTACATGTATACGTGTATGATGAGGGAGGTTAAGTGTTATACAAATCACACTTTGGAGATGAGTAGTGTAAGGGGAGGATTGAAAAGGTTAAACTTTATTGCAGCATCTGCTGCCATGATTGTATTGTGTTCAGGTGTCATTTATTTATTAGGTGAGTTATTTATTCATGAATTCATGTTTCCTCCCCTCACTACAATGTAAGAGGAAAGGGAGGGCTCATGGGTTATATCTCACACTATTTACATTTTCAGCCATTGTGATTGGTCTCTCTGTGGCCAGTCACAGTGATCCCAAGGTACAGAGCAGTTCAGAATGGTTCTGTCCACAGTGTCTATTAACAGATCTGTCCATTGACAGTTTCGTTTACAGACATTAGCAAGAGCAATGGCTGTCTAATGATGCTTTATATACAGCACTGGTTCAAGAACTGCATACCACTTTGCAGTTTAAACATATACAGCAGTAATGAAATGGTTAACAAAGAACAATGAAATGTTTGAAATTATTTTGTCAATAATAGCAACACAGACATACAATATACAGTAAAACCTTGAAATAAAATGCATAGGTTTTCTTATTTAAAGTACAAAAATCAGGTGAGCTAGTGGCATTGGCATATGTTTATGTACATGGAAGAGCTTAAAAGGTTAATGGATGACATGGAATGAAGGCGTTGTGTTTAAGGACTACGTCACTATCGTCTCCCTCATTTTATTTCCTCAGATCTCAGTGGTTCAAAATTGTATATTTATTGAAGCCTTTTAAGGAGAATACAGAGGTTACAGTTTGTAGCTATAACCTACATCAATGCATTTAAACCTCAAAGTAGAATAAGTAAACTACAGGAAATTAAATTATTCATTTTTCTAAGGCAGGCTAAACATATTGATTGGAAAGGACAAAATAATCAAAAGAAATACAATCTGCTATGAAGGACATAAGAGAATAGACGTTCAGAGATGAAGATACATTTTAGAACGTAGCAGTCGGATTACCATATTCAGATTGGTCCCCTACTTCCCATTTTGTTAAATTCTGGCATTGTTTGATTATCCAATGCAGTGAGATACTCCATTCTGAGGATTTCAGAAATAGTATGAAGGAAAAGGAGATAGGGATGGAGCTCCATTGATAACCAGCACAATGGAATAACCCTACGAGCAGCCAGTAAAATGTAGGAGATAAACTGTTTGACCGCCTTTTTTTAGCCTGGGAAAAAGAAGATCTAGCGGGTAATGTAATGGATCTAGTGGAAGTGATACATTTAACAAGCTTTAGAGAATAAACATCACCTTAGCCCAAAAAGGTTGTATTAGTAAACATTGCAGAAAAATGAGAGATAGAAGAATCATGGCGATCAAGCACTTCAGAGGTTCTATACCAAAACATTATTATCTTGACAGTCTCCATTGACTTGTCCTTTTGGTGAGGTTTGACTTTAACTTCTTTGTTTGTAGGGGAAAGCAGATAACGGTTCTGGGATCGGATTAGGACAAGTATTGTTTTTCTTTGTTTGTTAAACCTTTTTTTTTTTTTATTTAATGTTCGTTCTCTTTGGAATCCTATTAGGTATGGGAATAATGCTACTAAATTGACCGTTTTTGCATTTTATGACTAATAGCACCTTACTGAACCCTGAATGTTCATTTATTTAGTGAAGTTTGCTGATCATTCTCTTTTGTATTCTCATGTTGTACAAAGATATCTCTGCTGTAAGATGATATTATTTTGTATGGGTTTTTTTCTTATTTTATTGTGGCTTAATAAACTCCTTTCTAAATAATAAATAAAAATATATATTGACAGTAGTCTCTCTCTGTACCACACAACTGGATGATTTAGATGCAGATGTCCAAAATTATCCTAACAGGGTAGAGGTATTGGTCTCTGTAGAATTTGCAAACACTTGCACATATAAGAGTACAGGTCTGCATCAATTTGGTGGCTTCATGTAATATTTTGTAGATAGGTGAGATTAATTGGGATAAATAGGGTGCCTTGGCACAAATGTACTCAAATGTAGTGGGTTTATCCACAGTACATGACGGGGATATAGAGGAAAAAAGGTGTCAAATGATCTTAGAGGTTCCCCGGGGGTTCCCCCTCCCTTTTTTTTCTTTCTCTATAACTGTTTAGGTGCTACTTTCCATCCCTCCTTTTTTCTGTTTTCCTTTCCCCGTCCCTATGACTTTTGAGACGCATGATCCCAATTCTCACTCTATAGCTTAGTATCCCCAAGTTTCACCCTTTGCTATCTTTCTAATTTCATAGAAAATTGTTGGCTTGACAAGATGGGCACAACTAGTGTATTATAGCTTTTTATTGGTTCTTGATGTATGAGACAATCTGACAATGGACATTGTGCTTGTATTGTACCGGAAAAGAAGTTGACGTATCTGTGAACTTGCACAGTCTCCCTGCTTGATCATTGTTGGCTGTACCCAGAAACGTATGTTGTTATTTTTATTGAGACCTGTTTTCTATTTCCCTGTTGTCTCATTCAAGTCTATAAATAAAGTATTGAAAAATAATCAGATGTAAAGTGATATTTAACACTAGAAGCAGGATAGTTCTTTGTCCAGTAAAAGTCGATTTAATGGCTCCAAGTGGTCATGAAACTTATCCCTATAACCACAATACTCTCTGGTACTGAAACCCCGGTTTGTGCTAAGAAAAATATGTATGAATAAATCAGATACAGGCATGGCAAGATGGTAAGAGATTTAGTAAAAATAAACCATTTTTTTTAAAAAAATACAATTTAGGTTATAAATAATAAGCCTTCAATAACTCCTGTATGTTTTTTTTTTTTTTTAATTCTAAACATAGCAACAGTATATGGTCAATTACTATGTACAATTAATTTTAGCTTTCATTATAATGTAAATTGCTGCACCATGTTTCAAGGATTTAAAAATATATTATCATTATACTATACTAAATAATTTAATTAAATACAATCTCAACATCTCCCCTGCTACAAATCAGAAAATGAACAAAACAATTTCACATATAAACACACTGCCACCAGCATGATAAAATAAATGACTAAAATAATAATAAAAAAAAACAATTAAACATTCTTGCCCCACTTAGCACCATCTAATATGATTTTAAAAGATATAAGTTATCAGTAAATTATTTATGTTAACTACTTTAAAAGAGTTGTATTAAGGTTTTAGATGCCCTCCTTACTCTTGCTAAAAGGCAGCAAAAACCATAAAAAAAATCACCTGTAGGGATACTAAGTGATCATAATCCAATTTCCTCCAGTTTCCATGGTGCAGGGGTGACTTCATCCTTCTGCCAATGTGATCTTGGAGAATGATAAGTCCTTCAAATCCCACAAGGAAAAGCTGCAACTCAGGTATTACTATTTAGTGGGTACCCCAGTGTGGCCATTGACAATATGCAGAGTGGCATGCTCTCTGTGTTGGGTATTGATTTAAAAACACTCAGCAACAATTTTAAAACCCAGCTTAATTTAGATCATGGGTAAATAGAGTATGTAACTGTATATGCTAAATATGAGGGGAATTATAGCTTCACACTACAAAAATTACTATAATATTTCTACCTGCTAAGGAGCACAGAGATTTGATGTTGAAAAAGTTTACAGTACTAGTATAATCAAAAGAATAGAAATCAGCACAGCGAGATAAACACATAAAAATCACACAGAGACATTAATAAAATAAAATACCCAACACTAAGATTTTCCTTACCTAAGATAATTGCTTTGTATGTGGCTGCAAAACCTTTTGCTGAATTTTAAATAGCATTTAAAGAGGTTTTTTTTTTTTGCAAACCAAACTGTAACCTCTGTAAACTATGCTATGAAAGTGATACCACCCTGCAAACTAATTTCTAAAATAATTGCTTTTTCAAAGCATTTTCCCTGTCCACGATCCTTTTTTAATGTGAATTTCACATGTACCCTGGAATGCTTCTGGTATATGATTAAAAAAAAAAAAAACTTTTTATCTACATAGATGGTTTCAGGATAGTTTTCAGATAATTGCTGGATTTGTATGCCGAATGCTGACAATATACTGTATATGTACTGTATGTGACAAATGACCACCAGTGACAGAGGTATAAGTAGGCAGGGTGTATTTGAATCCAGATTTTAATACTTTCTGAGATAAATTGGTGGAAATAACATTTGAAATCTACTGCTGAGTTGCATTATTGTTTGAGCACTACATGGTAGGTACAAAGAAGGGATTCCTGCCATGTTAGAACTATGAGTAAGGATGAGGTTCAGGTTCACCACCACCATGCATTCACAGCAAATCCCAGGGATTCATGAAGTTCATGAAGTGCAAACGTTTGGCTGAAAAGTTTACATGTTCATTGCCAGAAACAACAAGTAACCTATAATGCAGTACATACTGTTGCTTTTTCCATGGGCAGCTACATCAAAAGAGCCAAAACTTTGAAAGAATGGATAAAAGGGTGTTGGCACCGTTAAAAAGAGCTGACATTTCTTTTTTCAATGTTTTTAATAATTTTTCACTAATAACAGAAGTAAGTAAACATAGTCTTGTCAAACAGTAAAAAGATGTATAAAGGGAAACATTTGGGTGGGTACATATGACATAATACGGTGATATCAAAGGTGAACAGTATAAGCATTATAGGGATTACCTGGTGCTTGGGATAAGGTAAAGGGTTTTGTCCACCACCCCAGACACCCCACCTGGGAGCAAACTGTGTAAGGGAGGGAGACAACCCTCCCACCTTCTAGATCTTTCACCATTTTTTGTGAAACTGCTACCCAATAGAGAAGCAAGAAAACAAAAATACAAGGAATCAAAAAACAAGAAGTTCACAAAATTGAAGTGTTGACAATTAAGAACTTTAACAATTGTATTGGTCATTCTTCCTGAGAAACCAATAGAGGGAGGTGATGTAATAGTTACCCGCAAAAAACATAGCTGTAAGGAACATATTGGTAAAAATGTACACTGATAACCACTTAGATGTAAGAAGAGAGTAGATTTTTTTTAAACTGATTCAAAGATTTATCTTTTTCCAAACCAACCATGGTTTACACCAGTGGGAAATGTGTTTCTGTTTATTGTTCCTTAATGCTAAGATTTGTTTGTTCAGATCCAATACGTCGCAAAATGTAGGTGGGTTGGGGTTTTTCCTTTGACTGGTGATATTAAGTCTGGCAGTCTGGAGAGAGGGCACCCCTGTCTTGTCCTATTCAAGATTTGGAATAGAGAAGAGAGGGTGTCCACTGTGAATACATGAGCCAAGGGAACTGAATACAAGGCCATAATGATGTTGAAAATTTGACCATGGAGCTCAAATTTAGTTAGAACTGAGGAGAGGTAGCCCCAATGCACCCTGTCAAATGATTTCTCTGCGTCTAGAGATAGGAACAGAGAAGGTGTCTCGATTGTAGACGCTCTTCATAATTAAGGTTCTCCAATCCCCTAATTAGTTTAGTTGCCCTTCTCTGGACTCTCTCCAGCTCCAACACATCCCTCCTGAGGACTGGCGATCAGAACTGGACAGAATACTCCAGATGTGGTCGGACCAGAGTTTTATAAAGTGATAGGATTATAGTTTTATCTCTGGATTACATCCCTTTCTTTATGCATGCTAATATTCTGCCGGCTTTGGCAGCTGCCGCTTGACATTGCATGCTATTGCTTATTCTATCCTCTACCAAGACTCCCAGATCTTTCTCCATTTTTGATTCCTCCAAAGGTTCCCCACCTAAAGTGTACTGTGCTTTTATGTTTTTAGTCCCCAAGTGCAAAACCTTACACTTCTCCACATTAAACCTCATTTGCCATGTCGTTGCCCACTCTGTTATTTTGTTCAGGTCATTCTGTAGGATATCTGCCTCATGCTGTGCAGTTATTGCCCTGCCCAATTTTGTGTCATCTGCAAAAACTGATATAGAACTACTGATCCCATCCTCAATGCTGTTTATGAATAAATTGAACAGGGTTGGTCCCAGGACTGAGCCTTGGGGGACCCCAATTATCACCCAGACCAGTCTGAGTATGCACTATTTATTACCACCCTTTGGACACGTCCTTTTAGCCAGTTCGGTATCCAATAGCAAACCTTGTGGTCGATGCCTGCAGACCTTATTTTATAAATTAAGCGCTTGTGGGGAACTGTGTCAAACGCCTTAGCGAAATCCAAGTACACCACATCCACTGGTCTCCCCCTATCTAGCTCACAGCTCACCTCCTCGTAGAATGTTAAGAGATTGGTTTGACAAGAATGCCCTTTAATAAACCCGTGCTTTGACTAAACTCATGCTAAAGTTCTTTGAGTACTCTTGGATGTACGTCATCCTGGCCTGGTGACTTATTTGTGTTAATTTTATCCAGCCTTTCCCTGATTTCACCCTCTGTTAGCCAGATGGGAGTATGCCAATTAGTCTGTTTGCAATTAGCTTTGCATATAGTTTTAGATTCATGTTGAGCAGGGATATGGGTCAGAAATTCTTGGGTGAGTTTGGATCTTTTCCTGGTTTTGGGAGGGTTACTATCTGTGCACTTAACATTTCAGAGGGGAGAGATGAAGAGGAGGCAGCGGAATTAAAGATCTTACATAACATGGGGGCTAAAATTTGATGGAATTATTTATAATATTCTCCAGGGAACCCATCTGGGACAGGGATTTAGAGTTAGGAAGATTGGTAATTGCGTGTGTGATTTCATGGATAATGAGGGGGTATTAAGGGACGATAATTGTTGTGGCGATATGGAGGGGAGATCTACTAGGAAGTCTAGGATTTTCTTCTGAGAAGGTTGGTAGGTGTTTTTGTCCTCCTGGATATTGTAGAGGTCATTGTAGTAGGCACTAAATGCATCAGTGAAGGACTTAGGCTTAAATAACTTTTCATTGGTGTTAGGATGGTTTAAGTATGGGTTTTTGGATTTAGTTTTTTGTCCTTTAATGCATAAGGCTTTGCCTGCTTTATTACTTGTAGAATTCGACTTAACTTTTCTATATGCCTTTTCAAATTATTCCAGAAGTAATGAGCGTAGTTCGTGGCATAACGAAAATATTTTGGATTGGAAGAAAGGGGAGGGATTGGTTTTGTTTTGAGATTCATAGGTGTCAATTCCAGCTGTAAGTTTATCTAACTGCTGCGTCCTCTTTTTCTTCGCCCTTGCCCCCAATTGGATAAAAACAACCCTTATAAAGGCTTTGTGAGCATTCCACACCACCACCAGGTCAGACACAGAGTCTGAGTTAATAGAGAAAAAAATCCTCCAAATGTTGTTTGAAGGATGTGGCTTACCAGGGAATTTGAAGATAGTTATTAGCTCTCCATATGTAGGAGTTAGGTGGAGAGGATGATACTGATACTGATAGAAACATGATCCGACCAGGTGGTAATGTGGATAGCTGAAGCCAACACATTTTAAAGCAACAATTTATTATAAAAGAAGAGGTCTATGTGAGTAGGTGTTGTGGCATTGGGACAGTTAAGTATAGTCACGTTCGTTTGCGTGACAACACCTCCACACTTCATACAGATCATTAGATGATATACATTTGTTTAATGGGTAATAAGATTGGATTTAGGCTAAGGCATGTGGCAGCATAGCCTGGGGATCTAAATATTTTCTATACACCATTACACTATGGTACGTTATATTATATCTATTTTTTTTAGGTCAACCCCTGCCAGGGACATGGCTAGCCTACTTACCACACTGGCTTTAGCCCTGCTTTCAAGATACAGCCTGTAAACCCCATTAACAAGCCTGTGAAAAAGATGTCTGCATTAGTTACAAACATTTTGTAAACCTATTTTTCTTGCCTTGCTGTTACCATAGGTAAGATTTATTATTTTTTAAGTGTGGGGGTCTATTAGACATTAAGTTATATTTACTGTATTATCTGCTAACATGACAGAAA
This sequence comes from Pelophylax lessonae, assembly GCF_965119305.1. Taxonomy (NCBI): domain Eukaryota; kingdom Metazoa; phylum Chordata; class Amphibia; order Anura; family Ranidae; genus Pelophylax; species Pelophylax lessonae. The sequence continues at coordinate 69,722,346 of NC_138779.1, read as the reverse complement.
GGATACCCAACATCTCTAAGTAAATAGCTCTAGTTAAAAAAGCCACATTATTCTTACAATCCCTATAAAGTGCAGACCCCAATGGCTATGGTCCACATGGGCGGCACTTGGACATAAACACCAATCATAACTAAAAGATTTTATATTAGTTTATTGTGATTCTTAGTGTTATCAGTTTATTATTCTGTCTTGTTTGTAGGTGTGCCCCCATTCCCACAAGTGTTGGTGCTCAACTTTCAACTTTTCTGGCTCTGAGGAAGGGGGCTTGCCCCTGAAACGCGTCAGCCCAGCCATAGCAGCCCCATACGGCACACTGCATGCCATTCAGCTTTGTGTGGGACCTTTGCTACCTTGGAGATTTTATGTGCAATGTTGATGTGTGTACTATCACACCTGCCTTGTGAGTATATTGTATACTTTTTAACATTTTAATAAATGGTTTTAGTGGTGATGCACTAGGTCGGTGCGCCCCTTTTCTTTTGTCTTCTTTTCCCAGTTTGTTCTGGACACCCTTGATCCTGAGGGGGCAGCAAGACCACAGGCTTCTTTCCACTTGAGTCTGAAGTATCCCCCCTTCCTCCGTCATATTCTACTTGAGCGCAGGAGATTTGCTTTACTACATTATAGGTGCCCCAGGCTGACAAACATTGCCCAGTTGAGTTGTAACTACATCGTCACAACCTGAAGGATGCAAAGTCACTTCTAGTGCACCAGAGGTCATCCACGGGTCCCCAATGTTAGCTGGCTGAAGATCTAGATAGAGACTGCCCTTTCTTTATTAAGTTCATGCTGATCACACAGGATGCCCTATCTCAACCAGTCTAGGCCTAGCACAGTCACTATCAGGACCTGTGGGCATTATTGTTTTGTCATTGTTAAGTAAGATTTCCTCCTTGAAAATTAATAATAACTCCTTCAGGGAGACCACAGGCAATACTGGTTGCTAGTCCTTTGCCTTCTGTGTGTCACAGTGTCTTTAGTTCCATTTCTGTGAACATGTGGTGGAGCAAAGGAAGGTTTAGTATGAGCTGGCATGTAAGTGACCTGCTGTGTTGCCCTTCATGTGTAGAAAATAGGTTCATTTTAAGAAACACAAAAAAAGCAATTTTTAAAAATGAAATATACCATGCAAAAACTGCACATTTTTTTACACTTGATCAGACCTGAAGGTAATTGTCATTTTAGGGTAAACTTTTCAATCCCTTCCTCTGGGGTATTTTAGATCTCCCAGTCCCAGATATCCAATTTATTAAAAAAGCACAATGCATAACCGAGCTATCGGAATCTGTAGCAATTTTGTCTAAACATCAGATCCTTTATTTGTATAGTGTGGAAAATGACAGAAGTGCTCAGCTGTGATTTCATAGGGCCGTGCATTGGCGAGGAAAAGCATTTTTCATCTCATTCCCATCTTTCATTTACAGCTTCCACGGAGCAACTGAGTCAGCACAAATCACTGACATGAAATAAATAAGCAAGAACAGTACATCTCTCTCGCTTTGGTGAATGTTCTAAACCTCCCCTCTGGATCAAACATTCCTTGTGAAGCAGGAGTAAATAGATTGCTGATTGCCTTTGAGAATAAAGAATTAAAACTTTGGTTGAACTTTTCTTTGAAAGGTAGTAGAATGCGAAAAGATTATAGTTACAGCTTAAATAATATAATTCTGCACAAAAGTAATGAAAGAAAAGGTAAGTTCCTTATCATAGACTTTACAATATTTTTATAGGTTCTTATACCACATTGGTCATATGATACAGTGAGAAAATGGATCCCCTAGTACCATAAAAATAAATTATGCCGTGCCAAAAATCCTTAGGCTGATAAATGGAATCAACAAAGCTTTTATCAATAAAGTTTATTTTGTATGTCACTTATGCCTATTATGATGTAACTTGACCAATATATTCAATGTCTTATGATTTGACAAAGAAATTTATAAAAAAGAATTAGTTGCAGTATCTCATTGTCTTATAATTTTAAATAACATGTCTTCAACAAAAATAAGACTTGCAAACAATAGATTTTTACAGGGCTCAGAGCACCTCCTACCCATCCATGACTTGTCATGGATGCATAATTTCTTTATAAAAGCAAGAATAAATCAATAGAGCAGAAAACAAGAAACAGCAACTCAGGTTCCCTAAACTAAATAAATAATAAAATGCAAAACTAGAAGTGTATAATTTTTCTAACAATTACAAAAGTTATTTTCATGAAGTTGATTTTTTTTATACTGTATATATCTGTATAGGTTGTGTAGGAGATGGAATCATGCCTACAGGATCACAGCCCTTAAAATTAAACTTTTTTCTTTTTTTTTCAGATAGAGTTTTTAGTATTGAAATTGGTGTAAACTAACAACATCAATGCTGACAAACACAGATACCTATTGTGTACATATTCAGTCAAAGGAGCAGATAAGTCCCCATTCACACTAGCGCGACTTGTCAGGCGACTTGGTCGCCTGACAAGTCGCGGTGTGTCGCCTGCCATTGATTAGCACAGGACCCGTTCTAATAGGAGCGACACAAGTCACTCCGACTTAGAAAAAGGGTCCTGTACTACTTTGGGGCGACCCGGAGGCGACTTGCATTGACTTCAATGATATGAAGTCCATGCATGTCGCGCCGAGGTCGCGGTGCATGCTGTGCACCGCGACTTCACAGGTCGCCCCGGCAAGTCATGTCGCCCCTGTGTGAATGGGCTCTAAGACAGGTTCTCTTGCAATATAGTATGCAAGTAATCAGATTTCTAAAGAAAAATGAAATAAAAAACCCAATCACAGACTGCAGAAATAAGTGCAATATAGGATATTCCTTCCTCCATGACTGCACACCTACCTCACTTCCGCCCTCACTGTGGGTCATCTTTTAATAAAAAAATTTCTTACAAATATAAAGAGTAAAAGTGCATTGAAAATAATAAAAACACCACTTTTAACATCTGTTTTGGGGCAGGCATCTGAACAACAAAGTTGCAAAAAAGTGATAATCCTCCATGCAGGTCAGCATTTAGAAAGTTACACAACCTTCTTCCTAACATGGTAGGGAGTCAACATCCTCCTATTATCTTTATATAGAATGACCTTTATTGATCCCTTCTCTATTTAGCTACCCAATTTAACCCTTGTTAGGATAAAGCACCTCAACTTTAATCCCTTCCTTCTCTTGAATGCTTTTAAAACCTAAAAAATCTAACATTTAAATCCCCAAACATATTGCAGGTGTTACCACCTTATATACTTTAGTATATACAGTAGTTATCCACATTCAGACACCTATAATTGTAATTCAATTACTTTTACAATTTCAAGTATAAATAAAAAGCCAATTAATGTTAAAAACTTTGTTAAGACTCATAGGGGTTGAATTGCCCAAGTGAATACATTTACCCTCTTTCTGGTCCAGGCATTTTATGGGTTCACCTTCGCTCCATTAAGCAGAAACGTTTTAAAATCGATGTTAATTTTAAGGAGCAAGGGTCAAGTTTGTGAAAATGTCTAAAGTATTCTGGTACACTATGATCCTTTTGCCCCTTCATTGTATTTCTTACATGTTCTTCAATACAACTTTTTTTTGCAATCAACATATTGCTGTCCACAACCACATTCCAAGAGAAAAATAACATGAGCAGCGTTACACGTCAAGTAGTTCTATAGTTTATTTTATATTATCTCCCTATAACATTGGACCTAAAGCTCTGAATGATATATCATCCTTGGTATGCCCACAGGCAAAATACCATCTGAAAGTAGAAGTGCCACCTGAACCTCTTTTCTCTAGTTTGAAATCTCTTTAAAAGGGGTTTTCTTCTCAAGTGTACAATATAACTTTTTGCTAAAAGATCTTTCAATGTGGGAGCTTTTTTAAATATACTGTGATTCTTGGTCTGGGGTAGTAACATATTTTTCAATAACAGATGTGGAATCTCCTCATCTTTGGATGCACTTGCTTTACTCTCAAAATATTACTTAATAACTCCTATGTCCAATAAAGTGCATGTATGCTCATTCAAAATGTCTCTCTCTTCCTTAGTTTCTTTTATTCGTATAGTAGAGTCCCAGTTTGCAAGCTGATCCTGCCTTCTCCAGGTGATGATCTCCAAAAAAGCAATACTTTTGGTATATGGGATATGCACATCATAATATATCGCAATGTAAGTAGTGGAGTATCTGAGCATTTTTTTGAATATTTACAGTATTACACTATATTAGAGTTTTCCTTTTTTTGATAATTTCCACATTCACTTTGGAGTTGGTGGGCAAGAATACCCCTGGGAAGGATACATAATAGGGAGAACACAACAGGAAGGAATCTACGACAGTGTTACACAGAAGGCTCATTTCTGAAGCTGGAGGGTAAGAGTATATAGGGAAAGATCACATGAGTGGATCATAAAATGGTGTTCTATTACACTTATTTAAATGTGCGCAAATAAACCATTATTATGAGGATTGTTTTTTAAGCAGAATATACTACACTATATAGTTTTTTTTTTTTTTGAGATTATCACCTGGAGAAGGCAGGATCAGCTTTTAAACTGGGACTCTATTATATGAATAAAAGAAACCAAGGAAGAGAGAGACATTTTGAATTTGCATATATGCACTTTATCAGACATAGGAGTTATTGAGTAATATTTTGAGGGTACACCTCATGGACTCTTCTGAAAAATAACATTTGTCTGTAAGCACTGATTTTGAATGTATAACCAATCTTTTTTTTCTGAGGGTGGCAGACTGTCTCCAGATGCTGGGTTTATTCACATTTAAACAAGGGTGGTTTCATATTACTTCTCAACTGGTATTGATAAGTAATGTGAAAACCTTATATAGTATTTGCATAGACAAAATTATTTAATATGTGTAAAGCAAGCAAATAATGTTAAAACAAAGTCCCATCTAACCGGTCATGAATCATATAGAGTAATAAGAACATAGGCAGTGGTGTACAAAGAATATTCATCCATTTATCCTTATCAACTCTTATAGGGCTTTGGCATGAATCCTGTATGCTGGCCAGAGCACCACTAGACACATGGAGACTTGCTCTGCACAGGTGCCACTGATTGACTGTGAATAACAGTTAGCATTGCAGTTCAGTAAAAGACTGGATATATCAAGTTTCATATACCTTTGTGATAATAGCTTGAAGACCTTGCATGGTAGTTCCATAGATAAAATAATCCAAACGTGCAAAGCAGACAAAATAATGTAAAAGCAAGGTCCAATGTAACTGGCCATTAATTAATCATATAGAGTATTAGGGACATAGGCAGTGGTGTACAAGGGATGCTAATCCATCCCTCCCTAGCAACTGTTTCTCATAGATCTGTCAACAAAGGTAGAAGAAAGACAGCCTGGCAGGTTTTGCTGTCAACAACCGGCAACAACTGGCAACATCAGAGGCTATTTGCTTACTTTTGATGGACACTTTTATGAATTTATGGCAGTAATAGTTGTATGCTACTGAGTCCATTTGATATAAACCTTATAAGACACACTGAATGGACATTTATCGATTCTAGCTATCTTTGCTTTGGACCCATATATAGTGTATACAATATATGATATTCTAAAGGGTACATTGTGTCAGCATCAGGTAGCTCATTGTATATCAATCTTGGCAAAGATTTTAATGTGTTTTTTTTTTTTTTTTTTTAAGATGTATTTAGTGTAGTGTAGTTTTTTTTATATGATTATCCAATCTTGTTCTGTTGTGCTATATTGAGATTTTTGTAATAATCTACAGGGGTTGTAGTCAGAATTAAGATTTGTATTGGAGGTTTATTGTCCTGTTGTATTCTTCCTAATATAAACACTCCATCAGACAGAAAAAGTACATATTAGTGATATTGGTGAAAATTGATCAAGCTGGCAACTCAGATTTATTGATACTACTACTTAAAACCCTGAGGTATACAAGAAGCTTGTATGTGATTTCATCATTTACCACGTACAAAACTCAAGAAAAACAAATTTAATTTGACCAACCTTTAGAGCCGGTTCACACTACCATGACCAGAAAGTCGCCCCGTGACTTGAAGAGACTTGTTTAGAGACTTGGAAGAGACTTGGAAGAGACAGGTGACTTTGTCTGTGGGGAATGCCTGGCTAATCTCTTTCTTCTTCCTGGAAAGTCTGATAACAAGTCGCTTCAATTAAGATAAGGAGGCGACTACCATTGAAGTATATGGGACAGTTGGATCACAGGTCACCTCAAAGTAGTACAGGAGCGACTTCAGTAGTGCCAATTAAGATGGCACTGATTGATTAACATTGCTTTTTTTATGTCAAGCAACCTGGGGCTACACAAGTCGCCTCACAAGTCGTGCTAGTGTGAATGGGCTCTTAAAATTTAATACCAATACAACATACAGTATGTGTAAACAATAAATAGTATTACTAACAAAAGGAAATTGTCTTCTTGTAGTGATAGCATAGCCAGTCATGTAATAGAACATAACCCCAACTTCTACATTCTCATTTAAATATCCTGTATCAACTAAGCAGAACCAAAACGTTTTCCATTTGGCCTGTGCACAAGAGCACAGTTCAACTACTGTACAGACTTTATTAAGTATCATAAAACCAGCAGCCCTAAATGTAACTTGGCAATGCAAGTCACTGAAAGGACCAAATTTACATTCCTTTGTCAACAGAAAAGATGTTAGGTTTAGCTAAGAGAAAAAAAAACACAGCTTAATGTGTTTTTCATTTTACAACTATGGTTTTTATGCTTGCCTTGCCTTGAAATGAAAGCCACTTTTCTATGGAAGAGTCCAGTGAAATGCTGGTCTAGGCAACCAAGACATAAGACAAAAAATATACAATGAAAGAATTTGTCATATTTGCCAGGATTATTTGGGGTTGATTGTACATTTAGGGCTTAAATGGTTTTAACAAATATAATGCTTTTTCTTTATTTTGAAGGGTAGTGTGTGTGAGGGGTGGGGGGTTGGGTTAAGGTCATTTATTTTATTTTTAAGTGTTTGTGTTTGCTTTTTTTTTTTATCTGGTCTTTATTTATTTAGGATCAAGAAACAAGTAAGATACTGGTCAATAGAGCTGAGTTATGGGGGAGCCGGGGTTGCCCTATCTCTCCTGAGGGGACAGTCTTAGCCCCCAGTAGGGATCTCCTTGGGATTGGGCGGGCCTCTCCGGATCTCCATTTCACGGCGCATAACTTTTCCTCTGCACCTTTCGCATTGTGGAACATGTGAAGACCACTTGCTTACTTACACTTGAAGTTTTCGAGAGTTGTATGTATTCTGTTTAGTATGTTTCAATTTGTCAAATATTTGCTTCTAGTGCATGGTTCATAATGCTTGTTTTGTATCTGTTCCATTATATTACAAATAAAAATCTTTTGAAAGAAGATTCTGGTCAATACCACAGCCACACATGTCAATCATATCACACTTCAAGAAAGGAAGTAAACAGGTAGGTACATGAGGATAAAATAGAGATTATTGCGCTAACTTAAAAAATGTAAGCAGCTGACATCAATCACTGAACTAAGGAGGGTGATAAATCAATAAATACAAAAATATGTGCAGCGCTAGAAGAAAAAAATTCCCAACAAAATAAATTGTCCAATCGCAGGAAACATTCCACAAGTAACGTAAACAATTGATGGTGAGAAAAAGTCCAATATATAATGGTGCAAATCATATATAAGTGCAGCAAATCCCGTCACCAGTGAAGGTAGAAATATATTGCGCTCACCAGATGGATGGGACCCCAAAACACCTTATAGTGTAGGAGTCAAACAGGCTTAAAAATGGAGTGTCCCCACAGATTTTTCACCGATTCCAACGGCAACCATGCAAATCTCCGGTAGATGGAATAGTTCAGAGATTCCCCTTCCACATGGTGGGTGGTAAAACCGAAAAAAATGGAGGGACATATAGCGTAATATTGCTAAAATCAATTTAATATCAATAAAGCTGATACACTTACAGACATCCGTGAAAGACAGGCATATAAGATGTAAAACAGCTGGGCTGACCAAGTCCTCTTTACATGTTTCGGCATAAATGCCTTTTTCAAAAGATAAAGTCAGCAGGTAGCCAGTGTTCATATATATATAGAGGTAGAATTAATTGGGTACACCTGTAGGAAGTAGGCAGTGGACTGCATGGAAACCGGAAGTAAAACCGGCGTGCGTTCCAAGCCTCACTATGGTATAGCGCCAAAAATGAAGTCTATTAAATCATAAGGGGAAACAGGAAGTGATGAAATGCCTGGAGGGGATGGCATTAGCCATCGTACATCCCAAGCCTCTTTCTGAATTGTAAGACAGGAAGTGCTGACATCACATCCGGGAATAGGCGGAAGTGATGTCAGCGTCAAAACATCGAGGGGGGACGGCATTTAACCATCATCAACCCCAAGCCTCCATCTGAAGTGTAAGACCGGATATGCCGACATCACATCCGGGATTGGGCGGAAGTGATGTCAGCACGGCAAGGCGGACCGCTTTACCGGAAGTTGGAGCATATCAATACACCAGGTCAACAAAACAGAAATGGAGACAGCTCAGATTGGCCGATTCAGCGAGTAGTGAATATCGCCAATAAGAGAACAAAAAAAGGGGGAGAATAAAAAGATGACGTTATAGTTAAACAGCGCCAACAAAAAAGGCCTGTTTGACTCCTACACTATAAGGTGTTTTGGGGTCCCATCCATCTGGTGAGCGCAATATATTTCTACCTTCACTGGTGACGGGATTTGCTGCACTTATATATGATTTGCACCATTATATATTGGACTTTTTCTCACCATCAATTGTTTACGTTACTTGTGGAATGTTTCCTGCGATTGGACAATTTATTTTGTTGGGAATTTTTTTCTTCTAGCGCTGCACATATTTTTGTATTTATAGGTAGGTACATGAAGTTATGAAGTTAAAGATAGAACATTGTAGAACTCACCAACACACAGAGATTACAATAAAGCAATATCCACCATTCAATATTAAAACAAATAGATATTTATAAAAACAGATTCAAGTGCAGGGGGGGAGGATGGACAAGGGAGTTGAAGACATAGTGGAGGGCGGTCCACCAAGTCTTTGTAAGTATTTATGCAAAGATGACAGGCAATACATAGTAAGTGTGTGTAGGTGGAGTAGGAGGCAGATAACAAGGATTAGAGCATAGGCAGGTCCCCTTTCAGAGGGTCAGTCGGGGGAAGGAGAGAGGAAGAAGAGAGGGAGAATCAGGAAGGAGAGGGGAGGGAGAAGAAGGAGGTGTAAATAACAAGGGAGAAGAGGTCAGATTATGACTAAGAACAGATGAAGTATGGTGAGGGGTCATGATAGTTGGATTATGGGTTTGTATTCTCTTGTGGTCTTGAAAAGAGCCCAGAAGGAACACATGGTGTGGAACTTCAGGACAGAATCCCTAAGAGATAGAAGAGAGAGTGCGTCTGGCGGGGCTTGACTTCTAACATTTGATCTCAATTGTACTGATGTTAATGACCGGTCAAATCTTACTACAGGGGGAAGAGAGGTAAGGAAGTGGTCTAGTTGGCCATGTTTCCAGGGGTCTAAGGGGGTGGATATGGAGTCAGAGGAAAGGGGTTTGGGCAAAACATATGTGGGCATGATTGAAGTGGCAAGCTCTATATTTGTGCACTTTGCAAAGTTTGGTGAAGTAGGGATCTGTGATACCAGGCTGAAAGTCAGGGTTTCCCATAATCAGGCATTATGGGGAAGGTGCAGGCGAGATGTCTGATCTACAATAAAATAGTGATTGGCTAAGTGACAGGTGGTAGTCAAAGTAGGATAAAAGTGAATGTTTTTGACATGAGATGGTTCATATCAAGGTAGCGTCTGTAAAGGAGTTATAGTGAACGAATGGTCCAGGTTAATCCATGATTTTAATGATTGATGCTTTGCTTACACCAATCTATAATTCAGGTGAAATGTGTAGTGACATAATATAGTTTGATGTCAGGAAGGGCTTATCCTCATTTGGCCTTAGGGCGATGAAGGATTGTTTGTTTTTGTCTAGATGGTTTGTTGGCCCATAGAAGTTTGGAGATGATGGATTGCATGATTTTGAAAAATGAGGTTGGAATAGATATGAGAATAGTTTGTAGAGGGTATAGGACCCTTGGAAGGAGTTCTGTTTTATGATGTTGCATCTGCATAACCATGAGAACATCCCTTGTGACCAGGTTGGCAGATCCTGTTTATTTTTTTTGTTAAAGGGAATGGAAAGTTTTAGTGGAAGAGTTGCAGTGCTATTTTAGGGAGTTGGATTCCCAGATATTTAATGGAGTGAGAGGCCCATTGGACTGGGAGGTTTTTCTGTAGAATGAAGAATTGGGATTTCAGATGTGAAATGTTTTGCACCTCAGATTTCTGCTAATTAACCCAAAAATTTCAGAGGGTGCCATATGTCTTCAGTTCTTTCAAAATAACATGAATAGTGGATCTGGGCACAGGAAAAGGAAATAATTTGTGAAAGTGGCTTTTTTGTGTTGTGTAGCGCCAATTGGTAAGCCCGCTATTCTTCACTGCAGAAGTGACTCTTAGGATAAAATGAAGATTAGAGGAGGGTCCCATTGGTGATTGAAAATGTGTATGAGAGGGGGCCGTTCACTCTAACATGAGCCGAAGGAGTGATATATTAGGATTTTTTAATTGCAGCATAAAAAGGGCTCAGTCCAATGGTTTCTAAGGTAGGGCGAAATGAAGGACCAGTTGACACTGGGCCTCTCGGGGGGGGGGGGGTATAAAACCCACTTGGTCACGATGGATGATGTTTTGGAGGAGAGGCACAAGTAGGGCCAGGATTTTGGCAAAGAGTTTGGTATCATTTTGAGGAGAAAAATGGTGCGGTAGTTGGAGCTTATGGTTGTATCCTTACCCTCTTTGGGAATGATCACAATGTGAGCAGACAATGCTTCCGGGAGAAGCAGATTTTCTTATCTGAAGGAATTAAGGGCTTTCAGGAAGGTGGGGGATAGAAGAGGAAGGAACTGTTTATACCAAGATATGGTAAAGCCATCTGGGCCTTTTGTTTGCTGTATTTTATTATATGTGAACATTCGCTTTCATTTTTGTTTACTTTTTTTTTTGCTTCCTGAGTTTAAAAAAAAAAAAAAAGTGTTTTTTTTTTTTTGGCACAAGAACAGGTCCAGGATAGTTGTAAGAACTTATGTAACCTTTACAAGCTATATTAGGAGACCCATTCACCAACTTAAAAAATACAGGTAAATGCACAGAAAAATCAAATATTTAAAATGCTTGAAGTGATTTTCCTTTCCATAAATGTTTTTTCTTTCGCTTGCAAGGTGCCTCTTGACTTGCTAGACAATGTTACTGTATCTCTAAGAGTCATTTAGCTAGCAGAGCCCTCTTTCTTCTTGCACATTGCAGGTATCTCCTCTTCAGAAGTGTCTATTTACTTTGTGTGTTTCCCCCGCTTCTGTGCCCCAACATTCGTTGTCCTAGATAAACTTTTGTGTAGCTGACAGGTAGGGGTTAAAGGTAAGAGTTCTTGAACACAGGCTGACTGTACCCGTTCAGTGTAACTGTAGACTTATTTTTTCCGCCCAGGCATCCCAGGTGCATCATTCAGCCTGTCATTAAAATGAATGGCTGTGCGGTGCTGTACACATGTATACAGCAGTGCTATTTGTAAACACAAGTACAGAAAGTAAAAAATGCAAATGCTCTTGAGTTACAGCTCTATCTGCTGGGGCTGCTGACATCACACGCAAAATACAAGCACCTAGAAGTATGGCGGCAAGGTGTTGCTAACTGTAGAAGTGCAGAGGTTGAGTCCAGGCCGAGCTTCTTTGCTTAAGCAGGAATCTGTTCTCTTCAGTTTGGTTTGGTTTGGTCTGTAGACAGAGACTCCAAAACAGAGCTTAGGAATTCAGCGGATATTGTAGAACATAAAGTAGAAAGGCATGGACATAGATTTACTTTCTAGATATGATGCTTATTGTCTTTTTCAGAATTCAAATGAGGTCACATAGGCCGGGTTAGCAATGAAAACCATCTATGTATGTAACAAATTCACATCAATGAGCCAAACAAACACTACAACAGACAACATGGCTTTAAAGTCTTAAAGGAGAAGTACAGCCAAAGCTCATTTGGCTGTACTTCTCCAGTGAAGCACAGGGGTGCAGCTTATTCTGTATTCCTGTGACATATTTTTAGAAGCCCACTGACATCACAGAGCTAGTCCAGGCTGAGGAAAATCAAGAGCATATGGTCGGGATCCACCCGGGAGCCTGGACCATCACCTGGCTCAGCCTCTCAGTGAGCCAAAGAGAGACTAAGCCAGTTGCTCAGGCCCCCTCCACAGCACTGCACTCCGGTGAGCATGGGAGGGAGGGCAGAGCAGAGCAGAGAGCTGGTGACTGACAGTCACCAGCTCTCTGCTAATGGAGCACTGAGAACTGAGTGATCAGCAGTCTTTGATTGCTCAGTTCTCAGTCTTAGAGGCAGCAGGAGACAGATTCAGCATTTGACCACTGCTGCATCCACCTAGGTAAGTATGATTTCTAAACAAGAAAATCATACTTCTCTTTTAACACCCTTTACTGAAGTAACCAGCCAGCAAAAACACACATTCATTGTAATATTTTCTACAAAAATTATATTAAAATCTGTCTAATGTTATCATTATGGGAGATTTCAATCTTCCAGATATAAACTGGAAAACCAAAATAGCAAGTTCTACCAGGAGTACAGATATTATAAATTCCCTACTGGGGTTGTCTCTGCAACAAGTGGTTGAGGAGCCAACCCGGAGGGAGGCCATTTTGGATTTGGTATTCACAAATGGGGATTCGGTATATGATGTCATTGTAGGCGAAACCTTGGGATCTAGTGATCACCAGTCAGTGTGGTTTAATATAAGAACTGTGAAAGAGTCACACCACACAAAAACAAAAGTTTTAGATTTTAGAAAAACAGACTTTTCAAAAATGAAATTAGTCATAAATGAGTCCTTATCAGACTGGAACGGATTACATGGAGTCCAGGAGAAATGGGACTACTTAAAAGGTGCATTATTGAAGGCAATAGAAAATTGCATTAGACTTGTCAGTAAAAGCAAAAAAAGGAAGAGACCACTGTGGTACTCAGCAGAAGTGGCCCAAATCATTAAAAATAAAAAGCTAGCATTTTGTAATTATAAAAAAACCCAGAGCAATGAAGATAAGGAAATCTACAAGATTAGGCAGAAAGAGGCCAAGCAACTTATAAGAACTTCTAAAGCGCAGGCAGAAGAAAAACTAGCTCAGTCTATGAAAAAGGGGGATAAGACATTCTTCAGATATATAAATGAAAAAAGGAAATTAAAACAAGGAATAACTAAATTAAAAACAAAGGACGGAAGGTATGTAGAAGAGAATAAAGGGCTAGCCGACTGCCTTATTGAATACTTCTGTTCAGTTTTTACAGAAGAAAAACAAGGAGAAGGACCTCCACTTGAAAGGATGACTAATGAATCATTTGATGCATGTGTCTTTACAGAGGAAGACGTTCTAAGATTGCTGTCTAAAGTGAAGACAAATAAGTCACAGGGTCCTGATGAGATATACCCAAGATTATTAAAAGAGCTTAGTGGTGAGCTGGCAAAACCATTAACAGATCTATTTAACCAATCATTAGTAACAGGAGTCGTCCCGGAAGATTGGAAATTGGCAAATGTCGTGCCCATTCACAAGAAAGGTAGTAGGGAGGAATCGAGCAACTATAGACCAGTGAGTCTGACATCAATAGTAGGCAAATTAATGGAAACCCTATTAAAGGATAGGATTGTGGAACATCTTAAATCCCATGGATTGCAAGATGAAAAACAACATGGGTTTACTTCAGGGAGATCATGTCAAACAAATCTTATAGATTTTTTTGACTGGGTGACTAAAATAATAGACGGTGGAGGTGCAGTAGACATTGCATATCTAGATTTTAGTAAGGCTTTTGACACTGTCCCACATAGAAGACTTATCAATAAACTGCAGTCATTGAGCATGGACTCCCATATTGTTGAGTGGATTAGGCAGTGGCTGAGTGACAGACAACAGAGGGTTGTAGTCAATGGAGAACATTCAGAACAAGGTCATGTTACCAGTGGGGTACCTCAGGGATCTGTACTGGGACCAATTTTGTTTAATATCTTCATAAGTGATATTGCAAAAGGCCTCCATGGTAAGGTTTGTCTTTTTGCTGATGACACAAAGATATGTAACAGGGTTGATGTTCCTGGAGGTAAACGCCAAATGGAAAAGGATTTAGGAAAACTAGAAGAATGGTCAGAACTCTGGCAACTGAAATTTAATGTGGATAAGTGCAAGATAATGCACCTGGGGCGTAAAAACCCAAGGGCAGAATATAGAATATTTGACACAGTCCTGACCTCAGTATCTGAGGAAAGGGATTTAGGAGTAATTATTTCAGAAGACTTAAAGGTGGGAAGACAATGTAATAGAGCAGCACGAAATGCCAGCAGAATGCTTGGATGTATAGGGAGAGGTATAAGCAGTAGAAAGAGAGAAGTGCTTATGCCGCTGTACAGAACACTGGTGAGACCTCACTTGGAGAATTGTGCGCAGTACTGGAGGCCATATCTCCAGAAGGATATAGATACTCTAGAGAGAGTTCAGAGAAGAGCTACTAAACTAGTACATGGATTGCAGGAAAAAACTTACCAGGAAAGGATAAAGGACCTTAACATGTATAGCTTGGAAGAAAGAAGAGACAGAGGGGATATGATAGAAACTTTTAAATACATAAAGGGAATCAACTCGGTAAAGGAGGAGAGCATATTTAAAAGAAGAAAAACTACCACAAGAGGACACAGTTTTAAATTAGAGGGGCAAAGGTTTAAAAGTAATATGAGGAAGTATTACTTTACTGAGAGAGTAGTGGATGCATGGAATAACCTTCCTGCAGAAGTGGTAGCTGCAAATACAGTGAAGGAGTTTAAGCATGCATGGGATAGGCATAAGGCTATCCTTCATATAAGATAGGGCCAGGGACTATTCATAGGATTCAGATATATTGGGCAGACTAGATGGGCCAAATGGTTCTTATCTGCCGACACATTCTATGTTTCTATGTTTCTATGTAAAAAAGAAAAAGCTCAGGGGAGCCCACAACATTTATGATTACAGTGATAAAAGAACAAAAAACAAACAAACTTCTCTTTTAAGTCTATTACTTCAGTTATAGTGGGAGGAAAGGGATCCTTCTACCTTCTAGTAATGTTTAATGTAGTGGCAAGAAGGATGTGAATGATTGTGTGGTGAATGTTATGTGATAGAGCCTCCCTGTTCAGGGATAGTAAAGCAATTCCTGGCTTCAGGGGAATGTTTATTTGGGCTATTTCAGAGATAATATTGAATATGGATATCCAGAATGATGTTAGAATGGGGCAGCTCCATAGGATGTGCAGGATATCCTTTTTTTGGCTGCAGTTTCTCCAGCACTGATTAGATAGTTGTGAGTTGAATTTCAAGATTTTGTCTGGAGCCATGTACTATCTTAGTATGATTTCTTTGGAGAGTTCCCATAAAATGGAGGAGTATGTTACTTTGTGTGTGGTTTTGCAAAAGTTTAGCTCATTGGGAGTCTGTGAAGGTCTGTCCTAAATCAGTTCCCCACTGTTTGAAGGGGAGAGACTTGGTGAATTGGCGTGTTTGTTGGAGGATATTATAGAAAAGGGAAATCCCCTTTTGGTGAGAGGTGGAGGAAATTAGGTAGGGCTGAGCTGGGAGTTGTATTGAGTGAGGCCACACTGTGATTTTTGAATGTCAGCAAGCTATTTGTATGTACTGGTATATGTCGCTGTGGAATTATTTTTGTAGACAAGAGAAGGGTTTAGGAAAATAGCCTGAAAACATATCATTGATGTAGACAATAACTCTCTTGTTCCAGGAGGTAAAGGAAATTTGGCTATGAGGGGGCGCAGTGCTAAAAAAGGAATCTGCATGGGGGTATTGTCGGAGAACGTTTGGGCCTATTGGCTCAATTTCTTCCAGGATTTAAGTGTCACTTTCATGGTCGGGGGGGATACAGTGCATCCGAAAAGTATTTACAGTGCTTCACTTTTTCCACATTTTGTTATAATACAGCCTTAATCCAAAATTGATAAAATGTATTGTTTTCCTCAAAATTCTACAAACAATAATGACCATGTGAAAGATGTTTGTTTGAAATCTTTGCAAATGTATTAAAAAAAAATAAAAAAATAAAAAAATTACATGTACATAAGTATTCACAGCCTTTGACATGAAACTCAAAATTGAGCTCAGGTGCATCATGTTTCCACTGATCATCCTTAAGATGCTTCTACAACTTGATTGAAGTCCACCTGTGGAAAATTCAGTTGATTGGACATGATTTGGAAAGGTACACACCTGTCTATATAAGGTCCCACAGTTAACAGTGCATGTCAGAGCACAAACCAAGCCATGAAGTCTAAGGAATTGTCTGTAGACTTCCGAGACAGTATTGTATCTAGGCACAGATCTGGGAAAGGGTACAGAAAACTTTCTGTAGCATTGAAGGTCCAAATGAAAACAGTGGCCTCCATTATCCGTAAATGGAAGAAGCTGGGAACCACCAGGACTCTTCCTAGAGTGGGCCGTCTGGCCAAACTGAGCAATCAGGGGAGAAGAGTCTTAGTCAGGGATATGACCAAGAACTCAGTGGTCACTCTGACAGAGCTCCAGCATTTTTCTGTGAAGAGAGGAGAACCTTCAAGAAGTACCATCATCTCTGCAGCACTCCACCAATCAGGCCTGTATGGTAGAGTGGCCAGATGGAAGTCACTCCTCAGTAAAAGATACATGACAGACCAGCTGGAGCTTGCCATAAGGCACCTGAAGTGACTCTTGGACCATGAGAAACAAAATTCTCTGGTATGATGAAACAAAGATTGAACTGTTTGGCCTGAATGGAAAGCATCATGTCTGGAGGAAACCAGGCACCGCTCATCACCTGTTCAATACCATTCCTACAGTGAAGCATGGTGGTGGCAACATCATGCTGTAAGGAGACTAGTCAGGATCGAGGGAAAGATGAAGGCAGCAATGTACAGAGACATCCTTGATAAAAACCTGCTACAGAGTGCTCTGGACCTCATCTTGGGACGAAGGTTCATCTTCCAACAGGACAAGGATCCTAAGCACACAGCCAAGATGACAAAGGAGTGGCTACAGGTTAACCCTGTGAATGTCCTTGAGTCGCCCATTCAGAGCCAAGACTTGAACCACATTGAACATCACAGGAGAGATCTGAAAATGGCTGTGCAGTGTGCACCAATGCTCTCAATCCAACCTGATGGAGCTTGAGAGGTCCTGCAAAAAAGAATGGGAGAAAGCATCATACTCAAAAAGACTTGAGGCTGTAATTGGTGCCAAAGGTACTTCAACGAAGTATTGAGCAAAGGCTGTGAATACTTATGTACATGGGATGTTTTTTGTTTTTTATTTTTATTAAATTTGCAACACATTCATGTTGTCATTATGAGGTATTGTTTGTAGAATTTTGAGGAAAATAATTAATTTAATAAATTTTAGAACAAGGCCTTAACATAACAAAATGTGGAAAAAGTGAAGCGTTGTGAATACTTTCCAGATGCATTGTATATGAAGGAACCCTGGCTTCTAGTTGAGTGCTAAATAACCATGTTGAGAGGGGTTAGTGGGGGCTATATGTTGATTTGATGGATCTCAAGGTTGTGGAGAGGTTAGGAACCATTCTTTAGGTTGTTTAAGGACTGATGCCGAATAGTAATCGAAAAAATCTACGAATCCTACTCCTCCATTAAACCTATGCTTGAATAATTTTGAGTGTGCACATCTAGACTTTTTTCCATTCAAACAAATTTGGATAGGAGGGATTGTAGGGATTTAAAATAGCTGTCCGGGACTGGTATGGGTAGTGTCCTAAAAAAATAGATACGTTGGGGGAATTGCATCATTTAGAATGCCGTCAATCTGCCCATCCATGAGAATTCCAATTTGGCCATATTGTAAAGGTCTTGTAGTTTAGTGCGAAGGGAGAGGCAATTGTGTTGGAACAGTGTTTTGGTTGACCTCATCAGTTGTATTCCTAGGTAGGATAAGCTTTTGTCCGCCCAACTATATGGGAACTGCTATTGAAGGAGATGTCAGGTTGTGGCAATCCATAAGTCTAGAATGGATGATTTGATGAATGAATCAGGGCCTGGAGAATGTCCACTAGTAGTGTTGAGCGAACACGGACTGTATTATTCGTGTTCGTACCGAATAATTGGATTTTTTGTACCCGAACACGGACACGGACACTTTACTGTATGTTCGGGTAAAAATCCGTGTTCGGTCGTTTTATTTCCGGGTTTTGCATGCTTTGGCGCTCTTTTCATGGCGGGCTTTCAACAGCCAATCAACAATCGTTTAACTGGTGTGCCTTAAGCCATCCCAGCCATGCCTGCAAATGTCTCAGTAGCTGTGATTGGCCGTCTGAAGCATGTGACCAAGTCTTTATAAGTTCGAGGCAGCCGCAGCGGCGTCATTATGCTGCTTAGATTCAGGGACAGAGCACACATCAACGTGCTGGCTGCTGATTAGGGAAAGATAGGCAGGAAAAAACCATTTGTGTCCGGATAGAATTGAGGGACAGGTCGGAGTGTTTAGGCAGGGCGAGTTGTAGGCATTTTAGGGATAGAGTCTGCTGAATTATAGGGTCAGTGTCTTCTACAAACTACAATCGATATTGCTGTGTGGGGGGTGGGGTCTGCACTCAATCCTGATCTACGATCTCTTCTCAATCCTGTTAGGGACAGAGTCTGCTGAATTTTAGGGAAACTGTGTTCTACAAACTACAATCGATATTGCTGTGTGGTGTGGGATTGGAGATAGGCAGGTGTCAGTGATCCACATCCATTTTTCTGTGTGTGAGCTGCAGTGAACACAATCTTTTTGGGCTGCAGTGAACACAATCTTTTTGGGCTGCAGTGAACACAATCTTTTTGGGCTGCAGTGAACACAATCTTTTTGGGCTGCAGTGAACACAATCTTTTTGGGGTGCAGTGAACAAAATCTTTTTGGGGTGCAGTGAACACAATCCTTTTTGGTGTGCAGTGAACACAATCTTTGTGGGGTGCAGTGAACAAAATCCTTTGTGGGGTGCAGTGAACACAATCTTTTTGGGGTGCAGTGAACAAAATCCTTTTTGGGGTGCAGTGAACAACATCCTTTTTGGGGTGCAGTGAACACAATCTTTTTGGGGTGCAGTGAACAAAATCCTTTGTGGGGTGCAGTGAACACAATCTTTTTGGGGTGCAGTGAACACAATCTTTTTGGGGTGGAGTGAACAACATCCTTTTTGGGGTGCAGTGAACAACATCCTTTTTGGGGTGCAGTGAACACAATCTTTTTGGGGTGCAGTGAACACAATCTTTGTGGGGTGCAGTGAACACAATCTTTTTGGGGTGGAGTGAACAACATCCTTTTTGGGGTGCAGTGAACAACATCCTTTTTGGGGTGCAGTGAACACAATCTTTTTGGGGTGCAGTGAACACAATCTTTGTGGGGTACAGTGAACAGAATCTTTGTGGGGTGCAGTGAACACAATCTTTGGGGGGTACAGTGAACACAATCTTTGTGAGGTGCAGTGAACACAATCTTTGTGGGGTGCAGTGAACACAATCATTGTGGGGTGCAGTGAACTCAATCTTTGTGGGGTACAGTGAACACAATCTCATACTTCTGAAGGTTTGAGGGTGCTGCCTGTTCCATACTCCCCCTACTCCTCATCTAGCCTTTTAGGGGTACAAACAATAGTAATTGGGGCCTAGTGTGGTTGTGTACGTGTGATATACATACACTTTTTTGGGATCATATTTTCTATTCCGCTATTTAATCAAAAACCTTTGGGGATCAGTTAAATTGGGGGATAGTCTGTGTTGGTACGTGTGAGAGAGATCCACCTTTCCAAGTTGTTGGGGTTCATCTCATACTTCTGAAGGTTTGAGGGTGCTGCCTGTTCCATACTCCCCCTACTCCTAGCCTTTTAGGGGTACAAACAATAGTAATTGGGGCCTAGTGTGGTTGTGTACGTGTGATATACATACACTTTTTTGGGATCATATTTTCTATTCCGCTATTTAATCAAAAACCTTTGGGGATCAGTTAAATTGGGGGATAGTCTGTGTTGGTACGTGTGAGAGAGATCCACCTTTCCAAGTTGTTGGGGTTCATCTCATACTTCTGAAGGTTTGAGGGTGCTGCCTGTTCCATACTCCCCCTACTCCTAGCCTTTTAGGGGTACAAACAATAGTAATTGGGGCCTAGTGTGGTTGTGTACGTGTGATATACATACACTTTTTTGGGATCATATTTTCTATTCCGCTATTTAATCAAAAACCTTTGGGGATCAGTTAAATTGGGGGATAGTCTGTGTTGGTACGTGTGAGAGAGATCCACCTTTCCAAGTTGTTGGGGTTCATCTCATACTTCTGAAGGTTTGAGGGTGCTGCCTGTTCCATACTCCCCCTACTCCTAGCCTTTTAGGGGTACAAACAATAGTAATTGGGGCCTAGTGTGGTTGTGTACGTGTGATATACATACACTTTTTTGGGATCATATTTTCTATTCCGCTATTTAATCAAAAACCTTTGGGGATCAGTTAAATTGGGGGATAGTCTGTGTTGGTACGTGTGAGAGAGATCCACCTTTCCAAGTTGTTGGGGTTCATCTCATACTTCTGAAGGTTTGAGGGTGCTGCCTGTTCCATACTCCCCCTACTCCTAGCCTTTTAGGGGTACAAACAATAGTAATTGGGGCCTAGTGTGGTTGTGTACGTGTGATATACATACACTTTTTTGGGATCATATTTTCTATTCCGCTATTTAATCAAAAACCTTTGGGGATCAGTTAAATTGGGGGATAGTCTGTGTTGGTACGTGTGAGAGAGATCCACCTTTCCAAGTTGTTGGGGTTCATCTCATACTTCTGAAGGTTTGAGGGTGCTGCCTGTTCCATACTCCCCCTACTCCTAGCCTTTTAGGGGTACAAACAATAGTAATTGGGGCCTAGTGTGGTTGTGTACGTGTGATATACATACACTTTTTTGGGATCATATTTTCTATTCCGCTATTTAATCAAAAACCTTTGGGGATCAGTTAAATTGGGGGATAGTCTGTGTTGGTACGTGTGAGAGAGATCCACCTTTCCAAGTTGTTGGGGTTCATCTCATACTTCTGAAGGTTTGAGGGTGCTGCCTGTTCCATACTCCCCCTACTCCTAGCCTTTTAGGGGTACAAACAATAGTAATTGGGGCCTAGTGTGGTTGTGTACGTGTGATATACATACACTTTTTTGGGATCATATTTTCTATTCCGCTATTTAATCAAAAACCTTTGGGGATCAGTTAAATTGGGGGATAGTCTGTGTTGGTACGTGTGAGAGAGATCCACCTTTCCAAGTTGTTGGGGTTCATCTCATACTTCTGAAGGTTTGAGGGTGCTGCCTGTTCCATACTCCCCCTACTCCTAGCCTTTTAGGGGTACAAACAATAGTAATTGGGGCCTAGTGTGGTTGTGTACGTGTGATATACATACACTTTTTTGGGATCATATTTTCTATTCCGCTATTTAATCAAAAACCTTTGGGGATCAGTTAAATTGGGGGATAGTCTGTGTTGGTACGTGTGAGAGAGATCCACCTTTCCAAGTTGTTGGGGTTCATCTCATACTTCTGAAGGTTTGAGGGTGCTGCCTGTTCCATACTCCCCCTACTCCTAGCCTTTTAGGGGTACAAACAATAGTAATTGGGGCCTAGTGTGGTTGTGTACGTGTGATATACATACACTTTTTTGGGATCATATTTTCTATTCCGCTATTTAATCAAAAACCTTTGGGGATCAGTTAAATTGGGGGATAGTCTGTGTTGGTACGTGTGAGAGAGATCCACCTTTCCAAGTTGTTGGGGTTCATCTCATACTTCTGAAGGTTTGAGGGTGCTGCCTGTTCCATACTCCCCCTACTCCTAGCCTTTTAGGGGTACAAACAATAGTAATTGGGGCCTAGTGTGGTTGTGTACGTGTGATATACATACACTTTTTTTGGATCATATTTTCTATTCCGCTATTTAATCAAAAACCTTTGGGGATCAGTTAAATTGGGGGATAGTCTGTGTTGGTACGTGTGAGAGAGATCCACCTTTCCAAGTTGTTGGGGTTCATCTCATACTTCTGAAGGTTTGAGGGTGCTGCCTGTTCCATACTCCCCCTACTCCTAGCCTTTTAGGGGTACAAACAATAGTAATTGGGGCCTAGTGTGGTTGTGTACGTGTGATATACATACACTTTTTTGGGATCATATTTTCTATTCCGCTATTTAATCAAAAACCTTTGGGGATCAGTTAAATTGGGGGATAGTCTGTGTTGGTACGTGTGAGAGAGATCCACCTTTCCAAGTTGTTGGGGTTCATCTCATACTTCTGAAGGTTTGAGGGTGCTGCCTGTTCCATACCCCCCCTACTCCTCATCTAGCCTTTTAGGGGTACAAACAATAGTAATTGGGGCCTAGTGTGGTTGTGTACGTGTGATATACATACACTTTTTTTGGATCATATTTTCTATTCCGCTATTTAATCAAAAACCTTTGGGGATCAGTTAAATTGGGGGATAGTCTGTGTCGGTACGTGTGAGAGAGATCCACCTTTCCAAGTTGTTGGGGTTCATCTCATACTTCTGAAGGTTTGAGGGTGCTGCCTGTTCCATACCCCCCCTACTCCTCATCTAGCCTTTTAGGGGTACAAACAATAGTAATTGGGGCCTAGTGTGGTTGTGTACGTGCGAGATACATACACTTTTTTTGATCATATTTCCTATTCCGCTATTCAATAAAAACCTTTGAGGATCAATTGAATTGCGGGATAGTCTGTGTCGGTACGTGTGAGAGAGATCCACCTTTCCAAGTTGTTGGGGTTCATCTCATACTTCTGAAGGTTTGAGGGTGCTGCCTGTTCCATACTCCCCCTACTCCTCATCTAGCCTTTTAGGGGTACAAACAATAGTAATTGGGGCCCAGTGTGGTTGTG
Organism: Pelophylax lessonae; assembly: GCF_965119305.1. NCBI lineage: Eukaryota > Metazoa > Chordata > Amphibia > Anura > Ranidae > Pelophylax > Pelophylax lessonae. The sequence continues at coordinate 69,699,277 of NC_138779.1, read as the reverse complement.
TACGTGTGATATACATACACTTTTTTGGGATCATATTTTCTATTCCGCTATTTAATCAAAAACCTTTGGGGATCAGTTAAATTGGGGGATAGTCTGTGTCGGTACGTGTGAGAGAGATCCACCTTTCCAAGTTGTTGGGGTTCATCTCATACTTCTGAAGGTTTGAGGGTGCTGCCTGTTCCATACCCCCCCTACTCCTCATCTAGCCTTTTAGGGGTACAAACAATAGTAATTGGGGCCTAGTGTGGTTGTGTACGTGCGAGATACATACACTTTTTTTGATCATATTTCCTATTCCGCTATTCAATAAAAACCTTTGAGGATCAATTGAATTGCGGGATAGTCTGTGTCGGTACGTGTGAGAGAGATCCACCTTTCCAAGTTGTTGGGGTTCATCTCATACTTCTGAAGGTTTGAGGGTGCTGCCTGTTCCATACTCCCCCTACTCCTCATCTAGCCTTTTAGGGGTACAAACAATAGTAATTGGGGCCTAGTGTGGTTGTGTACGTGTGATATACATACACTTTTTTTGGATCATATTTTCTATTCCGCTATTTAATCAAAAACCTTTGGGGATCAGTTAAATTGGGGGATAGTCTGTGTTGGTACGTGTGAGAGAGATCCACCTTTCCAAGTTGTTGGGGTTCATCTCATACTTCTGAAGGTTTGAGGGTGCTGCCTGTTCCATACTCCCCCTACTCCTCATCTAGCCTTTTAGGGGTACAAACAATAGTAATTGGGGCCCAGTGTGGTTGTGTACGTGTGATATACATACACTTTTTTGGGATCATATTTTCTATTCCGCTATTTAATCAAAAACCTTTGGGGATCAGTTAAATTGGGGGATAGTCTGTGTCGGTACGTGTGAGAGAGATCCACCTTTCCAAGTTGTTGGGGTTCATCTCATACTTCTGAAGGTTTGAGGGTGCTGCCTGTTCCATACCCCCCCTACTCCTCATCTAGCCTTTTAGGGGTACAAACAATAGTAATTGGGGCCTAGTGTGGTTGTGTACGTGTGATATACATACACTTTTTTTGGATCATATTTTCTATTCCGCTATTTAATCAAAAACCTTTGGGGATCAGTTAAATTGGGGGATAGTCTGTGTCGGTACGTGTGAGAGAGATCCACCTTTCCAAGTTGTTGGGGTTCATCTCATACTTCTGAAGGTTTGAGGGTGCTGCCTGTTCCATACCCCCCCTACTCCTCATCTAGCCTTTTAGGGGTACAAACAATAGTAATTGGGGCCTAGTGTGGTTGTGTACGTGCGAGATACATACACTTTTTTTGATCATATTTCCTATTCCGCTATTCAATAAAAACCTTTGAGGATCAATTGAATTGCGGGATAGTCTGTGTCGGTACGTGTGAGAGAGATCCACCTTTCCAAGTTGTTGGGGTTCATCTCATACTTCTGAAGGTTTGAGGGTGCTGCCTGTTCCATACTCCCCCTACTCCTCATCTAGCCTTTTAGGGGTACAAACAATAGTAATTGGGGCCCAGTGTGGTTGTGTACGTGTGATATACATACACTTTTTTTGGATCATATTTTCTATTCCGCTATTTAATTTAACTGGGCCTCCATGCGAGACCTGTGTGCCTTGTTGCGCTGTTTTGAGTACTCCACCAACATGGCCAGTGGCAATGACGCCGTTCTCAGCTTAACTATCCCACTTCTATGCCTCCTTGAAAAAACAATTCGGGCGATGATGGAAGAGGATGTGGCACAGGATGAGGAGGAGGAGGAGGATGAAGAGGTAACATTTCCAAGGCTTTCAGGGCAGTCATTCGCAAGGGGCTCCGAGGGTGGGTTCCTGCACACGCAAACGCCAGGGACGCAATTGTCCAGCAGGGGCACAGTTCTGGAGGATGTGGAGGATGAGGAGGAGGAGGAGCTGGAGGAGGAGATGGAACCATGTTCACAGCAGGGTGGCACCCAGGCCAGCTCATGGCCATCACTGGTGCGTGGCTGGGGGGATACAGAGGACACGGACGATACACCTCCCACAGAGGACAGCCTTTCGTTGCCTCTGGGCAGCCTGGCACACATGAGCGATTACATGCTGCAGTGTCTCCACAACGACCGCCGAGTTGCCCACATTCTAACTTGTGCTGATTACTGGGTGGCCACGCTGCTGGATCCCCGTTACAAGGACAACGTACCGTCCTTAATTCACTCACTGGAGCGCGATCGCAAGATGCGCGAGTACAAGCGCACGCTGGTAGACGCCATGCTGCTGGCATTCCCATCTGACAGCGGGGCCACAGTGGAAGCACAAGGCAGAGGAGGAGGAGGAGGAGGTCGCCAACGCAACCAGGGCACCGCCAGCACCTCAGAAGGCAGGGTTAGCATGGCCGAAATGTGGAAAAGCTTTGTCAGCACGCCACAACAAACAGCAGCACCAGCAGCTCAGATGGAACGTCTTAGCAGGAGGCAGCATTTTACCAACATGGTGGAGCAGTATGTGTGCACACGCCTACATGTAGTGAATGACGGGTCTGCCCCCTTCAACTTCTGGGTCTCCAAATTGGGCACATGGCTTGAGCTTGCCCTTTACGCCTTGGAGGTGCTGGCGTGCCCTGCAGCCAGTGTATTATCTGAACGGGTATTTAGCACGGCTGGGGGCGTTATAACAGACAAGCGCAGCCGCCTGTCCAGAGACAATGTGGACAAGCTCACGTTCATTAAAATGAACCAGGCATGGATCCCACGGGACTTTTCCGTACCTTATGCAGAATAGCAATGGATACCGACCTTACCCACCCATTGTTCCATTTTTGCTCTTTCTCACTCTTTTGGGGTGTACCCTCATTTAAAATTTTTGAAAAGAAGCAGTGTTGGCTACCTCGTCCTCCTCCTCAGGGCCAGATTAATGTAGGGGCTATTGGAGCTGCAGCTCCAGGCCCCTACCTTTTATATAGGCCCCGGGTTGGCCATATTCACTGTTACCGCTCTTCTGTCACTTGTAAACACAGAAGTCTGGCTTCTATGCTCGCTTCCCCAGGCAGCACCCTCAGAACCTCCCCACACAGCGTGAAGGCCGGACAAGGAGGGACAGTTGGCGATGCATGGATGTGTTTATGGGCTTCAGAGACAGCATCCCATGTTGAATTAGGCATGCATGGCTGCACCCTTCCTCCTCTGGGTGCATGGCAAGGCACGGCCCTTAAGGCCCTTCAAAATCCTCAGCACCAAGCCCATGATGCTGTTAATCCGGCCCTGGTCCTCCTCCACCGCCGCTTCCACCTACACCGCCCATAGGTGTGCGCAGCCTATTGCATTAAGGTGTGCACCCCAAAGTTGAAATACACATGCATGTGTTTGCCAGCAGGGAGAGTAATGTATCGGGGCCATGTACCTGTAGGCAAGGAGAAATAGAGCAGAGCAGGTCCCAGGGAGATCTTTCCCATCTCCTCACTGGCAATGCTATGTGCCCTAGGTGATTAGGGTGTGCCCAGGCACACCCAGCACACCCTGTGCGCACGCCTATGTCACCGCCACATCCACCACCACCTCAACCTCCCTCCTACTCCATATGGGCCTCGTCCTTCAGAGATGAAGAAGAACATTGTTTTATTTTTCTGTTTTTTTTTTGTTGTTTTAAGTTATTTCCCTATCCACATTTGTTTGCAGAGCACTTGCCATGCTCTTAATTACGTTTTGCTGCCATTTGCAGCACTCTAGCCCTTTCCTTTGGTGTTTTAGAGCCATTTTAGTGCCTTAAAGTTCGGGTCCCCATTGACTTCAATGGGGTTCGGTGTCCGGGAAAAGTTCGGTAAAAGTCCGGGACACGGACCCGGACTTTTTTTTAAAGTTCGGCCGAACCCGTCGAACACGGACATCTAGGTGTTCGCTCAACCCTATCCACTAGTCTATTGGCCAAAAGTTTGGCATAGATCTTAAGATCAAGGTTTAACAAAGAGATGGGGTGAAAATTTTGGAGACCGGTTTTGGCAGGGTTACAACTAGTGCAGAGCATTTCCGAGGGAAAAGATGAGGAAGAGGCAGCTTGGTTAAATATGTCACATAGGTGTAGGGTCAATATTTTTTGGAATGTTTTAAAATATTCCCCTGTTAGTCCATTGGGACCTGGGGATTTGGAGTAAGGTAGCTTTTCTAATACTTTTTTGATTTCGTCTATAGACAATAGTTCCCTTAGACACGAAACTTGATGAGTTGATAATGTGGGGAGGTTATTATGGTCAAGAGAGGACAACATCTCATCTTAAAATGGCTGATATGTGTCTTTTTCGTTGTGGGTATTGTAAAGGTTGCTATAATAGCAGCTGAAGGAATAAGCAATGGATTGGGGTTTTAGAAGTTTATCACGAGTAATTGTGTGATTTACACTAAGTATGTGATTTTGGATTTGAGGCGGTGCCCCTTATTATGTGGAGCTATTGCCTTTCCTGCTTCATTTCCAGTTACAAATATTTTAGCTTTGAGTTTACATAGTGATTTTTCGAACGATTCTAGTAGCAGAGCGCGGAGTTCATGCCGAAGCTTAAATATTTTGGATTAAAGAAATGGGGTTGGATGCGACTTGTTTTAGAGTTCTGCGGCATCAATAGCAGCCGTCAACTCCGCCTCACGCTGTGATTGGGCAATTAGGTTACCATACATACAGGTTTGTGTTTTGACACTCCTATGACCAGATTGATCTTTCCTTCCCATGTGACACTTCAGTTTATCCATATATACTGGATCTGAAGCTCTCAGTCTCACTCTTTCCCTACTATGGGAAGATTAACTTCCATTGTGTGTTGCAATATATATATATATAATTTTTTTTTTTTTAACAATCATTTGTACATCTTTTCTTCTATATTGCTCTATTTTCTTTTATATTTGTTTCTCCCTCAGTCAAGGATAGGACACCCATTTGGATCCTGTCTACTTCTGAACTAGATCAAGGGTACATTGCTGCATCTGGAAGAAGATGGTATCTTGAACACCGATGAGCACACCACGTTGTACCAATTTTTTGGTTGTGACAGTTTAATTATCCATGTATTGCTCTAACTTTTTTCTTGTTATCATTTTTGATAGGTCAACATTGTAACCAGAGCTCATTTTTTATCTCATGTGAGATTTTTTAACAATTGTTAATAAAAGCAATAATTTTATAATTTTGTTTCCAAGAGTTATTCGCTGCCAAAAAAAAACCCCTGTGAGAATTTTCCTTTTTTCTACAATTAGTTTGGGGTGTGCAGCCTTCTCCTCTCTACATGTGTTTCTCCAATTTTTCAGCACATCATGTTGTTTCAGTGAAAAGCAGGCTTTATATATGTGCGGGAAGGATTTTTGTTGAAATGAAGGTGCGGAGTCCATGGCAAAATGTGTTTCTTGAACGCAAAGGATATCACAGTTGTGTGACAAGGCTGTTTTCGATAGAGATGCTATTTTTGCTTGGTGATTTAAGCCTTTCGAGTTCAGGGATAGTATATTAATAGACATAATGAGATGTGGTTGGCTCATGTAGATGGATAGTAAAGACTCACGTTTGGGATGTTCAGCTGGTGATTCTTTCTAGGGTCCGTGTGGAAAAGCCAAGGGGTATGCTTGGGCGTGGAGCTCCTAAAGAGGAAAAACACAGTTCTGTGTCTTGTAGTAGTCTGTAGTGAGAGAAACAGATTTAAACTTGAATAGTTCAGAAGTAGACAGGATCCAAATGGGTGTCCTATCCTTGACTGAGGGAGAAACAAATATAAAAGAAAATAGAGCAATATAGAAGAAAAGATGTACAAATGATTGTTAAAAAAAAAAAAAATATATATATATATATTGCAACACACAATGGAAGTGAATCTTCCCATAGTAGGGAAAGAGTGAGACTGGATAAACTGAAGTGTCACATGGGAAGGAAAGATCAATCCGGTCATAGGAGTGTCAAAACACAAACCTGTATGTATGGTAACCTAATTGCCCAATCATGGAGACAGGCATGTCTCCATGTATCCCCCGTCGACTTCTCCACATTCTGGCATCTGTAGCAACCCGATTTACATCCCCAGACAAGTGTGGGCGAAATTTGAGGCTTGGTTAAGTGACTGTCAAACCGGAAGTACACAAGCCACCATGATGGAAAAAGGCAGGAAATGGAGAGCGGCGTTGAGACGAGTAACCTATGAAAAACACTGACCAGGAAGACCAGTGATTCACAGGTGCATCAAAAGGGGCCAGAAGGCTCCACCTGATGCTGAAGTGCCCCTACCAAAGGAGGGGCTACACGTGTCGGGTGTCGAAAGGATTCTAGGACAATATCCCCCCGGACAATATCCCCTCGGACAATATCCCCCAGACAATATCCCCCCGGACAATATCCCCCCTGGACAACATCCCCCCGGACAATATCCTCCCTGGGCAATATCCCCCTAGACAATATCCCCCCTCTAACCCTAACCCTCTAACCCTAACCCTATGTCCAGGGGGATGTTTTCCGGCAGGATATTGCCCAGGGGATGTTGTCCCGGGGGGATTATGTCCAGGGGGGTTATTGTCCAGGGGTATATTGTCCTGATACCGCCGAAAGGGGACATGACCTCAACCTGGAGAGCAATTTATGTATGGAACACAATTATATAGTAATAAACTTCTTTGGAAAGAAGTTGTTCTTTGACTTGTAAGAAATGCACCTTTCTGGCTGATCTGCCCATATACAAACATACCTATATGAATAGGGGCTGCCGCTAGAAATATAACAAGGTATGGGCCCCCTGGACTGCTGAATAATCCCATATCTCAGCCTTTTTACCCTCCTATTTCTGCTCCCCCCCCTGGCTTCCTGATGCCTGACTTATCCCCCCCCCCCACCTCTGTTTTCGCTTCTCCTTTCCCTCTCCTCCCTGTGGTCCCTTTTCTTCCTCCTTTCTTCTACTTCTTCTCCTCTTATGTCCCTCTCACCCTCCCCCTCTTTCCTTCCTTCCTTCTCTCCCCACTTTCCCTGTTCTCCCCCCCCTCTTTCTCTTTTATCACGTTTCCTTCTCTAGTGGGAAGTTACTCTGGGATACACTGTACAATTGTTTGGTCATTATTGTTTTCTGATGATATTATTTCTCTACTGCGTACCTTCTATGCTCCTCTTTAGTATGCCATTTTCTTCTTTTTAATTGCATTGTGAATTTTGTACTGACGTTCCCTTACTTTCTGTGAATTTGTACTGTACTGTCGTTTCCTTTTCAAAAAAAGCACTCCTTGTTTGTTAAAAAAGAAATGCACCTCATCAGGACATCTCTAGGCACTGGGTCCTCCAGATGTTTAGGTTTTGGAATTCTGTGTATGCAGTCGAAGGTGCATTCTACCGCTGACACCTCTGGAAGAAGGCTTTAGATTAGATCACTGGCATACATATGCAGGTCTGATGGTGGGAGGTGATTGCGGCGTGAGCGGTCTTCAAGATCCACTAGTTTTGCCTTATCCATAAGTTATCATCATTTTGATATTTATAGGCATCAAATAGATTGTTCACTGAGGTTGTGCATTCATCCAATCTATTTTTAATATAATGCACTCTCCCCCCATACACTGCATTTCAGAGGTGAATTTGTGAATAAGAGAGGAAAAATTTGCCATGAGGGAGGTTTGTAGTGAAAGTAACATATCTTTCATAGTTGTGTTGAGGACTGGCTGTCCAGAGGTAGGGAAGGCTGCAATGGATGATTGCTGGCTGAGGCCTATGTGATCTAGGTGTTTATCTGTACTAATTGTGGCTGCAGTTTGGTGAGGCAAATCCACCCGCATCTGCGCTTTGGTAGGGCTGTTTAGAATTAGGATCCCTGGGTGTTTGTACGGTTTTCTTCAGTGTGTCAGTCTCCTTGATCTTCATCTGGAAGGTCTATAAAGGAGGATGATAGCTGTGAAGTCGGGCCAGCGGTGCCTTCTTGTGATTTTCCTTTCCCTGGTGTCGGCTGAAGAAAGAAAGCTGTCAGCTTTTTCGGGCATGTTCAACCTTTTGTTTCCACGACAATGCTGATGGGTGTCCTGGTGCTGTTAGGGGACTGTTCCCAGACAGTGTGAGGGTAGAATGCCCGCTGGATTGCTGGGTTTTTTCCTGGTCAGCTCGCAGAGCTCCAGGCTTAAGCGGCCATTATGATTGTGTGCAAACCAAGCTCCTTTTTTATATATTTTTCATTCAAATCTTTTCGCTACGTTTGTATGATTTGGTACCTTTTAAGTCAATATATTGCAAACACCTCATCTCAACTTCATTTTCTTTTCCATGAATTCAAAATTTGCATCACTAATTTCAAAGTGGCACGGTCCGAGTCTTTATACAGCTTTGAGCTAGGACTAATGCAATATCAGTTTATAAGCTACTTAAAGAACACAGCCCCAATAGTTTCTGTATTTTCTGTAAGGTGATAAATGTATCAAACAAATAAAATAATGTTCACATAACAACGGTTCTGCATACCAGTGCCTTTTTTAAAGTTTCTTTCATCAGCCACAGGCAGAGGGGCATTAAAAATTCAGTGGAAATAATTACTTTTAAAGCACAGTTTTGATTTTAAAATTGCAAGTTTGCAGCAGAGAGCATAATAAGCTATTCCATTTGCAGGGGCAATCATTTTTGATGTGTTGTTTATCCTTGTTTGGATGCATGTAGAAGGAAGATGATGTTTTTTTCTGAATATAATTGAACTACAGAAGAGCGTAATTAACCATACCCTTTAAATATAGTGGTTAATTTAATAGTCTAATTACAGCCATGGCAATAGAAGTAACGCAGTGCGAGGTCGTGAATCTAGGTCGGAATATGCTTCATACCATGTATTGGATGTGATGTAAGGCTTAATTAAAGAGATTCCAAGGCTTTATTACACACTTGTAAGAAATTCCAAAAATAAAAAAAGAAAAGGGCATTAAGGTTTGTTATATTATTTATAGCTAAGTTATGCATAATAATTTTGTGGGCTCTGGGGTCTAAATAGCCTGCATGCAGTGAGAAATATTTATTAGAATTCTTGCTAATAGGAAAATCTTATAAAATTCCACCTTTTTACCATAATGTGGCCTGTCAGTCAATTTGAATAAAACAGGCTTTTTTTTTTTTTTTTTTTAATATGTTTTCTGCTGACAAATGCAATGCAAAATGTTTTCTAATTACATTTTCTGCATTTTATCTCAGCTCATTAGGATGGTTGGGTTACCTGCTGAAGGTTGTTGGGAATAGTGAACAGAAAGAGACAAATGACTGAATCATAGTCAGTTACGACATGGCCCATCTGTGTGTCTTCAGCTGTATCTAAGCAGACATCATTTATGTCACGTCTTAGCCACGAGTCATGCAACAAAGAATGTTAAGTAATATTTGAAAACCTGTTACAATATCAGTTTAGCTTTCAGTTAACTCAGATAAAAAAGTACTGGTTACCTTTGCACAAACCCCCCTACAGGGAATGTATATTTTTACTGTAAATAATGTATTATGTTCAGCATAAAAAAATATACTTGTTTAGTCCAACCCCAGATTTTTTTCTTTAGAAATGTAATTTTTCCTGTAGCATGTTTAATGCATGCTAAAGATGTGCCACTTTACAGGCAGACTAAGGGGACCCCCACCCATGCACTATATTTACAGTATTTTTTTATTTATTTTTAAACTGGCACTTTTTTTTTTTGTTCAGCTGTCAGCAGGAAAACCCATTGACAGCTGTTGATTTATCGGTTGGTAAGGACACCGCGGCCGTCTTCCCAGCCCCGCTCCTTAACAACCAGCTTGAAATGCGTCCTGATTGGGAAAAGCTTTGCCCAATCAGGGCACAGCATTGCAGGGTGTTCGTCGGGGCGAACACCCTGCAAATTCGGGTGTTGCCGAGCAGGCAAATGTTTGGCCTGAACTCATGCCTGAACGGTTCGCCCATCCCTACTGAACAGTTCCCAGTACCTGTACAGCTGCTGAAACACAGCATTATATATACTTATTATACAGTGCTGACAGTGGCCACATGTATTGGTAAAGAAAATAGTTTTTTTGCACCAGCTTGGTCAAAACTGACTATTTAAAGTAAAATGAAACCTGGAGTTAGCCTGTTAAACCTGGAGTTACCCTGTTAAAGCACGCAAATATTAAACATGATATATGGTTTTCATATTTGTTACTTGCGGCCAGTGAGTATTGAGGAGAAAAGTTCAAGGCTCAGAAGCCATCTACCTGAACAACTGGAGAAATAAGATTAGGCATAATGATGCATGACTCACAAGAGGGTCATTTTCCTCCCTCTCCCCAGCAGCGAAAGAACTATCTGCTTTAGTCAGCTGCATATGGACTGATAACATGCATGTAGGCAGTACTCATTTTCTTATTAGAAAATTCAGTATGGTTTACAAAATGTTTAAGGTTTTAAAAAATGTCTACAAAGCCATTACATTTAAAAAAAAAATAATTATGAAAAACATTCTTTGGGGTGGGGGATTGTAGAAACATTTGGAACCCAAGATGAAATACTACTGAGCTTCTTGAGAGCATCTTTAATGCCATCTAAGGGGTCTCAAATCAACCCTTTCCTAAAGTGGAACTATTTTCTCCTCCACTCCAGCGATTTGGTATCCACAGGCTCACTCACTGGCACCAGCACCTTTACCTAGTATTCTTCCAGATTTGGGATCTTCAACCATCATGATTGACTATGCCTGGATGATGGGCAAGAGATTTTATTCATCCTGACAACTTTGGAGATGTGCAGCCCAGTGTGCATTCTTAAAAAATTGTGAACAGACAGGCAAAAAATCAATTATTGCAGAAGAAACATAGTATCATGTACATGAAACATGTACATAAAACATGTACAATAAAAATACTGCCTTTTCACCAATTTTGCATTTCTAGGTAAAGTTTCACTTTAAGGTTTTGCAACCAGATCCGTCTGGGAGGTGACAGCTTTGTTAACCAAGCTTTGTCAACCAAAATAAACCCCCATCAAAGATGGTGGACACTTTCTTGAAATGGAAGACTGTTTTGTCACTATTTTTGGGGTTGTGTTCAAAATGTGCAAATACTTAAAAGTATAACCTTTTATTAAAAGTAATGACAGATACAGATAAAGATAAAGAAAATATGACAAGAATACTTAACGAAAAGATGCTTTTTCCCGTCATGGAGTCTTATTTGCTCTTACGCAACACGGCAAAGGTAATCAGGACAGACACTTGCCTCATGGCCATTCTGGGTGAGACAGGACTAACCCTACATTTGTTAGGTAGGGTATATAGGTATTGTACTTAAGGAAAAGACAACCCCCAAGCCAACTCTCATATGACCCCTCAAGGACTTGACCAGTTAATAATAACAATCCTTTGGCATACAATATAACTATGCTTATGTCCTTATAAGGCTCCTTGACCAGGATTTGGATGCATTAGTGAGCCACTTTAATAATAAGGAAATATAAAATATACAGTTTCCCCATTAGCGATGAGCCGAACACAGTGGCGTATCGTGGGTTGTCAGCGCCCGGGGCAAGGTAAGTAATTTGCGCCCCCTACACAAATCTACTAGACCACTACACTGACATCTACACTGACCTAGCTGATCACTAAACAGACCTACCTTATTCCTACACTGACCTACCTGATTACTATACTGACACCTACACAGACCTACCTGACCACTACACAAACCTACCTGACCACTACACAGATACCTACACTGACCTACCTTATTCCTGCACTAACCAACCTGATCACTACACTGACCTACCTAATTTCTATGCTGACACCTACACTGACCTACCTGAGCACTACACAGACCTACCTGAGCAATACACAGACCTACCTGATTCCTACACTGACCTACCTGACCACTACACAAACCTACCTGACAATTACACTGACCACTACAGAGACCTACCTGATTCCTACACTAAGGATGGCTGAGCAGGCTCCTAAATGGCAGCATGACACTGCGCCCCCCCCAGATTTTGCGCCCGGTGCGGCTGGCCCCCCCAGCACCCCCCACGCTACGCCACTGGCCGAACATACCCAGAACACCGCGAACATTGGAAAAGTTTGCCGAACTCGAATTTTCGAACTCCATTGAAGTCTATGGGAATTCGAACTTCTAAATTCAAAAGAACTAATTTTAAAGCCTTAAATGCAAGTTTTTCCCCCAAAAAGGGTATGGGGACCTGGGTAATGCCCTAAAGAAGATATATCAATGAAAAAAAAAAGAGCAGTGACCCTAACTCTAACACAAACTCTAACCCTAACCCTAACCCTTAGAGTTACCTTAACCCTAACTCTAACCCTAACATCAACCTGAACCCTAACCCTAACTCTAACCTTAACACGAAACCCTAACCCTTAGAGTTACCCTAACCCTAACTCTAACCCTAACCCTTAGGGTTAATAGCTTAGAGTGTTAATATCTTAGAGTGTGTACTTTGCAAAATGGGGTCATTTGGGGGGGGGGGGGGGGTTGTGCTATCTTGAAATGTCAGGGCCTCTGAAACTGTGACAGGTAGTTCAGAGGTAAAATAAGCAATTTACACCATTAGAAAACCTGAAGGTGGGGATTGGTTTTCGGGGTCCTGTATACAGCTGGGCTCCCAAAAAGTCTCACACATGTGGTATCCCTGTACTCAGGAGAAGCAGCAGAATGTGTTTTGGGGTGTCAATTCACATATACCCATGGCATGCGTGAGCAATATATCATTTAGTGACAACTGTGTGTAAAAAAAAACAAAAAAAACAAATTGTCACCTTCCCGAAACTTAGGGCAAAATATAAAATACTCCATGGACTCAATATGCCTCTCAGCAAATAGCTTTGGGTGTCTTCTTTAAAAAAGGGGTCTTTGGGGGGTGTTTGAACTGTCCCGGCATTTTATGCTCAATCTTAGCCACACATCACCCACTCTTCTAACCACTTGAAAACCAAGCCTTTTCTGTCACTTTTTGTTTAAATGAAAAAATATATTTTTTTTACTAGAAAATTACTTTGAACCCCCAAACATTATATATTTCTTTAAAGCAGAGGCCCTACAGAACAAAATGGTGGATGTTGCACAGATTTTCCAATACATTTTTTTAAAATTTAATGCACAAATACACTATATAATTCCAAATTGTTTGGTAAAATTTAAAAGATGATCTTATGCCGAGTACATAGATACCAAACATGACATGCTTTAAAAATTGTGAATGCCTGTGCAGCGGCAACAAACTATGTATATTTTTAAAAGCCTTTAAAAGTCTTTACAGGTTACCACTTTAGACTTACAGAGGAGGTCTACTGCAAGAATTACTGCCCTTGACCTGGTGTTCGCGGCGATACCTCTCATGCATGCTGCAATTGCGGTTTACATATGACACTAGACCAACGCTTGCTTGCGTCTTTGTGCGCAAGCATGGGGGGACAGGGGGGGCTTGATTTTTTTTTTTAATTTTGCTTTTTTATGTTATTTTGACACCTTTCCTTTCATTTTTTTTTTTTTAATAATTTTTATTGTTATCACAGTGAATTTAAATATCCCCTATGATAGCAATCTGTAGTGACAGGTACTATTTTTAAAAAAAATTGGGGTCTTTTAGACTCTAGATCTCTCCTCTAACCTTAAAGCATCTGACCACACCAAAATTGGTGTGATAAGATGCTTTCCCAATTTCCCAATGGCGCTGCTTATTTCTGGCGAAAACAGAAGTCATGAAATGCTCGTAGCTTCCGGTATCTTAGGCCATAGAGATGATTGGAGCCATTCTCATCTCCAATCAGCTCTATGGTTAGGTAACTGAACCACCGGCTGCACTCTCGGGTTAACCGGTGGGACAGGAGAGCCCGAGAAAAGCCACAGAAGACGGCCGGAGGGGGGGGGGAGTCCTTTCCCACTGCATGTAAAAGCAGTCTAGCGGCCAATTATCCACTAGGATTGCTTTTACATGTAAGCCGACCGCTAGCTGTAAAAAACAATATCAAGGTGATGCCTAAATCTGCAGGCATCATCCTGGTATAACCACTCAAAGTCCAGCAACGTACCAGTACATTGCTGGTCCTTGTTTGGCATATAGTGTAGGTTTTTTTTTTCATGCAGCCTGTGGGCTGAACGAAAAAAAGAGAACCTAACAGAAATTACCACAGGAATATTTACCGCCCAAACATCCAAACCCACTTATTTAATGGTGGGTATACATGACAATAGTCCACGTATACCTAAAGGTATTTTAACTGCAGTGGTGAAATCAACCTACCACAGCTGCTGCCATCAGAGGTATCCATATATGCTGAGCGCTTCACTGCAAGCAATTTGTCTGTTTTCAAACAGACTCTCTGCCCCCGACTAAGACGGGAATTAACAAGCCGTTGGGGGAAGCCCTGGCGATTAGGTCGCACGGTGCCACATGCGCCAAACTGTAACTCAAGAAGGTGACTAAATAGTGGCACGCTTGTGTAAAAGTTGTCCACGTACAAATGGTACCCCTTTCTGGATAAGGGTGACACCAAGTCCCAAACTATCTTGCCGCTGCTCCCTATGTAGTCTGGGCAGTATGGGGGCAGTTTCTTCTCCTTCCTAGAATTCCTCCCTCTTACTATCCTTCCCTTGACTCTCTTTCTTTCTCATGTTCCTCACTACTTCTATTATCTTATTGATACTAGATGACCCTTTGTTGATTATCTTTGACTAACTTCAAACCGTGTTCCAGTTAATCACTCTTGACCAAGTTACAGAACTTGTTCTTTATTACTTAGGTTGGTTGTGAACGCCTGTACGTTTTGGTTCGCTTTCATAAATTTGATAACAGTTTGTACACGTTAACACTCTAAAGTGAACTCTGTTACTTCTTCCATTTTTGGGCAGGTAGTGTGTACTTCGCTAAACTCTATGGGCTTATAACTAATAAGTTCTCATGTTAATATCTTAGTTTTTTTTTTATAAAGTGCTTAAAAACCAATAAAAACTCTCAATAAAAATCTATTGAATGAAAACCAATAAAAAAATTGAAAAAGAAAAAAAAGGAAATACATTGTTTGGATGTGGTACCCCTCATTTAGATTCCAAATAAAGTTTTCAATATAATAAAACTTTATTTCCCCACTGTAATCATGGGAATTACACATTTTCTATTATAGGGAGGCTAAACCCATTTACTCCACTGTATTTATGGAAGGAACTATCACACAGGCTAAATTTTGAAGGTGTCTTCCTCTCTTCATCCCCATTACATGGTGGGTGGTATTAGTCAGAAGAAAAATAACCAATATGAAGTAATATGGACAATGCATTTCTGACCAATCCATATTTTCTGTATTTTCTGAAAATGCTCTTAAGCTGAAAGAATGAAAGCTAATGCATCTAAGAATGAGTAGGCTGTGATATATTATATTTTTTTTTTCTTGGGGTTATAATCTATATGCCTTAACTGTGTTGCTGTTGGCATCATAACATTTCAAAATGTCCCTCCATCACTTCAAGCAGCCAGTCTGACTGCTAATAATGATCCTGGTCAAGTAGAGAAAACCTGGCAGCATCTGCAAAAATATAATGGATACGGTTCATCTTTACTTTAAAAAAAAAAAAAAATTATATATATACACACACAAACACATGTACAATGCACACACACACACTGAATGTAATATCATTGGAGTCTTTTTATGTGTGTTTTTTTTTAAACTACATCAATACAACATTAAAAATTGTAAACTAGATTTCTAGTTAAATTATATTTTTTAATAAATTGGTAGTTTTGTCCTAGATCACAGAACACCTTTCTTTACTATTTGATGTTGGAAAAAATATAATGTGCTAGAGGGCTTTTGTGACTGACACTAAAGATTTTGAAGCTCTGCCATTCTTGTTGTTATGATGTGCATTACAGGTTTCAGTTCTGATGCTTGAGGCATTGATCTTACCAACATAGCTTTCTGAAGATTTTTACATTGTTCATAGATGCTACAATTTCTGTTTCTTTTTTTTTCAAATTTAACAAATGAAAGATTTACTATTTAAGGCCCCTTTCACACTGGCACCATCCTATGCTATGCAGAATCAGCTTGCTAATCAGGGGATCTCTCTCCTGATCCCCGCTGAGCAGGCAGATGACAGGTCTGTGTCTGCTTTGCTATGCAGAGAGGACATGGACACAGTTCCGCTCTCGTCTATGGGGCAATCTGATGAAAACTGACCGCCTGTCTGTTTCCATCCGATGCCATTCGATCCAATCTGCTGGATGGATAATAAATAGGACCACTGTCTGTTTGTTTTTTGATCGGATCGGAAGGTGACAGGTGTCCGCTGACTTCCGCCGCTCCATGGAGGAAAATGCAGTGTCCGATCAAGTCTGCCTGAAAGACAGACAAGCAGACCTGATCGGACAGCCCATGTAAAAGGGGCTTTATTGAACACAGGAAAAAGTATTCCACATCCAACATCCTGTTAGGGCATTGAGCTGTATGGAGATCCCCTACAGAAGTATCATTTCAAATGAGCTCAGTATTCCAAAGATGAAATGATCAGGGTAAGATGACTATGTTTTAAACCCAAGAAATCAGATGTAATAAATTGCTGTTTTTTTCTCTTTATTTAACCAGTAACATCCTGCCAGTAACACACTTGCTGTTCTAGGGTGACATCACTCACATGCCATGTTGTGTTCAATGGAAGAGCAGTGTTAGACTGGGAATCTGGGACAGGACGAATGCACCTTGAATTGGTGTCAGTAGGAGAGATGTAACCACACACACACTATATATATATATATGTCACAAAAGTGAGTACACCCCTCACATTTTTGTAAATATTTTATTAAATCTTTTCATGTGAGAACACTGAAGAAATTACACTTTGCTACAATGTAAAGTAGTAAGTGTACAGCTTGTATAACAGTGTAAATTTGCTGTCCCCTCAAAATAACTCAACACACAGCCATTAATGTCTAAACCACTGTCAACAAAAGTGAGTACACCCCCTAAGTGAAAATGTACAAATTGGGCCCAATTAGCCATTTTCCCTCCCCTGTGTCATGTAGCTCATTAGTGTTACAAGGTCTCAGGTGGTGTCACCACTCTCATTCTCTCATACTGGTCATTGGAAGTTCAGCATGGCACCTCATGGCAAAGAACTCTCTGAGTATCTGAAAAAAGAGTTGTTGCTAACATAAAGATGGCCTAGGCTATAAGAAGATTGCCAAGACCCTGAAACTGAGCTGCAGCCAAGCTGAGCTTGGCCGGTGAACAAGGCCATACAGCAGTTTAACAGGACAGGTAACATTTAGAACAGGCCTTGCCATGGTCGACCAAAGAAGTTGAGTGCACGTGCTCAGTGTCATATCCAGTGGTTGACTTTGGGAAATAGAGAAATGAGTGCTGTCAGCATTGCTGCAGAGGTTGAAGGGGTGGGGGTCAGCCTGTCAGTGCTCAGACCATATGCCGTACACTGCATCAAATTGGTCTGCGTGGCTGTCACCCCAGAAAGAAGCCTCTTCTAAAGATGATGCACAAGAAAGCCCAAAAACAGTTTGCTGGAGACAAGCAGATTAAGAACATGGATTACTAGAACCATGTCCTGTGGTCTAATGAGACCAAGATAAACTTATTTGGTTCCGATGGTCTCAAGCGTGTGTGGCAGCAACCAGGTGAGGAGTACAAAAACAAGTGTGTCTTGCCAACAGTCAAGCATGGTGGTGGGAGTGTCATGGTCTGGGGCTACATGAGTGCTGCCGGCACTGGGGAGCTACAGTTCATCGAGGGAACCATGAATACCAACATGTACTGTAACATACTGAAGCAGAGCATGATCCCCTCCCTTCGGAGACTGGGCCACAGGGCAGTATTCCAACATGATAACGACCCCAAACACACCGCCAAGATGACCACTGCCTTGCTAAAGAAGCTGAGTGTAAAGGTGATGGACTGACCAGGCATGTCTCCAGACCTAAACTCTATTGAGAATCTGTGGGGCATCCTCAAACGGAAGGTGGAGGAACACAAGGTCTCTAACATCCACCAGCTCCGTGATGTCGTAATGGAGGAGTGGAAGACGACTCCAGTGGCAACCTGTGAAGCTCTGTTGAACTCCATGCCCAAGAGGGTTAAGGCAGAGCTGGAAAATAATGGTGGCCACATAAAATATTGACACTTTGGGCCAAATTTGGACATTTTCACTTAGGGGTGTACTCACTTACCAGCAGTTTAGACAAATAATGGCTGTGTGTTGAGTAATTTTGAGGGGACAACAAATTTACACTGTTATACAAGCTGTACAATCACTACTTTACATTGTAGCAAAGTGTCATTTCTTTAGTGTTGTCACATGAAAAGATATAATAAATTATTTACAAAAATGGGGGAGGTGTACTCACTTTTGTTGAGATACTGTATATCTGTATATATATATATATATATATATATATATATATATATATATATATATTATAATATATTAAAAGAAAAAAGATCTTATCCCTTACCTCTTGTTTGGTAATCCCCCACCTGCACTGTCTGCTGCTTCTTCTTCCGGGTGCTCCTATAGAAAACCCCATGCTCTGGGGGTAATCTTGCAGGTGTGCTCCACAGCCAAGCTGTGTGCATCCATAAAAACACACAGCATAGCTTGGCCTTGCCCCCACTCCCTCTTCTCAAGATTTGACTGACAGCAGCAGGAGCCTATGGTTCCACTTTAACATTTTTCAAATCTAGTTGGTAATGCACCATACCTGATGAAGTAGAAGCCATGAAACACATTGAAGGTGTTTTATTCTGCTAAAATACAATTGCATGTTTTTATAAAGACATTGTATTATCTCTCATCATTTACTTATTCCGCAGCACTCAACAGTAAGAGCGTCTCAGCAGAGGATTTTGTCAAATGAGTTCAGCTACAACTGGATGCTTGTGGTTAGGCCTGGAGCACAAAGCCCAATAATGACTGGCCTATGGCTCTGTAATCATTTTTATGTCATTCTGATCATGCCTTGCTAAAATGTTTGGATAGTATGCTCACCTGTCACCCCTGACCTGTGTGTGCTGATGGTTGTATTCATAAGCTGCACTTATCAGTCTGCAGTTCCCCAATAAATCACTGTGGAGGTTGCATGTTTTACCCTTTCAACACCAAAACCCCTTTATTGTTACTGCAAACCTTATATTATAGTTCTTAAACTACCTGACCCCATTACCAACATTAAGCAGTTCTGCACATGCCATTGGAAAGAAAGCCTATAATGAGATTCAAATTATTCCAACCATTCTACAACTTTTACATAAAAAAGGAACAGACAGCTTCAAATACATAAGAAAAAAAAAAAGAATAATAAAAGTGTAATATTAAATATTTATTACAGGCATGTGCTTCAAAGCCTTTAACATGCGGATAGCCTAGATTTAAATCTGCACAGTGGCTAACTGATAAAGGATTAGTTCCAGAATTACAGCCTGGTCAAAAATACAGATACAGAGTGATAGGAGCATTTTAATTGGATTTGCCTCTACAAACCTTGCAGTATTTAATAAGTGAAGAGAATTCTCAGAATATGCAAATGCACACAATAGAGCTTGTGTCATTGAACATTTCCCTGCAGTTAATTCCATTTTTTATTCATTTATGTTTTCTGTTAAGACTTTAAGAGTTTGAAGGAAAACTAAAATTTTTACTTTCTGACATAGAGTCTGGGAATTCCCTTTATTCACCAGTTTAATACTGCAGGTAGGTTACCTTTTTTTTTTTCTCTTAATGTATCTTCCTTACTGCCAAAAAACTCAGTGAAGCAGTGTTTGTACCCAAAACAGTGTCTCAGTTTTTGAGAAATAAGAACCATATTTATTTTAAAACAAATACTTTGATTAGGTTCGCACGACTCCTTGAAATTGGCCACGTTGGCAGGCCTGTCAAGAAAAATCAGATACAATCTGGCCTCTTGCTTTCCTAGAGTGGTAATTCCCTACTTCAGCCACTAGGTTGCGCATATTGCAAGTATATGGTCAGAAGCCCCAATTGGAAAAAATAATTTCAGAGATTTAGAGAAGTTAAAATTCACATAACTCCCTTTGCTCTCCATCCCAAAGAGAAGTCATAATGCCAATGATGGCAAATAGTTATCCCTAATAGGCTGTGTGTTAGCGTAGCTCATTTACATATTTAGGATTTAGGCAGATCCCAGTTTTCTCCAATATTAACAGTACAAACTCTTTTCCAAGGGCACGCAATACACCCCAAAGGTGACCCATCAAATGGGTAAAAGGGATTCCACATGACCATCAGACTGTGAGAGGGTCCTCTTTTATTGCTCATGAGCTGTGCCTTTCTGTAGATTGACCAGACAAATATAGGGACATTTACCGGTTTAGGTGCTTTGGTTTGGTACAGAGTCCATTTATGTTGGGAAATACAACAGGTAGTAGTGCCAGTGGTGTTGATGATGCCAGTAAGGGCAAATTTAGTGAACAGAGTGGTGGTTGCTGAGGTAATGAAGAAAACAAAAGGCAAAATATGCATCTGTAATAGGAGATGCAAAATAATGTAGTTCTCATGTGAGTCCCTCAGTGAGAGAGACTATGCTCATACCATTAAACAAAGACTTAAAAAATGTAAACTTAGTCTCCATGGAGAAGAGACACTTAACAGGAGATATGATCGCAGAATACAAATCTATCAATGGTGACTGTAATTTTGTGACAAAACAGTTTAATCAGGTCTTTAAAGAAGACTCTTGACCACATGATGAAGGTGAATGAGAAGAGGCTCAGTCTTAAAGGCTATGTTCACCTTTGGAGCATGTTACATGTTAGATCCGTATTTAGGTGCAGGGCTTTCTTTCAGCAGGAACGTGGGGGAACGCAGTTCCGGCACCTCCTAGCACATCCAGCACTTAATGTATGTAATGAAGGGGTGCTGGGGTGTGCTGAAGGGTTTATTAATGCTGGCTGCTGGGGGATCTATTGTTGTTGTGGTGTATCTATTGTTGCGGGGGGGGGGTCTAATGTTGCTGGGGAAGCCTATGGTTTCTGGGGGATCCATTGTTGCTGCTGGGGGGGTCTATAGTTGCTGGGGTGGATTTTGTATTGTTGAGAGGGGGTCTATTGTTGCTGCTCTGATCCATTGTTGCTGGGGATCTATTGTTGCTGGGGCAGTCTATTGTTGCTGAAGAAGTATATTGCAGTTGCTGGGTAATCTATTGTTGCTGCTAGGGGTCTATAGTTGCTGGGGTGGATTTATTATTGACAGGGGGTCTGTTGTTGCTGGTGTGATATACTGTTGCTGTTCGGATCGCTGCTGATTGCAGGGAATATTTTTTTCTTGTTATCACTAACACATTCCATGCAAATTAGTTAGCACCACAAAACAATACTTGGTCGTGTATTCTCTAAAAGGGACAATACTGAGAGGTGGTGTGGGGGGGGGGGGCGACTAAGGGACACTGCTCAGAGGTGGGTAGGGGGCAGAGACAAGGGGTGACTCAGAAGTTGGGAGTACCTGCACCTATTCTCTGAGAAAGAAAGCCCTGTTTAGGTGTGACATGTAACATGCTCCAGCACTTCCCTCCTCACTCTGTGACAGCGGTTGAGGGTTCATCTCCCCTGTAGCCACTGTCAGATTTTACATTCAGTGAGGCTGTGTGGGGCTCTGCCTGCACAGCATTCACAATAATTTATGAATGAAGAAACTACAAGTCCTGTCTGCCACCGTGATAGGCGCCTTGCAGTTCTACATATGAGGATGCTGATGAGTACCCTTGTACTGCATTGACATTTCCTCCAGCTTTCAAGTAGAAAGTCTGTACAGAGAAATGGGCATAGGAGCTGAAGTAAGCCATTGCACCCGTGATCCATTGAGCATGGGTGCAGAGCTTTACAGGCTCCTGGTGGAAAAAAATAATAAATGCACATTTTGCCTGCATAAATATGTGCATTATTATTTTTTCCCCAAAGGTGAACTTAGCCTTTAAACTGTGTAAGGGGTTCTTTACTGTTAAGACAGTAAGTATGTGGAGCTCCCTTTCACAGTTAATGGAAAGTGAAGAGTATAGATAACTTCATAAAAGAGATGTGTTTCTCAGTCAGCCCAATATGCTATACAAAGATATGGGAATTTGTAGTGACACACACACGCACGCACCCACACACACTGAACCGAATGGGCCCATGTCTTCATTCAACATACTAATTATTTAATTATGTAATGGTAAGTGTTAATATATATATATATATATATATATATATATAGATATATATATATATATATATATATATATATATATATATATATATATATATATATATATATAGATAGATATATATATATATATATATACATTGCGGTTTGCAGATGGCTTACCAGGGTTAGGGTTCGAACTATCAGCCATAACTCCAGTATCATTTTTTTTAGCCGCTGAAATTCTATATGAAATTCTCAAAAAAAAAAACATGTAAAAATCTAAATTTTTTAACATTTTTGGCCAATTTGTTTTCTGCTACATATTTTTGGTAAAAAAACGTAATAAGCGTATGTTGATTGGTTTGCATTATTTGGTTTGCATAAAAGTTATAGCATTTACTAACTACGGGAAAGATTTATGTCATTTTTATTGTTTTTTTTTTTTTTTTACTAGTAATGGCGGCGATCTGCGATTTTTTGCGGGACTGTGACATTGCGGCGGACAGATTGGACCCCTAACTGACATTTTTGACACTTTTGGGGTACCAGTGACATTACTACAGAAATCAGTGCTAAAAATATGCACTGTTACTGTAACAATTACACTGGCAGCAAAGGGGTTAACAGTATGGGTGATCATGGGGTTAAATGTGTCCCTAGGGGCGTGATTCCAACTGTGGGGGGCATGGCTTGTGAAGTCATCACAGAGACATGTAATCCTATATAGCAGGATCATATGACATCGCGAGTGGCCAACGGCTATCGGAGCCGCCTGCCTTACGCACTAACTTCCCCGATGACAAGCGGGGGCGGGAGCAGGCCTCCGGCGGCACACGATCGCCCCCTAGCTCCTCCCAGGCGAGGGCCGTACATGTACGGGACTTTGCCTGGGAGAGCCAGACTGCCGCCGTACATCTGCGGTGTGCGGTCAGCAAGTGGTTAAAAGTAAAGTAGAGATTTGGGGTCTTATTGACCTCAGATTTCTTCAAAAAGAGGACCTGTCATCCCTTATGTCTATTACAAGGGATGTTTACATTCCTTGTAATAGGAATGAAAGTGATAAAAAATAAAAAAAAAAATAAAGGGACAGCATAAAACAATAAAAAGAATGAATAAGAAAAAAATCCCATCCCTCTGTGCTCAAGTGCAGAAGCGAACGCATACGTAAGTTGCACATGCATATGTAAACGGTGTTTGGACCACACATGTGAGGTATGGTCATGAACATTAGAGCGAGAACAATAATTCTACCACTACAGTAGACCTCCTCTGTAACTCTAAACAAGTAACTTGTAAAAATGTAGGCTGTCACCATTCCACAAGCGGCACAATTTTAAAGTGTGACATGTTAGGCATTTATTTCCTCGGCATAACATCATCTTTCATTTTTTCAAAAACATTGGGGCATATATACAGCATATTATTTTTTTTTTTTAATTCATTAAAGTGTATTTTTTACCATCTGTCATAATATATTGCAAATTGCTATTTTATTCTCTAGGGTCTCTGCTAAAAAAAATATATATATATATAAACTGTTTGGGGGTTCTAAGTAATTTTTCAAGAAAAAAAATACTGATTTAAACTTGTAAACAAAAAGTGCCAGAAAAGACCTTGTCGGCAAGTGGTTAATATACAAATGAGGAAGAACTATTCATTTAGACAATTTCTTTTACCAGTGCAGTAAGCAACCACCATGAAAGCATGTTGTAATGCTAAATGATACATTTCATTTTTACATCAAATTATGAGCTTAGAATGCACTACATCAGAAATGGAATTCACAGAGCAACTGTTAGCTGAAGATGCAGAGATACATTGAGCAGACAGCAAAACTGTTATTTAGCTTTTGGAATACCTCCCAAATTTGAAGGGTATAGTGCACCGATAAGCTCAGGAGTCATTGCTTTAAATTTCATAAAAGAGAACTCAGTGCTGTACTTTAGATTTGGAGCTCAAAGGTGGGTCATGAGAGGTAATACCATCATCATTTAACCATCAAAACTCGCAGTGCCAGTCATGGCTGCCTCCTATGGGGCTTTGCTGAGGACCAGACTCGAACAGTTCTGAAACTGTAATTTTAGAACAATCATTTGTAAGCAGGATAAGTAAATGTCACTACTCATTCTGTTTAATTGTGTGTGAGATATTTTTCATTAACACTATTTCAGGAATTAAATCTGACTGTGAGGAATAGTTTTTGTATACATTATTTTACTGATGGAATTAATCTACTTATAACCCAGTTAAGCCCCGTACACACACGCAGATCGTCGTCATACAAATGTTCGTCTTTTCTCCCCGGGATGTCGGTGTCTGTTGAAAAGTGCAAAGACAGCACAAGGACAGCACAAGAATTTTGTCTGCAGACTTCAGCTGACTGCAGAAGTGATGTCATGTAATGGTTAACTTTCCCTGTGTTTTTAATTTTCTGAGCATGCCCAGTCTTGCAAATCTGCGGTCTGTCGGCCGAATTCTGTACTGACAGGCGAACAATCGTCCGTTCTGGTGTCCGCAGACAAAAATTTTCATGTTTGCACGAAAGACTTTTGTCCGCGGATTGTGCGCAGACATCTGTCGGAGGCACCATACTAACACGCATACAATCGGCAGATCTTTCGTCCGCCGACGTTTGTATGCCGACGATCGGTACGTGTGTACGGGCCTTTACATTACATACTGTATACACAAATGTAGCACAATTTCCAGACGTTTTGCTGGCTGTGGGTTCCCCTGGGTCACCGGGTGCAACAAAAGTAACTTTGAGCATGTTTCTCCAAGTGTGAGCACTGAGACAATGACCAGTCCAGTATCTTTGGGTTTTTGTATTTATTTGGTAACTTGGATAGGAGAAGGGATGAGTGGGATACTCCTGGAACTAAACTAGGCACATTTGGCGGAGACACTTGAATATTGCTGTTTGGCACTGACTTGACACTGGCTGGATGCCTATCAACGCTGATGACGGTGGTTTAGGCTGGCTGAATGCCTGTTAATGCTGAATTGACTTTGGACTGCCTTCTGACTAAAGAAGTCCTCTTCAAGCTCCCCTAAGCACTCCTGCTGAGGTAGCTACTTGAATACACTGCTGCACTGCTGAACACTTCAGGGCCCGCACCGGCACCCCCTTTCTCTCTCCAATCTTCAGGGTTTAGATACTGGCACCCCCTTTGTAAGCCACCACTACTGGCTAGCTGGCTCCCGGATTCCTTTGACCTTCTGAAGTGGTCCCCTCTCTCAGGCAGACCCCTTGTCAGTTTAGAGTACTCACAACACTGTTTTTCCAGGAAACTTATGCCCAGCAGCTCCACTCGGTCCACAGCACTCTGGATCCTTCCTGTAGCCCAGCACAGCCTTTAGGCCGACTACCCAGGACACCCTCGCTTCCTCTGACAGGAGGAGAGACAGCCGTCAGCCTCTTCCTGGGACACTGCTTCCCGCCAAAGACCCGCTGTCACGTGCTCCCCTCAGGCTTATACCCAACCCCAGGGTGCATTGCGGCAAACTCCGCCCACTGAGACAGATATAAGCCCGGGTGTGCTATTGGCCAGGTTTCCTCCACTGTCCAACAAGAGCCCTCATTGGATACAGTGGGTCGACTCCCAATGACTCAACAGACCACACCTGGGAACACATGACAGCCTAACTGACTGACCAGGCCCCCCTGATAAGCAGACGGGACCACATATATGCTTTTCCTAGCACCTACCTAGGAGGGTGCTACACAAATATAACTGTCTCCATGTAGACTCTGGTTCTGCTGGCATATAGATGACATGTTCCACTCCAGCAAACCAGTGCACTTTCCATGATGTAAGGTCTCACCTATTTATGAGGCCCATTATCAAAGCTATCTAATTATTGAATTATTTCTCTCTTTCGTCCACTGCATTTACACATACTATATATATATACAGTATATATATATATATATATATATTTGTCACATGCACATGGCACTGTTGGTTTCTACTCTCCCCCTTTTTTTGGGGTGGGGTTTCATATGCACCCTCCAAATGCCTCAGTTTGGCACCATAGCGGGATGCAATTGGAGTATGCGTGTCCTGCCCTATATGGCATCTTGTGGTTCATTGGTTTTTACAAGTTGCATTTTTGTAAGTATCCAGCTTTACCAAATTTCTTTGCCTCAATAAAATTTTTGGTAATACACTAGGTGCTTGCACCTTCCTGTTTTTGTAGTTTCACTTTGGATTCCCCTGTCCGAGAAGGGCTGCATCCAGGGCCATCTTTAACACGGATTTGGAAGGGCCCAAGAAAATGTTTGCCCAGGGTCCAATTAATATTAATCCACCAAGTATTTGGATTTCTTGTCCCATAGTCATATCCAACTGCGGAGGACCTCTTAGCATTGGAAGTGTCTGCTCTGTGTTGTATATATAAATTAAGATTCTGCAATCTTTTTGTTATTGAAAAAATTGCTTACCAATGCTATAATTTAGGATCCTTCAACATTCTGATATACTGTAGAGGCCAATGACACCTTGGTTTCGCCCCCTGCTGGGTTGTACAGTCTTCAGGACCCCCCTGCTCCCTTTACGATGAGTGGAGCGGGGCGCCAAACTTGACCCCAGCTCAAGCGGGGCGCCAAACTTGACCAGCCACTCAACATAGGCTGATTCCAAGATAGTCACAACAAAAGGCCAGTCATGAGGAAGACTGACGTCGACTCCAGCAGGGTGAGCACATCTCAGTCTGCTGTACAGCGCAGTGCTCCTTTACCATCGCCCCCTACCAGTGCTCCTTTACCATCCAGCGAGTCCCAAGCTTCTACAGAGTCCTTGATAGCTAATAAGGATGATCGAACTTTTGAAAAGTTCGGATCGGCCAGAACATCCGAACTTCCCGAAAGTTCGGCCCGGATTTCAGAACCCCATTGAAATCAATGGGACCCAAACTTCGGTAATCAAAAAACACAATTTTTAAGCCCTAAAACTCAATAAATGCCCCTAAAAAGTGCCTAGGGTTCTGGGTCATGCCCCATTAACTATTAATCACACACAAAAAAAGTTCTTAAAAATTGTAATTTTTGATAAAAAAGCCAATTATTGAAAAAATTAAAAAAAAAAAAAAGAGAGAGATTTTTTGATTTTGACTTTGGATTTAGTATCTGGGGGGTCTAAAAGGTGTGCATGTGAAGTTTCAGCTCTGTAGAATGTCCAGAACCATGACAAAAAAAAATATAATTTTTCAGTAGAACAGGGATGTGGGACCCTCCTTTAACACCTATATGATCTTTTGTTCTGGTTCTGGACATGCTACAGAGCTGAAACTTCACAGGTACACCTTTTAGACCCCCCAGACACAAAATCACACAAAAAAAGTTCTTAAAAATTGTCATTTTTGATAAAAAAGCCAATAAAAAAAAAAGAGATTTTTTGATTTTTACTTTGGATTTAGTATCTGGTGGGTCTAAAAAGTGTACATGTGAAGTTTCAGCTCTGTAGCATGTCCAGAACCATAAAAAAAAAGATAGTTTGTATTAGAAAACTTTCAGCTCAGGGGGTTGGCTTCGCTGCTGTAACACCTTGCTGGTTTAATAGAAGGAATTTTTGGGTTCTTTGCAGTCAGGAAAAACATCTGAACATGTGTATAGTGGTACTGTGCACAAGTTCAGATGTTTTGCCTGCCTCCAAAACCCCCCAAAAAATGCCAGCAAAAACACACCTGGGCATTTTTTTTTTTGACGCTAGCGTTTTTTTGGCATTTTTTTTGGGTTCTTTTGAGGCAGGCAAAACATCTGAACTTGTGTATAGTGGTATATATACACACATAATTATATGTATATAGACACCTAGCCATATATAGGTGTGATAGTAGCAGAAATATATTACTGTAAATGATTTCATTAGCGCAAGCATTTATTTCTGCTACTATCACACCTATATATGTCTAGGGGTATATATACAGACATATATGTGTATATATACCCCCTATACACATGTTGAGATGTCATGTCTGACATCAAACATGTCCTCAAAAAAGCACTGGCAGTGGCAGCCCCTGCAGCATGAAAAATGCTTGGCTGGTGAGAAGCCATATGGGTGTGCCGAAGCAATTCAGAGAAATGATCATTTCTCTATAGCGGTCACCCTGCTATGGAAGGGTTTTGTCACCCTGCCATAGCAGTCACTGCCAGTTAACCCTACACTACACTACGGTCCCCTTACACTTAACACTTTCCCTACAGAAACTAAATTTTTGAAGCTAACTTAAGTGTAAAGGAGCACTCTAACTACACTAGATATCCCTTTCCTCACACTAATAAATGCTAAATGACACTTTTCAAGTAAAATTAACAGAACTGCTTCCACTCTCTTCCATGTCCAGTATAACAATGCTAGGAATATGGCGGGGGCGATCTTATATACTGGGGGGCGTATTCACTAATGATTGGTCTAGGGACCCCCTAGTCACTCCAATCACATTCCTAGCATTCTCCTGCCCCCTCAATTGGCTTTTGCTAATGGTTCTTGTCCAATCACGGGCTTTTAAAGCCCATTTCCTGAAGCATTGCATTTTGGTCGGTTCTGGTTGCCGAATTCTGAACTTTTTGGGCAAAAAGTTCTAAATTCGGCCGAACCTCGAACACCCAATGTTCGGGCCGAACCGATGGTGGACCCGAAATGTTCGATCATCCCTAATAGCTAATACTAGTGATCGACCTATATTGTTTTTTTTAATGCCGATACCGATATTTTGGTCATCGGATATCGGTATCGGCTGATATTGGCCAATATTTTCAGACATTTAAAAAAAAAATGTACATTTTTTTTTTCCACAGGTACTGTTGTGGAGGGATCTGGGGGTCTAAAAGACCCCAACCCCCTCCTCTGCACTTAAAAGCATTCAAAACGCCAAGTTTGGCTGTTTTGAATGCTGTAATTTTCTTGAATTTGGCGCTGAGTACCCGGGTTTTTTACATGGAGACCCGATCAGAGCCGAATGCGGCTTTGATCGGGTCTTCGGCGGCCATGCAGGTAGGATGCCGCTTAAGGCGGCGGGAGGGGGGGCGTCCCTTGTAATAAAAAGACGAGCGGCTTCTCAGCCGCATCGGTTGCCATTGCAAGACAGCCGACCGTCGGCTATGGACGCCGGTACCGAGGTGATGCCTCTAGCTGCAGGCATCACTCTGGTACAGCACTTTCCTGAAACATCAGCAATATCGGTCGATCCCTAGCTAATACGCTAGAGGATTTCCTAGATTCACCATCTATTTTGCAGCCTCCCAGCCCGGACATGGTGGACATGCCCTTACACTATTCCCCCATAGTAGATCTGGGGCACCAGGCACTGCTGGCCAAATTTTCTGATCTGCTGGAGCAAGGCTTAGCCTGCACAGCGGCACAAATAACTGCTGACATTAAAGCAGTAAAACAGGTGCTAGGCACCCGGGGTTCAGGCTGTTGAGACAAAGCAACAAATCACCATTTCCTGTACTAATCAACATATGCAATGTATCCAGGACTTGCAGGAGTTTGACACTGGACTCTCTAAAAATTGAGGATTTTGAGAATTGATCCAGGTGCTATAACTTTCAGATTTGAGGGCTGCCGGAATTAGAAAGAGACACTGAATCTGTTGTCCTCTCCTTTCTCCAAGTTTTTTTTTTTTCTGAACTCCTGGACCACCAGTTAGAGCTGGATAGGGTGCACAGAGCTCTTCAGGCTCCATGCTCTGAAGACCTACCACAGGATATCATTGTGAAACCACACTTTTATGCCACTAAAGAAAAGGTCATGAAAGCTTCCAGATCTGCTGAAAACCTACAAATCCGTGGACACAGGGTCCAAATGTTCAATGACATTTTGCCTTACACAATATAGAAGCAACGTGCCTCGAAACCCCTTTTTCAAGAGCTCACCCATGAAGATATCAAATATTGATGGACATTCCCACTCCACCTTTATTTCTCATACCAGAAAAAATCCTATGCCTTCTCCACTTTTCAGGAAAGGGAGAAGAAGCTACTCCATCTCGGGATCATCCCACTGGAACCTCAAGCTACATTCTCGCAAGGCCTGTCATATGCACCAGCTGATGTTGCACCTCCTCCTTGTCTGATCTCTTCTCTCTGGTGATTGCAAGGCACTCATTAATCCAGGAATGCCATCCACCTTCAACCCCTGCTGTTGCTTGGTGATGTTGCTCATTACATGATCTTGACTGATCATCCTCCTTGAATGTTTCTGGACATTTTTACATATCCAGAAATTGTTTGTGTATTTTTACCTGACCCCCTCACCAGGTTTCTGTGGCTCTGGGGCCTTTCCCACTGCCCTGGATCTTTTTTTTTTTACAAACACTGGTGTGTCTAGTAAAGACAAGGAAGGAAAGGGAATGTTATATTTTTCTATTTTTCTTTTATTCAGCTTATGTTTAGAATCTTGGGTAACAGAGCAGCTCTTTTGCTAGCATTTGGCTTCCTTTTTGCTATTTAGGTTCAAGCCGGTTAAGGTTAACCCCCGGTTTGGGTGCGGCCCCACTGATTTTCAGCACAGGCTAACGCTTGTGCCCTGACTTGGGCATTATAGCAGATGTTGTTGTCCTTTGACGACCTTTTGATTGAAGATGATGTATTGTTCTATAGTACTTGTATTTTTGTCCTTTGCTATGACTATTTATAATCCATTTCTTAACTTTTTCTTCTTCTATGGAAACCCAGAGAGATGATCTACCTGTCAAGTGCATATTGGGGTCTTAAGTTGCACACTATGGATGGGCAGCTTTGTTGTATCTGCAGAGAGGTAAACAGCAACCTAGAAGTTCTTATGCCCCCATTTAAACATACATCATGGCCACCCCTAAACCCCCATGACTGAGACTATATATTATTATTATTATTATTTTTTTTTTTGGTTGAACTAGATGGACAAATCTAAGCCATTGGGTGCCCAGTTTCGGCGCCCAGCCAGAGCAAGTCTTCAAGTTGCCAAGTTGTTCCACTCCCTAGGCCTCCCTAGGTCTAGTTGATATCTGGTGTGAAAAACATCTATGAGTGACTACACCCACTGCTCCCATGCTCATAATTCTTATGCCAGGATAGATCATATCTTTGTCTGATCCTTCCTCATCCCTACTATCCAGCAGGCTTGTATTACAGAAACTGATTTCTCTCATCATGCTTTTTGTATCAAACTCTATCATGAGCACTTCTGGTCAGCGGCAAAATTCTATATGCAGAAAGACTGTATTGGATCTATGTTAGCTACAAAACTCAGTCCTAAAACATTGCATTTTGCACCCCTTAGTTGCTTGTCTAGCATCTATACTCAAGGGCTGCAGCAGGCCCTGGTGGAGTTCCACAGATTTTACTCAAAACTTTATCAGTTTATTACCCTTTTAGACCCCTATATATGGCCCACTGCCTTTTCTTTCAATGGCCAAAATCCCGAAATTAGCTTCAGCCCACAGGGAGCTGATAGACTCACCCATCACAGTGAAAGAAGTCCTTGAAGCTATTAAACTGATGAAGCGCACCTCAGTCTCTGGCCACATCGGTTCTCTGTTGTTTATTACCACAAATTTGCTAACACCTTAGATCCTCTTTAACTCCCTGCGGGCTGGCCATAAACTTGACTCGGACATTAATACGGCATTTATCTCTGCGATTCCAAAACCAGGGAAGGACACCAGTGAGGTTGAGATATATAGCCGGGAAACTCAATTTAAATGTAATTTTTGTTTTCTTTAAAAATGTCAGTTTTTGCCACAGCAGGTTCAATACACGGTATGGGTGGGCCACTTTGGAGGACCTCCAGGCACTATAGTTAAAGGGTTTTTTTATTTTTATTTTTTTAACTTTAAGCATCAGTAAATCACTGCTCATTTAAAAGTGATCTTTTTTACAATCTTTTTTTTTAATTGATAAATGTATCCAAGGGTAGTACACAGACCCCCATACCCTTTGCATGCCCAATAACTTGCATATAAGCCTTCAAAATGGTTACTTTTGATTTTTCCAGTTTGGGTCCTATAGGCTTCAATGGGGTTCATTGTTCAGGTCCAAACTTTTGCGATGTTCAAAAGTTCTGGCGCAAACTGAACAGGGTTAGGGCTATTGGCTAGGCTTGCTTAGCTTATAGGAAATGGGACTTCTATAGGTGATGCTTCACTAAGCTATATTTCCTGATGACTTGTATAGAGGCAACTATTACAGTACATTGGTTTTGAAACAATTGATTGATTTATGTAAAACACACGATAAAATGCTTGTTATATAATCAGTTCAAAAAGGGAAAAAGACTAAGACCTGTTTTATCGCCACACTAGCAGTGTAGCAGAATGTGTTTTTGGGTGTAATTCTATACTGTGTGAGAGAAAAATCCTATTAAACTGACAACATTATTAAAAAAAATACATTTTTATTTTCATTCCACATTTTCCAAAAACTTGTGGCAAAAAATGAAGTCTTCAAAAGACTCACTATACAGTTTTGCTTTCTAAAATGTGATAGGTCGTCAGCAAATTAGATGCTTAATTTATGCCCTTAGAAAGGCTGAAGGTGTTCCTTGGATTTGGGCTCCTCTATGTGGCTAGGCTGTGAAAAAGTCTCTCACATGTGGTTTTGCTATACTTGAAAGGAGTAGCAGAATGGGTTTTGGGGTGTAATTCTACAAATGCATATAATGTGTGTTAAAAATATCTTATTCATTGACGACTTTATGTAAAGAATATATTTTCATTTTCTTTCTTGCACTTTCCAAACATCTGTGGCAAATAAAGGTGTTTTCAAAGGACTCTATGCATTTCAGAAGATATCTCGGAGTGTTTTCTTTCAACAATGGGGTCATTTTGTGGGTGTTTCCACTGTTCTGGTGCTCCAGAACCTCCAAAACTGTGATAGGTAGTCAGGAAATTGAAAGCATAATCTATGCAAAATTAATGCTCTTTGAAAGCCCAAAAGTGCTCCATGAATTTTGGGCCCCTCTGCATCTAATCTGTAAAAATAATCTCACACATGTGGTATCCCCATACTCAGGAGGCATGACAGAATGTTTTTTGGGGTGTAATTAAAAGTATGTCTATGTTATGTGTGAGAAATAAATTCTTAAAATGGAAACTTGAAAATAAATATTTAATTTCTTCACTTTCCAAAACATTTTGAAAAAAATATTACAACTTCAAAAAACTCACAACGCTTCTTACTAATTACCTTGGACTATCTAGGGAAGGTATTTGTACTGCCTTGGCATTTTAGGGCATCAAGAAATTAGTTAGGTAGTCATTGCCTAATACCATATATGATTGACGAATTTTCAAATATACTGTATATACCATAGTTTGTAGACTCCGGTATTCACTCAGACTAAATAATATATTCTAAATTGGTTTAATTTTACCAAAGAAATGTAGCAGAATACATTTTGAAGAAATATTATTTTTTGCATTTATTTATAACAGAATCTAAGAGAAACGTGTTTTTTTTTTCAAATTTTGATTTTTTATTTTTATTTTTTTGCTGATAAAGCACCCAGTGGTAAGTAAATAACACCAAAAGAAAGCACTTTCTGTTCAAAAAAGGATAACAACTACTTTATTTGAGTACAGTGTTGCAGGGCTAGGTAATTGTTTTTCAAAATGTGACAGAACTGAAAAGTTAAAAATGGCTTACAATGGAAGGAAATGAAAGTGTCTGGACACTTAAACAATTACAAATGTATTTTTCTTGTTCTGCTCTACAAATGTATGCTTGCAATGATAATTCTGACCAATCCTAAAAATGTGATTGATTCAAATGTCCATTCCATTTTCTAAGCTGCATTCTAAGCATTTTCTAAGCTGAATTCAAGCAGTATTCTGATTCAAACAGAACAGATGGGTTAAAATAATCTCCAGCTGATATCCTTCATTTAAAATATCATAAAAATAACATAAATGCATTATCTGTATGAGAACTGGCTAAAACTAGTGATGCAATATGGAATAAAGAAAGATGTACAGTAAGTGGAAAACAGATAAGCCACCTAAAGCATAGAAGAAACAAGCTTTAAGTGTTACTAAACCCAGGAGCTGCATTCACAATATCTGGTTTACCACAGTACACAGAACATGGAAATGCAATTATTTTAGTAAATATAAACGGACAAAATACCTTTTCTCATCAGCAGTATATAGCAGCCTTGTGACTTGTATCAGTTCCTAGTAAAGCTGCTAGGTGGGGTTTTCATTCTCCCCTCATCCTCTGTCTGGACATGTCTGGACAGTGCTGATTGGCCCTGTGCTGATCACATGCACTCTCCCAAGAAAAAAATAAAATCTTTAGCAATACACACCAAACTGAGCATGTGAAACCTGTCCCTTTGCTCTGTAAATATCAGGTTATTTTTTTGAGACAGTGAAAGAAAAGGAGGATCAGAGAGACATGATAAAACAGCCTTCATAGACAATCCAGAGGATTAACCCCTTAGGTTCCACAGTGCGTATAACAAGCATGCTTTACTGCAAATACAGACTGATTTTACTGTTGTGGGTTTAATAACACCTAAAGTAAAACACATGAAAAGGATTATAATTTATCCCCAGTTTACAGAAGCTGTGAAACAGGGTCCTGGTCCCAAATTGCCCTTATTCACCCATAGCTGTAATAAAGATAGATTGTGTTTAACCTCTCCTTTTTTAGATGAGTACATAATAGCAGTCTGAGAAAGTAGAATGCTTTTCAAACTCAAACTCTTTCTCAAACTTTTATTGTGTCTATAAAATTATACTCCCTAAAAGTTTTGTTTCTCATTCCTTTTCAAAGTGAACATCAAGTGCATCTTTAATTATATAAGTATAGTGAACATCAAGCCCATCTTTAATTATATAAGTATGTTTAGATGAATACTGAAGGTCTCAAGGGAGAATAAAGAAACTTCATGCAGGAAGGCTAGAGATAAAAAAAAAAAAATGTATCTGCGTGGGTCTACAAACAGCAAACTCAACTTCTGATAAAAAAATGTTAATGCTTTAAGAAGGATAGACTTGATAATAACTTATATAAATTAAATTCATAATGCTTTTTGGCATGTTACATTCATTGACATTATTTGCCACAGAGTGGAAAAACCAAATAATGAAGAATTTTGGATTACTCTAGGATTTAGGATATACATTAGACACATTCTGTTTAAACACACTTTTGGCAGCCAGATTCCTAGGATTAGGGTTGTTTATTGGACAACATGCTGTAACTCTGAATGATTCCTGTTGTGTATATTTTTATTTGACTAAGAATGTTTACATATACATGATCTTAAAAAATAATATAGTTATGTCAGGTTCATGAGTTATAATTGATAAAGTACATCAGGTGGCTAAGATATGAACTCCTATGCAGCTTCACAACCCAAACATTGTAACATTCTAAAGGCCTTGCCTGGGATTTTTTCAAGCCCTGGGTTTATGATAAATTATTGCTCTTTTAATATCAAGTTAATATTATACCTATAAGCAGTAGGGATGAGCTTTGAGTTCGAGTCAAACGTAAGTTCGACTCAAACATTGGCTGTTCGTTCGTCGAATGACAAACAAATGTGCTTCTTTGCGGGAAATTTGAGCGCCCGCATCCATAATGCATTATGTGATTGGCCAATCAAATCATTTCTGCCATTATTGGACAAAGGCAGCCACTTGTAGTGTGACTGTGCGGGAGAGATAGGTAGTAGTTGAGGCAGGGAGAGGAACGTGTTTGAGGCAGGGAGAAGAGAGTGATTTGCAGTTTATCAGACAGTGCAGTGTAGTCTAATTGGAGACATTTCTAGCAGTGAGTTAGGCATTATCGGTCACAGCCAGTATAGAGCATACATTGATCTCTCTCTATATATAGGACAATTGATTACATATATTAGGCCAATGAGTATCTATCGGTCAGTTTAGTATAGAGCATACATCGATATCTAGTATATATAGGCCACTTGAGCATATATCAGGCCATTCAGTATCTATTGGTCGGTTCTGTATAGACCATACATTGATATCACTATAGATATATAGGCCACTTGAGTATATATCAGGCCATTTAGTATCTATCAGTCAGTTCAGTACATATCAGCAGTGCATTATATATAGTATCTCACAAAAGTGAGTACACCCCTCACATTTTTGTAAATATTTTGTTATATCTTTTCATGTGACAACACTGAAGAAACGACAATTTGCTACAATGTAAAGTAGTGAGTGTAAAGCTTGTAAAGCTTAAAGTTTGTTTCCCATTAAAGTCAACGGGGCCCGCCGAACTCGCGGTTCGCGGACTTTTGAGAAAATTTTTCGGCTGACGTTCGCGAACCGCCCCGGCCGATGTTCGTCCATCACTAAGGGGCGTCCTTTTTAACTTAACTGTGCTTGTGTAGCCTGTAGGAGGAGGAGCCATCTCTCATGTGACCGTCCTGGAGGATTCCTGGAAAGGGAGTTATCAGGTAATAACTCAGACTTTTGGTGGTATTCGATCACCTGTGCGTTTTTTATCTTTATTTTTTGCGCTATAAACAAAAGAGCGACAAATCTGAAAAAAAAATATATATATATATTTTTCACATTCTGCTATATAACATTCCCAAAAAAAAACGTAATCAAAGTTTTCATCATTTTAGGCCAATTTGTATTCTGCTACATATTTTTGGTTAAAAAAAATTACAATAAGCGTATTTTTATTTGTTTTCACAAAAGTTATAGCGTCTACAAACTAAGGAAAAGATTTGTCATTTTTTTTTTTTTTTACTAGTCATGGTGGCAATCTGCGATTTTTTTTTTTTTAGCGGGACTGCGACATTGCGGTGGACGGATCGGACCCCTAACTGACATTTTTGACACTTTTGGGGGGACCAGTGACATTACTACAGTAATAAGTGCTAAAAATATGCACTGTTACTATAATAATGACATTGGCAGGGAAGGGGTTAACCTAGGGGTGATCAAAGGGTTAAGTATAAGCTAGGGGAGAGTTTTATAACTGTATGGGGGATGGACTTGTGAAATGACCGCAGAGACCTGTGATCCTACATAGAAGGATCACAGGCGCTCTGCGAACATTTCAGAGAGAAGAACGGTCAGTTGTGTTTACAACAGCTGACCGTCCTTCTCTCTCAGTTGGGAGCGATCGCGGGTGCCCGGCATCCCTGACCGACGTAGGGATATGTCTTTTCACACAGCTGAGCCAATCTGCCACATTAAATCTGCGGCGGGCGGTTGGCAAGTGGTTAAAGGGCTCCAATGATATCTCTAAGAACATCTTAAAGGATTGTCCCTCCCGTAATAATTATTCCTCAAGACCTCTTTGTGCCCCCTGCTTCCCCTTCTCTATCATTTTCTTTTTTTGGAGAGTGCATACGCAGTTGGTCTAGTACTAGCATTGCTGCCATGAATGCATTCTGGCCATATAGTTCCAGTACTCGATAAATTTAACCTTACTGCTTCTCACTGTTGAGGAGGCCTTGCTACTGTTTATGCTGATGTTGAAGCAAAAAGTCATCTTATGCCTACTCCTTACTGTTAATTACTTTGTATGCTAACCGCTTCCATACTGAGCAGTTAGACCCCCTTCCTGCCCAGACCAATTTTCAGCTTTCAGCACTCTCACACTTTGAATAACAATTGCTCAGTCATGCTACACTGTAACCAAACAAAATTTTTATCATTTTTTTCACACAAATAGAGCTTTCTTTTGGTGGTATTTGATCACAACTGGGGTTTTTTTTTTTCGTGATATAAGCAAAAAAAGAGCAAAAATTTTGAAAAAAAAAAAAACACTTTTTTTTAGTTTCTATTATAAAATTTAGCAAAAAATTGATTTTTCTTCATACATTTGGGCCAAAATTTATACTGCTACATATCTCTGGTAAAATTAACCCAAATTCGTGTATATTATTTAGTCTGTGTGAAAGTTATTGAGTCTAGAAGCTATGGTACCAATTACTGAAAATTGATCACACCAGATGTACTGATGGCCATTCTTGAGGCCCTGAAATTTCAGGACAGTACAAATACCCCCCAAATGACCCATTTTTGTAAAGTAGACAGTCCAAGGTATTTAGTAAGAGGCATGGAGAGTTTTTTGAAGTTATCATTTTTTCCCACAATTCTTGGGAAAATGAAGAAAAATTTTTTTTTTATTTTTTTTCCCAAAACGTTGTCAATTTATTAGGTATTTCTAACACATAGCATGTACACAGCAAAAATGACACCCCAAAATTCATTCTACTACTCCTTCTGAGTATGGTGATACCACATGTGTGAGACTTTTACACAGCCTGGCCACAAAAAGAGACTCCACGTCCAAGTAGCACCATAAGGCGTTTTAGGAGCATAAATACACATAAAACTTTCTTACTACCTATCACGCTTTTCAAGGCCCTAGAGCACCAATACAATGGAAAAGTCCACAAAATGACCCCATTTTGGAAAGCAAACACTCCAACGTATATTCTATGAGGCATTATGGGTCCTTTGAACATGTCATTTTTTTCCACCAGTTTTTGGAAAATGTGGGAAAAAAATAAAAACTTTTTTTTTTTTACACAAAGTTGTCAATTTATAGGATATTTCTAACACATAGCATGTACATAGCAAAAATGACACCCCAAAATACATTCTGCCACTCCTCCTGAGTATGGCAATACCACATGTGTGAGACTTTTTCACAGCCTAGCCATATAGAGGGGCCCAACATCCAAGGAGCACCATCATGTATCCTAGCCACTTTGACATTTAGTGTTTACAAGCTAAAATCAGTTGTTTTTGCCAGAAAACTACTTAGAACCCCAAAATATTATATATTTTTTTTTAGCAGAGACCCTAGAGAATAAAATGGAGATTATTGCAATATTTTTATCACACCGTATTTGCGCAGCGGTCTTCCAAACGCAATTTTTTTGGAAAAAATTCACTTTTTTTAATTAAAAAATAAGAAACCAGTAAAGTTAGCCCAATTGTTTTCCATAATGTGAAAGATAATGTTACGCCGGGTAAATAGATACCCAACATGTCATTCTTCAAAATTGCGCACGCTCACAGAATGGTGACAAACTTTGGTACTTAAAAATCCCCATAGGCAACATTTTAAAAATTTCTACAGGTTGCTATCTTAGAGTTACAGAGGAGATCTAGGGCTCAAATTATTGCTCTTGCTCTAATGATCGCGGCGATACCTCACATGTGTAGTTTGAACACTGTTTACATATGTGGGCGGGGTTTCCGTATGCGTTCGCTTCTGCGCGCGAGCTCACGGGGACAGGGCGCTTTAATTTTTTTTTTTTTTTACTGTTTATTTTATTTATTATTTTTTATTTTTACACAGTTTTTTTTAAAAAAAAATTGATTATTTTTATTTCTATTACAAGAAATGTAAACATTACTTGTAATAGAAAAAGGCACGACAGGACCTCTTTTTTGTGAGATCTGGGGTCAAAAAGTCCTCAGATCTCACAAGTACACTAAAAGATAAAAAAAAAAAAAATTAAATAAAATGAAAAAAAAAAAAAAGGACCTTTAAACTGGTTGCTAGGCAACGACGTTTGCCGTAGCTCCGGTCCTCCAAGACCATAGAGTCGAGTGAGGGCAAGCTTGCCCTCATTCGACATCCTGTCTGTGAGGATCCGGGACCGGATCGTTTTCCCCGCTGTCGGCGGGTCCGGTAAGCGGGGAAAAGGACCAGAATGCGGCGGGAGGGGGGGCACCTCTTCTGCCACCCTGGAAGGGTGATCCCGCGGCGAATCCGCCGCTGGGACCACCCTTATCGGAAAGACAACCGTCCACCGTTTAAAAAAATACCAGGGTTATGGCAGCTATCTGCTGCCATAACACCGGTATTTAGGTTTAAACGGAGGACGTATATAAACCTTTTTGGACTTAGACATGGTGGCTGTATGAAGGGTGACAGGTACTCGGGTACTTTGCTGGGCAGGTGACAGGTACTCTGGTACTGATGAGCAAGTGGTAGGTACTCGAGTACTCCGGTAGGCAGGTGACAGGTACACGGATACTCTTATGGGCAGGTGACAGGCAGGTGATAGGTACTGATGAGTAGTACTGATACTGATAGGTGATACTGATACTGTACTGA
Organism: Pelophylax lessonae; assembly: GCF_965119305.1. NCBI lineage: Eukaryota > Metazoa > Chordata > Amphibia > Anura > Ranidae > Pelophylax > Pelophylax lessonae. Next base: position 69,659,133 of record NC_138779.1, on the reverse strand, counting down.
TGGGTACGGATGATCAGTACTGATACTGATAGGTGATAGGTACTGATGGGTACTGATGAGTACTGATGAGTAGTGATGGGTACTGATGAGCAGGTGGCAAGTACTCGGGTACTTCAGGTGTCAGGTACTCTGATGAGCAGGTGGATCATAATAAACAGTCCCGTGGATCATAATAAACAAGCAAAAAATTGGGGGAGCAAACCCTGAACATGTATATCTAAAGCCGTGCAGCTATGGACCAAGCAGCATGTATATTAAAAAAGAATAGCGCAACCATGCAAAAGAAATGACTATTAAATATGGAGACAATCCATAAATAAAAATGGGGGTTTAGTCCCACCATATGGCCATATCGTGCTCAAGCCCACCACTGCGTCAAAGTACCCCATTATCAGTGGGTCCTACACTATCCATAGAAAAGACTAGGCTGGATTCATCCCTTTTCTATGGATAGTGTAGGACCCACTGATAATGGGGTACTTTGACGCAGTGGTGGGCTTGAGCACGATATGGCCATATGGTGGGACTAAACCCCCATTTTTATTTATGGATTGTCTCCATATTTAATAGTCATTTCTTTTGCATGGTTGCGCTATTCTTTTTTAATATATCTGTGGATCATGGTTGATTCAGCTGGATCATCTCCCTCTGCCCCTCCTCCTGAGCAGTGGATTGATGCACTGGCCAGCGTTACTCGCTGCCCATTATGTGGACGAGCACTGATGGTTGCTGTTGCGGCCTCCGGCCACTTGTAGGTGCTCAGTGGTCACGTCTGATCTGCTCCTCTCTCATGGTTTGTGGTGCACTCTGGTCCGTGTAGTTCTCTACATGATTCGAGACACCGGCGCATGCACAATGACGTCTAAGTGTCCGATTTTGAGGTGGTTAAATAAATAGGGAATCAGTGAAAGGGTTGACTGCCAAAAGTGCTTACAGAATTAACCACTTTACAACCGCCTGCCGCAGTTCTACCGCGGCAGGCAGCCGCTCCTGCGCGAACCACCGTAGGTATGCGTCGGTCGCACGCAGGCAGCTAGGGGGCAAACCCCGCCCCTGCTCGTCAGCGGGGAAGCCAATGCATGGGACAGGCAACTTCGATTGCTGCCTGACACCCGCGATCGTTCCCCACTGAAAGAGAAGGTCGAGCAGGTGCTGTAAACACAGCTGACCGTCCTCCCTGGAATGATCACAGATCTCCTGTGATCCTTCTATATAGGAACACAGGTCTCTGTGATCATTTCATAAGCCACAACCCCCAAAGTTAGAAATATGCCCCCTACATACACATTTAACTCCTTGATCACCCACAGTGTTAACCCCTTCCCTGCCAGTGTCATTATTACAGTTACAGTGTATATTTTTAGCACTGATTACTGTAGTAATCTTACTGGTCCCCCCAAAAGTGTCAAAAATGTCAGTCAGGGGTCTGATCTGTCTGCCGCAATGTCGCAGTCCTGCAAAAAATCGCCACCATTACTAGTAAAAAAAAAAAACAACAATAAAAATAACATAATTTTTTCACGTCTATGGAAAAAAATTATTTCCTGTAGTTAGTAAGAGGTGATAACTTTTGCACAAACCAATCAAAATATGCTTATTGCGATTTTTTTTACCAAAAATATGTAGCAGAAAACAAATTGGCCTAAAATGCTAAAAAAAATGGTGTTTTTATTTTTTTTTATTGGGAATGTTGTATAGCAGAATGTGAAAAATATTGTTTTTTTTTTTCAGAATTGTCCCTCTTTTTTTGTTTATAGCGCAAAAAATAAAAACGGCAAAGGTGATCAAATAACACCAAAAGAAAACTCTATTTGTGGGGGAAAAAAAGGACATCAATTTTATTTAGGTACAGCGTCGCACGATTGCGCAATTGTCAGTTTCAATAACGCAGTGCCGAATCTAAAATATGGCCTGGTCACTAAGGGGGTAAATCCTTCCGAAGTGGTTAAGGTATAATTTCCAAACTGACCCTGATCTCTCCATTAGCAGTTTTCAGCTTTCTATGCAATTTCTTTTTCACTAATACTTTGGCTGCTCTGTGACTTCCCTTTTATAGTGACTGCTGGCTTAGCTCCCTTATTGGCTCCTCTAAGCTTGCTACTTGTGGTTCAAAGGCCAAGTAGCGCATTATGGTTTTAGAAAAATGCTCCCTCAGGCAACTCTACACAAAAAAGTTGCTGAGACCATGTATCTCAGGTCTACAGGATTTACCTCAATGGTTGTGGAGAACTTAACCCAAACCTCACTGATATGCTTAATTCAATATCATGAATTAAAGAAGGCAGATTTTAATTCTGAATCTGTACCTGCTTACAGCAATATATGATGTTTCCAGGTAAACAGAGATATACTCCTTTCAGTATTTAGGGTTTTTCTTTGGTCTTGTCCATCTCATAAACAAGATAAGGTATTGTTGTTGTCACACCATTTTTTTAGGATTTAATCATGCAAAATCAGAATTCCTTGAAAATTATATAGAGGAAAGCAAACACATTGACCAATAGCCCATGTGGTTTTTAAATTGTACATACAACCTTAAAGCGGAGCTTTAGCCCCCCCCCCCCCCCCCAAAAAGAATGAAAAGTAAGCAGCACCAAATACTATAGGTGCAGTCTTTTAATATTAGGACACTTACCTGTCAAGAGATCCCACGATGCTTGCACCCCAGCTGATGTTTCAATCGACTCTCTGGTTCTGCCGCCACCATTTCTTCTAAGGGAAACTGACCTTGCGGCTTCACAGCTGATTCCATACTGTGCATGCACTTTGTGAATTGCCCGATGGCGGAGGAAGGATGACGGAGGCCGAACTTCCAAGTTACGTCGCCGTGGCAGAGTCACAAGGAAGTGGGAGTGGGTACCTGTCAAAACCAGGTACCTGCTCCCCTCTCCCCCTCGAAAGGTGTCAAATGTGGCAGTGGAGGGGGGAGGGGGGAACAAAGGAGTGAAGCTCTGCTTTAAGCTGGCCATAAGTGGGTATCATTTTTGGGTGAAGCTCCACTTTAAGCCGGCCATAGGTGGGTAGAATTTCAAAAATTCTTAGAAAAAGTCCAAGGAAAATGTGTCCAAACATTTTCAGATCATTCTCAGAACATTCAAATGTCATTCAAAAGATTTCCTTTGCTTTTAACACTTGATTTTGGAATGAATAGAGTTTACCAATCAAATGCCACATACACTGTTAGAAATTCATGCATTTGAGAAAACTTTTCCATCCTGCTCCTTCAAATTTTCTTGTCACTCTGGTTGAAAACAATTGTCGATCTGACCCACTAATGATTGGAAAAATAATCAAACTTTCTTAGAACATACGTTTTCTAAGAATTTTTGCTTGAAATTCTTCTTATCTATGGTCAGCTTTACTCGATCAATAGCAATTTGATGGAGGCATTTTAGATAATTATGTGCCATTTAAACTTATTCATAGAATAAAGAGAAAACATTGCTTCTGTGCAACAGGAATTTGAACAGGTGCAAAATTACGCAAGCAGGATGTTGTCTGTAGATTATTTTGGATTAAGTAATAAAACATATGGTAGTTGTAGAAACAATTTTAATGAAACAACATGCTATTACAGAACTCAAATTGGGATTTGTTTGATAAAAACATGATACAGAGCTCTAGCATTTAAGGAGGTTCTAAAGGCAGAAGGTTATTTACTTATTCTATGTATTAAGAGAAAAACCTTTTGAATGCAGCTCATCCCCCATGCCCCCTTATACTCACCTAAGCCTGATCTTGATCCAATGATGTGCATGAATGCAGAGGCTCTCTTGGTTCTCTCCCTACTCATTGGCTCAAACACAGAAGAGGGGGCCATCACTACTTTACTCAGCCAGTAAAATGCGAGCATTGGGCAGGACCGAGCCATACACTGTGTGTCTATGGACACACCGAGACAGCACAGGATGGAGCATGCATGAGTGCCCGCATAATCTGTGTCAGGTGAGTGACTCACAGGCAGCATCTCTGAGACCTCCCTATACTTCTAGAAACAAGCAGAAGGTTCTAGAAGGATGGGAGTAGAGGGAAGGAGGAGCTGTCTGGAGTATTCTTAGGGCCCTTACCAATCAATAAACCAATCAGGATAACATCTCTCCTGATTCTTTTTTAAGCTTGTTTTTAAGCTGTAGAGTAGCAGTACATACTTCTTCAGATTGTGATGTACCAGGCTTTTAGATGACTCGCTTGCATGTTAAGAGTCCAGCCTGGCCATTACTTCTACAGCTTACAGTCACTTGTTGATTCCAGGGCGAAATATGGCTGGTGGAGATTTGCAAAAAATGGGCCAGCACATTTGCCCAGTCTGTCTTAAGTAGTCCTTGACCAATTGAAGTTGGCCAAATTCATATAGCAGTTGGAGGGTTCTAAAGTGGTACGATCAAATAAAACCTAAGCCTACTCTGGTATGGGTCAAGAGTGTAGAACGCAGAGGGTGGGGGCCATGGAGAAATGTAAAACACAGATTTCAGGAGTATGTAACAGACAGAGCATAAGGGTCATAAGTATGTAAGGCAGAACACATGGGGTTAGGAGTGCATAGTAGGGTTGAGCAAACATGGACTGTATTGTTCGGGATCGTCCTGGACTTTTGGGTATTCGGTACCCGGACATTTCACTGTATGTTCGGGATACAGTCCGTTGTTCGGTAATGTTATTTCATGTTTTGGCGCGGTTTTAATGTTTTAGCGCTGATTTAATGGCGCGGTTTCAACAGTTGCAAGGCAGCCAATCAGCAAGTGTTTAACTAGTGTGCCCTGAGAAGCCATCACAGCCATGCCTACTAATGGCATGGCTGTGATTGGCCAGTGCAGCATGTGACCCAGCCTCTATATAAGCTGGAGTCACATAGCGCCACGTGTCACTCTGCTCTAACTATACTAGAGACAGGTCCCTGCTGCTGCTGAGGGAGAGATAGGAGATTATTATTGTAGGGGCAGGCTGGAGATTGCTTTCGTTGAAATAATAGGAAGAATCTGCTTTAATCAGACAGCGATCTACATTGATTTTATTGTATTGCCCTGACCTATATGTGTGTATGTGTATATATACACATACATTTGTGTGTGTATATATACCCCTACACAGAAGTTCAGATGTCATGCCTGCTCCAAAGACATCCACAAAAAAGCCCAATAAAACGCCTGAAACAAAAACGGCCAGTTGTAAAAGTAGCGGAGCCACTATCCTGCTCTACTGCAATTCTAATACAAACAATCTTTTTTCTATGGAGGTCACCCTGACATGGAAGGGCTTGGTCACCCTGCCATAGCAGTCAGTTAACCCTACACTACACTACAGTCACCCTGACACTTAACACTTTCCCTACAGAAACTAGATTATTAAATCTAACTATAGTGGAAAATAGTACCCTAACTACACTAGATATCCCTTTCCTCACACTAATAATTGCTAAATGACCCTTTTGAAGCAGGAGTAACAGAACTGCTTCCACTCACTTCCACAGCCCTGTATTAAAGTGCTAGAGATTTGGCGGGGCTATCTTATATACTGGGGGGCGTATTCACTACTGATTGGCCTCTGGACCCCTTAGTCACTCCAATCACATTCCTAGCATCCTCCTGCCCCCTCAATTGGATTTTACTGATGGTTCTGGTCCAATCACAGGCTTTTAAAGCCCAGTTCCTGTCCCATTGCATTTTGGTCGGTTCTGGTTGCCGAATTCTGAACTTTTTCAGCAAAAAGTTCGGAATTCGGCCGAATTTCGAACAGTCAATGTTCGGGTCGAACCTATGGTCGACCTGAACCGTTCAATCATCACTAGTCACAGGGTAAATTTTTATGTACAAGGATGAGCACACCTGCCTTCCCTTTAGGAGGGGCTGAGCCAAATACTTGGCCCACCCACAATTTACGCATGCGATAGAAATCGCAGGAAGGGAGGTGTGTCTCCTGGAGTAGAGCAATGTCTGTTTTAAGTCATTTTCAATGCCTGAGAATGGCCATACGTTTGTTGGGGGGACCTCAGACTCTTGACATTCCAGGAAGTGATTTTCACATTAAGGGGGAGGGTGGGGTAGAGGTTCTAAGTGAGGTTTGAATTGATACAGTGGAGAGGGAAGGTATGACGCCAGACAGGTGCACCGGCAGATGGGGATGCCGGTGTGAATAGAAGGGAAGCCTATCAGAGTGAGTGTGTAGAGGACACTGGTCCTGAAAACAACAAAAAGTATTCACTGTATAAACAAAAGGAAACATACCAAAATCAAGGAGGACTTCACTTTTTTCCTCATGAGAAACTCCATACCTGACAGTGTTACCAGAGAGTTGCAGGGTCCGCTCACGGGGTATAGCGATGATGTGAGTCACAGGAGGCAGTAGAGGAGGAGGTCGATGGTCTGGTGACTACGGATTAATATGCTGTCCAGGTTGCATACTGAACATGCAGTCTCCGGTAAGGCTGTGGGGAGAAAAGAAATAAATAAAAGAGAGAGAGATCATTAAAGGGCTAAACAAACTACCATACAGCCTCATAAGCAATGCATTAGGAGGCCAGGCAGGCATAGATTTGAAGCTTGCTAGCTATGCCCGACTACCACGGTGGGGGGGTGAAAAATGTGGGATAAGCCCTAAATCACATAGATTAAATAAACAATAGTAGGAAAAAGGAAACAGAAGCATAGGGCCTTAGCAACTAATGACCATCACTAGGGGCAGACAAGGCGGGCAGACCCTGAGAAGTAATAGACCTGGTTCATGGCCGGGGATCCGGCTTAGTTGGATTTGTTCGACCAGCGGGCCCTCTTCGGAGAGTCCTTCTGTGGGCTGCGTAGATCTCTAGATCCGGGAGAACCAGAGGGAGCAGCAGGGGGACAAGTGTCCATAGAGAGGTGCAGGCTTGACTGAATGTAGTCGGCAGCTTCATCAGGGTGGGTGAATGATTTGGAATCCCCAGAGGGAGACGTGAAGTGGAGAATGGTGGGATACGCCAGAGTGAACTTAATGCCTTTCTGCAATAAGGCATTGCAGGAGGGTTGAAATGCTTTACGTCGGCGGGCCACTTCCTGGGAGTAGTCGGCAAAGAGCAACAAGCGGTGTCCGTCAAGTTGGAGATGTTTGGCATTGTGGAAAGATTTCAGGATGGCAGTTCTATCAATGTAGTTTAGATAGCACACTATCACTAGGCGCGGAGTGCGGCGTTCATTGGAGGGAGATCCAAGCCGGTGTGCGCGCTCAATGACACACGGGGTTGTGATGCCAAGGGCCTGCAGTATATGATTAGAGCAAATATCAGCGAGGGTGCCTGTGCCAAAGGATTCAGGGATGCCAATAATTCTCAGGTTATTCCTGCGTGATCTATTTTCTAGATCATCTAGTTTTCCCAGAATAAACTGCTGGGTTTGCTTAAAGTTTGTGTCATTAGTGAAGGAGCATTGAATCTCATCCTCCACGTCTGCAATCCTTCTTTCTACCTCTGTCAGGAGCTTTGCAAGGTCCCCCAGTCCTTAACTGTGAAATTCCTGCTGACACTGCCCTCTGCACTGTGACTGAAATGGTGGGGGACAGTAGCACAGCCACAGCCTGTGCTAGACGTTGACACTGCTCATCAGGAGGATCTGCCTGCAGATCAGCGGGAGACGCGGGGTTAAGTGCTTCCCCTTTGTGGAGTCTGGCGGCCATATTACCTGCCTGTGATGCAGGGAGAGAGCCGTCCTGCCGCTGGTTTGAGATCGTTCCTGCCGTGCTGTGGACCACAAAATGATCCATTTCGAGTGTCCCTGAGCCGGTGAGAGTAGCGGGTGTCAGTGCGGTGTCCATGAGCAGGGGGTAATCCGGTCTGATATGCGGGTTATACCGGAGCCGCGGTGCTTCACTCCCGACTCATGAGGTGCTGGAACCGGAAGTCCGGGATGTTTTTTAAGTGAATATTTTACCCGAATAGGTAAATGAACAGATTTGCTTTAAAAGCTACCATTCGTGATACAAAAATGGAAGCTTCATCTGCTGATTTGTTTTGAAGGAGCATACACCAAGATTGTCTTCTTTAGCCTAACTCAACTGCATGGTAAATCAGTGACCTGAAGCAAGAATCTAGTGTAAGAGCATGTGATGATGAGAAATGTATTTCCAGAAGTCATGTACCTGTACCATGTACCTTTGAAAACAAGTCATCAATTTAATTTCCCATATTGTATTGACATGCCCCATTTATAGACCAACTTCAAGATTTACCTTGTCTGCTGTTTATATGGCTTTGCTGAAATAAGGCAGATGACCTCCACTGTTTATTACTTTGGTATCAATATATTTAATGCTTTCCTGAGCAGTAGAATATTTTTTTTCTGTAATGCCTATGAAAGATAATAATCTTTTACCTCTTGAGAGAGTGTTTTATGACTTCAGGATATGAAGAAAATGAATTAGAAAGGCAGCAATTAAAGAAACACTTCAAGATTACAAGTAGAAATGTAAAACTATTATGTGTGTCCTTGGTATAGTGTTCACTTGGGATTTCCCAATATTTATTGCAAAATATTGTTTTGTAAATTATGCGTACAATTACTTGAATATTTATGTATTTTAATAAATGTCTATGTAAGTGGAGCTCATGCAAGAAGAGGTGGAGGGAGTCACCTCTTGTCACTCAGGAGCTCTATCTGCTCAAGGGTTGGCATGCCATTTGTACAGGCCCCCCTTTTCTAGCCTTATTATTAGGAACCTCTTATTCTTAATGAGAAAGTGACTAGCCCCATTAAAGCCTAACTCACTTATATTTACCTTTACAGCTTCTGGATATGGGAGTGCATATCTCCTTCTCCTGTAATGCAGTGTTTGAGCTTGAGAGAATATTTTCAAGGCCCAAACATGATCACAGGATCTGGAAGAGGGTAACATCATCAAGCCTGTGTAAGCTCTTACACCATCTGAAAAGGAGCTTACACACAGTGTTTTTTGTTGCAACAATGGTGACAGGATCAGTGGAGTGCTGTCAAAGTGAGTATGAAAAATGACTTGGTATGCTGAAGCCTTAAGAGTTCCCTTCACTGAAACTTAAGGGCCAAGCCCAACCCCTAAAAAAAACAACCCCACAAAATAATCTTCCCTCCACCAAATGATTTGGACCAGTGCACAAGGTCTGTAAATACATGGATGAGTGAGGTTGAGGAACATGACTGGCCTGCACAGTCAACCCAATAGTACACCTTTGGAATGTATTAGAGCACAGCCTGCGAGCCAGGCCTTCTCTCGAACATCAGTGCCTGACCTCACAAACGTGCTTCTGGAAGAATGGTCAAACATTCCCATAGACACACTCCTAAACCTTGTAGACAGCCTTCCCAGAAGAGTTGAAGCTGTTATAGCTGAAAAGGGTGGGCCAGCTCAATATTGAACCCTGCAGACTAAGACTAGGATACCATTAAAGTTCATGTGCGTGTACAGGCCGTGTCTCAATACTTTTGGTGACATAGTGTAGGGTAACATGGATTGTGTTAAGACAGCCCATTCATTTGAAAAGGCTGGCTACAGCACCATAACACACAAAAAAGGGTGCATTTCTGACATCTTAGGACATCACAACACATGTCTGTCCGCATGGTGCATTTGGTTGCCATTCAGAAATAATGAAACTGCATTGCACAGACACAGATAACGTGCATTGTGGTAATGTGTGCGCTACATCAACAAATAGTATACAGTCAGGCCCATAATTATGGGACATTGACACAATTTTAATCTTTTTGGCTCTATACACCACCACAATTGATTTGAAATGAAACAAACAGGGTGTGCTTTAACTGCAGACTTTCAGCTTTAATTTGAGGGTATTTTCGTTCAAATCAGGTGAAAGGTGTCAGAATTACAACAGTTTGTATATGTCCCTTCCACTTTTTAAGGGACCAAAAGTAATGGGACAATTGGCTGCTCAGCTGTTCCATGGCCAGGTGTGTGTTATTCCCTCATTATCCCATTTACAAAGAGCAGATAAAAGGTCCAGAGTTCATTTCAAGTGTGCGATTTGCATTTGGAATCTGTTGCTGTCAACTCTCAATATGAGATCCAAAGAGCTGTCACTATCAGTGAAGCAAGCCACCATTAGGCTGAAAAAAAAAAAAACATCAGAGAGATAGCAAAAACATTAGGTGTGGCCAAATCAAGTGTTTGGAACATCCTTAAAAAGAAAGAATGCACCGCTGAGCTCAGCTACACGAAAAAATACCGGAAGACCACAGAAAACAACTGTGGTGGATGACCGAAGAATTCTTTCCCTGGTGAAGAAAACACCCTTCACAACAGTTGGCCAGATCAAGAACACTCTCCAGGAGATAGGTGTATGTGTGTCAAAGTCAACAATCAAGAGAAGACTTCACCAGAGAGAATACCACCTCATCAGTGAAGCATGGTGGTGGTAGTGTCATGGCGTGGGCGTGTATGGCTGCCAATGGAACTGGTTCTCTTGTATTTATTGATGATGTGACTGCTGACAAAAGCATCAGGATGAATTCTGAAGTGTTTCGGGCAAAATTATCTGCTCATATTCAGCCAAATGCTTCAGAACTCAGTGGACGGCGCTTCACAGTGCAGATGGACAATGACCCGAAGCATACTGCAAAAGCAACTAAAGAGTTTTTTAAGGGAAAGAAGTGGAATGTTATGTAATGGCCAAGTCAATCACCTGACCTGAATCCGATTGAGCATGCATTTCACTTGCTGAAGACAAAACTGAAGGGAAAGTGCCCCAAGAACAAGCAGGAACTGAAGACAGTTGTAGTAGAGGCCTGGCAGAGCATCACCAGGGATGAAACCCAGCATCTGGTGACGTCTATGCATTCCAGACTTCAGGCTGTAATTGACTGCAAAGTATTTGCAACCAAGTATTAAAATGTGAAAGCTTGATTTATGATTGTTAATCTGTCCCATTACTTTTGGTCCCTTAAAAGTTGGAGGCACATATACAAACTGTTGTAATTCCTACACCGTTCACCTGATTTAGATGTAAATACCCTCAAATCAAAGCTGGAAGTCTGCAGTTAAAGCACATCTTGTTTGTTTCATTGTGGTGGTGTATAGAGCTAAAAAGATTAGAATTGTGTCAATGTCCCAATATTTATGGACCTGACTGTAAATGGGTCCTTTAAATACAATGTACAAAATTGTTGATTGCCATGGGAACTGAGCCATGTCAGCAAGTGTTCTACCTGGGCTTAATAATACCAGTCATAACAGGATTCAGATAATAGTTACATACTATTTAGTTATGAAGATAAAAAACTGGAGTTATTTGCAGCTCTGCACTCCTTTCTAGTTACAAGCTATAATTATCTGTTTTAACTGCTTTCTCTAATGTATTATCACATGTGCAAAAGGCAGAAGAAGTGTGACAAGCTGTGTTTCATGGTAATGACAATGACATGAGAGGAAATATATTTGCTGTTAGAGGCTTAAATAGCATTCCCACCTTAGATGTTTAATAAGGTGCTCATGTAAGGCATCTCCACAAACGGCAAGCCATTTTTGTCTTATGTGTGAAAGACTACAATATACTTTTTTTTTCTTCCATTACAAAGATAACTGAAGAAATATAATTATATATTAGGTTTCACTGTAAGAAAATAGTAGGGTTATGAAAAAGGACTTTGTTACAAATGACACCAGGGGAGTTTGAAGAGAATGAGGAGCTATAGCTGAGTATAAAAATAAGTAAGGGTCAAAGTACTCTTGGTGTTGCTACTTCTAGTTTCTGTTAGTGTCAGTGTGTCCATTTTTTTTATCAATGGTGATGTGGGTTGTTAAGAGACATTGAGCTATATACCTTGTAATAAAATAAGAACATCTAAAATGACAGACGGAACCTTCAGTTTAAAAAAGCTAAATACATTCCAGGTGCCTGAAAACAAAAGGTGTTCAATGACTTACAGTTTACAGCTTCCCCAGAGAGAGCGAGGGTGCCAGTCTGTAGCATGCTGGCAGGGGACAGCCATTTTTACTCAGGCTGTGGCTGATTGTAGCCACTGAGCTCTGGAAGGTTTTACCCTCTTCATGCTTATTTTTTGCTATTTAGCACTGTGCTACTTTAACTGGTAATTGCACGGTCATGCAATGTGGTACCCAAACATAATTTATATTATTTTTTTTTCAGACAAATAGAGCTTTCTTATAGTGGTATTTGATCACTACTGGATTTTTTATTTATTTCTTTTTTAATTGAAAAGTTTGAAAAAAAAAAAAACAATATTTTTCCTTTATGCTAAAAAACATATCCAATTAAAAAAAATCCAATTTCTTCATATAGTTTGGCCACAATGTATTTTGCTACATGTCTTTGGGGAAAATCCCAATAAATGTATATTGATGGTTATAGCATCTACAAACTATGGTATATATATATATATTGGATTTTTTTAATATAGTAACTAACCTATAGTGGGGACTGCGATAGTGCGGCGGGAAATCTGACACTAACTGACCTTGGAGGGGAACTTAATAATTGCCACTGACATCACTAGTGACACTAATACAATGATCAGTGTTTTTTGTTTTTTTTTTTAACATGTTTTATTGGAATTTTCCAAAATACAAAGTAACAAGAACATAAACAGCAAAACCCTGTAGGAATTCCCCAGGAGCATTGAAAGCAAACAACTCCAAGGTTGAAAGAAAAGAAAAGGGGGGGGTAGTTAGGGGGGAGAGGGGGTGAGAAGTGGATGGGGGGGGGAAGGTCAAGTGTGACAGGGGAGGGGGGGATAGAACCACTGATAAGATTTTATGATCGGGTGGGAAGAATGTCTTGGGAGAGATGTCCGCAGAGTTTTGGATTTTAGTCAAGTAAGGGTCCCATTTGTTATAAAAGCGAGAGTGATTGCAAGTGGAGAATAACAAGTCCAGTTTTTCTTTGCAAAGAAGGCTGGCGAGTTCTCACCTCAGAGATCGAAGGGAGAGTGGTGGAGGTCCATTGTTTGAGGATAGCCCTCCTATTCACCATGAAGCATGTGGAGAGCCAAGCTTTGTTGTGTCGTACGATCAGAGACTGTGGTTTTTTATATCCTTCCAAGAAACCAAATAGCAGGTGGAAGGGGTCTTTCCAAGATTTTTTATTTGATCTCAGAAACGAGAGACGAGATGGCAGCGCCACAGTCTGTGAAACAACGTTGGTCTAGGCTGGAGGCACCATGGGCACTGTTGTTAAGTTGTTGAGGATTTTGAGAATGGTAAATATGCTCGGTGCATAATTTTGAATTGCTGCTCCCTCCAGAACTCATTAGTGAAAAAGGCACATGTGGTGTTGTAACCCGCAAGCATGTCGTCTCTTGTCTCTGGGAAAATAAGATTTTTTTTCCATGGGGAGGTTTGACCTAGATGGAGAGGCTTGATGAGTTGGGAAGTTAGGGGTTTGCAAATGTCAGAGATTTTAAGGCGGTCATGATCCAGGAGAGTGTCCAGTATGGAGGCATGAAAACGCGTGCCCCGGTCAGGACAAAGGCTAACTGCAAAGTTAATTGATGGTTGAACATATAGGAACTGGTGGGTAGGCAAGTTGTATCAGGTTTGCATACCTGGAAAGGGGAGGGCTATGCCAGAGGAGAGGTCAAAAAATTGGGCAAATTTTGTGAGCCCACAGTAGGCTCATGTGGAGAAGGCCGCATACTGTCACGTTTGTGTAAAGAGAGGGTGACCAGTTATTGGAAGGTGGCGATATATAAAAGGGGAGAGCCCCAGTTTTTTCCTGATCTCCCTCCAAGCTATTAGGGTGTAGTGCAACAGTAGATAATGTTTTAAGGGTGGAGTGAGGGAGTTGGTTCTGCAATGCAATAAAGCAGAATGTCCACATGGATCTACCATCTGGGATTTTAGATCATAGTTGGAGTATCTGGATGTCCCCGACAACCAGTCCAAGCCCCCTCTGAGGAGGCAAAAAAAATTGTTCATTCCGATATTCAGTAGATAAGAGCCCCCCTAATATTTGGGAATAAATGAAAGAGCCCTGTGGAGGGTCTGGATGTCTTTATGCCGTATAAGGAGGGGGTTGATATAGGGACAAGATTTCACTTTTAGAAAAATTGATTCTAAGTCCTGAGCAGGCCAGGAACCGTGTGAAAATATCTTGGATATGGGGTATGTCTCACTTGGGGTCTGAGGTAAAGATTAATATATCGTCAGCTAAAAGGGCTATACCAGGCATGTCCAACCTGCGGCCCGGAACCGCAGGCATTGCGGCCCACTGGCCCCTGACAATTTTTTTTGTTGCTGGGGAGGAAGGAAGTTGGGTTGGGGGCACGGCCACAGCAGCTTCAAACTAACGGTAGGCAAAGGCTGCCTCGGAGGGGAGGTGGGGGGCGAGCATGTGCAGTGTTTCTGACTCCTACCACCATTACCACTTCAAATCACTGAAGTGGTCATGGTGGTTAGAGTGTTAATGTATTATCTCTAAGAAGAACTAAACCTCTGTATACTGATTCCATTTCATTTGATCATCCTCTAGTTGTGCTAAATTAGTGTGGGGGGGGGGGGCGCATTGGCGCGGGAAGGGCGCGGCGGCATTTTATTACTTATATACCTTAACTATAGTATATATTTTATATGCGACCCGAGAAAATTTCTCTACACTCAATGTGGCCCAGAGAAGCCAAAAGGTTGGACACCCATGGGCTATACAGACTTCTTGTTGACCGACCCTGACTCCATGAAGATTAGAATGGAAAAAAAGGAAGCGTGACAGAGGCTCAAGGGCCTGATTAAAGAGGAGAGGGGACAAGGGGCATCCTTGTCTGGTGCCTTTGTGAAGGGGGAAGCTATTAGAGATGTGGCCTGCAGTTACTCCTTTTGCAGATGGGCAGATTACATGGCGGAGATCATGTGAAGGAAGGAGCCATTGAGACCGAACTTCTGGAGTGTCAGCCGCAGCCAGGGAAAGCTGACATTGTCAAAGGCTTTCTCAGTGTCTAGTGTGATAATGGCTAGGTTACTGGTGGGGTTGGCTCTTGCTGAATCAATGGACTGATCCCACACTAAACTCAGTCGAGTCCCCCTTGTGTGATAGGGGCCTAAGGAAGCATTTCACTGCCTTTCAATGATCATCAACATATTATCATGATAATCATACTGCATCACTTGTGTCAATCTGAGGAGGACAAATTTGGCATCTACTGTATGTCAGTTGGATGAAGGAGGGGAACTTGGCTATGTTGGGGGCTCTCAGGGAACTCGAAGAGAGAAAGGGGGCTAAAAGGACTTTAAGGGCTAATTTGGAAGGCTATCTATTGTGGTGCTTGACAAGCAGTAGGGGGGCAATATGTAATTTACTCACATTGAAAAGGCAGACCCAAAATGCCCCAGCTATGTTCATTGCACACACTTGCAGGGTAGTTGTAATGCACCGCATTCATGGTGACATGCCATTTTATTTTTGCCATTGAAGAGCACTAGTGCTACATCTCCTTTTTCAGATGGGGTGGTCAGGGGTGGTAAAACTTCAGCTCAACTGCCTGCTTGTACTGCCCCATATACCTGTGTTAATGAACCCCTAAGGTCTTCTTACAAGTTTGGTCTCAGATCTGGACATTCCTCTCTAGGGGTCTACACACTGACTGTCTGCATGACACCCTTTTCATTCCAGATGACTTTTTATCTCTTCCAACTGTTCAGCAGCTCAGTACATTATCTGCAGTCATTTAAGGTGGCCATGGAATAGATTCCTTTTTATTTTATTCCTACTACTATGGCCACCTTAAATTACTGCACATAATGTACTGAGCTGTTGAACAGTTGGAAGAGATAAAGTCATCTGGGATGGAAAGGGTGTCAGGCAGACAGTCAGCGATTGGAATGGTCAGATCTGACACTGGAGGCTGCAGGATGTGAGCAGTGAAGATAGATGTGAGAGGAGAGCAAAATAAACAAGAGAAAGTGAAGAGGGGGAGAATTGGTGTGATTGTCTCATTTTACCCGGAAGATGTAGAGCCTTGCCGTACACGGAGAGAGAGGAAGTAAAACTGGACGTGAAAGGTGCTGCTGTAGCAGGAGTCAGGAAACAGTGGAAATAGAATAGCAGATGCCCCTTCTGTCCCCAGTTCCGACCCTGTACACTGTACCTTGACTGTTTTGTGTCAGAGGGAAAGGGATGGGCCAGGATTCGGCCAGGGTAAATCTGCATATGAACCGAAATAGGAAAAATAGTCCCCCTGTCTACAGTCTCCTGGGCCCTCTAGTCGAGCTGATGCCCCCCCCCCCAGCCCAGGGAATAGGATCCCATCTGGGAACCACATTATGCTCAAAGTTTGTATAAACTTGCAATGTAATACATGATACTTGCCGCTGCCGTCTGGCAGGGCCCCCCTGTTACATGATGGTGTGCGGGCCCCCTACAGGATGCCCTGTGGTCCCCCCTTATCAGTGGCCCTCATTGGCATAGAAGAACTTTTGGATGTATAGAAAAGAAAGATATTTATATCAGAAATCACAAAGAAAGAATTTGAGATCAGAGACTGTATCACTTGTGATACAGAGGGGGGGGGGGGGGGGTCAGCTACTGCATCAGGTGCCCGTGTGGCATGCAGTATATTGGCCGCACAAAACAGAAACTGTCCAAGAGAATTCAGGAACATGTGTACAATATAGCACAAAGCATTTCCTTTCTAAACACTTCAGAGAAGTCAACAGAGATCCTACAGGTCTCTAGTTCTGGGGAATTGAGAGGTACAAGAAAAACTGGAGAGGTTAAAAATTAAGGTTCTGAACCAAAAGGAAGCTAAATAGATGTATTTATTTTAAAAATTGCACCCATTTGCTTGAATCTAGGTTTTGATTTAAATTGTTTTATAGAAGATTTTTAATTTTTATGTAGATATACTTTTTCAGCCATCTTTTAGTTTATTCAATCCTTCGGTTTTGGGAATATATTTCGTTTATATATTTTGGGTTCTTTTTGATACTGCACCATAAGAGTTTTCTCCATTGTTTCCCTATATTGAATGGTGGGGTGAGCTTTCACTATTGTAGTGAAAACATATTTAAATGATCCTGAGAATATCGGTGGATCATTGTGCTTGTAAATGCGTGTTTGGACCTTACCTTGTATAGGTCTAAATTTGAGGTAAGGAGCCACTTTGTGAGGTGGAGGTGCAATGTGGTGGATTACAGTGTTTTTCTGGAGCACGCGTTGATGATGCACACTTGGTTTTGGATGACATTGAAGCACAAGGATATGCATTTGAGACTTTATTATATCATAATTGATCAAATGTACATGAAGCTACTATTTGTATTTGGTTTTGTATATAATCCTTTAACTACACTGATGCAGATAAGTATTAGCAGTCCTATATATTAATATAAATGGGGTTGTGCTGCACTTTGCTGATGAATTTGTTTAGTGGTTGAACAAACTATAGTGATTTAGCTGCACCATTTCACATATTTATTAAATTCATTTTTGAGGGCGAGCATAGGAATATATTTGTGTCTTGTTATGACATTGCATATGTCCTTTAAATACACTGCAACAGACCGGAGTGGTGTGAATGGGCCCATATAGAGAGTTAAAACATATGCCTAGTTTTTTTGGCTGTCTGTGTCTCCTTTCTGTGATGGAACAGAGGAAATCTCAAGAAAACTACCAACAGTTGTCAATAGAATAGGTATGCCTATTTGAACATTTACTGCCGCCTCTTGTTCCTGTGACAAACCTCCATCACCCAGGGTATATGTAACCATGTGACTTCCCATCTACCATGTGAAAGTGCTGATGCCTTGTAACTGGCCCAGGGCTGTCACAAAATTAAGGGTTGATTTACTAAAATTGAAGAGCGAAAAAACAGGTGCAGCTCTGCATTGAAACCATTCAGATTCAAGTTTTTTGTTTTTTTTGGCAAATCTTAATTGAACAAGCTGAAATTAGAAACAGATTGGCTACCAAAAAACAAAGTCTATAAGTAAAAGTGATCCACTGCAGTGTTCTTTAATCACCCTTCACTTAGTGACACCAGAAAGTGCACACCCCCACTGGCTGGAAAACCTGCTCACCTCAAAGATGAGATCAATCAGCTTTGTATACAATCACTCCTGCAATATCCTGCTGGGATCTCTCCTCCAGGTATCCAGCTCTGTAAGCTTCTTTTACTGCTCAGTGAACCTCATGTAATCACAAAGTGCTCTCCATTTCAACATTGTTTATTAAAATGCCCCCATAAAAACACACTTACAAAATTTAAGATAAAAAGTGCTTTGAATGTCTATCACGTCTGTCTGCTTGCCACTCCGCACGGATCACGGTGGCTGCGTGACATCACGGGCTCGGCTCCTCCCTGTTATACGGGTATCACCCACTCATTGGGCTTCTTCAGTAGGTCTAGTGTCAATAAGTGAAGGGTGATTGAAAAAAAATGGATGTATCACTTTTACTTATGGACTTTGTTTTTTGGGGAAAAATTTTCATGAATTTTTCAAGCCCCAAGTTTGTTTGAAGCTCCCATGAGGCTTTTTTTAAACTGGCCCTAGCAGCTGAATAGAGCAGGGAAAGGTAAGTACACGCTAAAGGGAAAGGTGAGAAATGTTAAAGGAGTTGTAAAATCAGAAGGTTTTTTTAATCTTAATGCATTCTATTAAGATAAAAAAAACCTTCTATGTGCAGCAGCCCCCCTCAGCCCCCCTAATACTTACCTGAGTTCCCTCTCTGTCCACGAGTGCTTAAGCCATCCGAGATTCTCCCTCCTGATTGGCTGAGACACAGCAGCAGTGCCATTGGCTGCCGCTGTTGTCAATCAAAGTCAGCTAGCCAGTCAGGAGAGAGAGGGGCCTTGGCGGGGCTCCGTGTCTGAATGGGCACAGGAAGCTGGGACTCGGCTCGAGTGCAAGCAGCTTGCATGGGGGACTGAACAGGAGGGAGGGGCCAGGATCATAGAAGAGGGACCCAAGGAGAGGAGGATCCAGGCTGCTCTGTGCAAATCTACTGCAACAGAGCAGGTAAGTATAACTTGTTTGTTATTTTTATAGGGGAAAAGAAATTGACTTTACAATCACATTAAGTGATCTTTTTTGTTGCCTGTCACAGACAAAATAAAGGTGAATTTAATGCTCAGATTAGTATTTTGTCATGAAATCTATGCTAAGTGTCTGATTAATATAAAAATGGGTGTTGGCTTATGGCTGAATCTGAACAGACTGTGTACAGTGCAGACTTATGTTCCTGAAAGTTGTCGGACTAACTGAAGGGACACTAAACAGAATAAGCTAAAAAAAAAACTTTGATTTCATTATAAGAAAGCAATTGTCTAAATGAAGATGTCAGGCATGCAATCAGATCCTTTGAGACTTCATTAGCACTAAATTCATTAGGACTTTTTCCAAAGTGGTATGGTTTTTAAATCATCGAGTTTTGACACATCAACCCTCTAAAGCACCTTGTTGTCACGGAGATGCCAACAATCTTTCAGAAGATAATATTTATCTGCAGTGCAACAAAATCATTTTGCCTTTCAAATTAATAGGTATGTTCAGACTTCTTTGGCTGCTGCAATGCAGGCTTTCTCCTTGACTTTGTATTGGTTAACAGAAAACATTTCAGCATAAAAACTCTTTACAAGCAGTTTGATGTCAAGCAATAAATCTAAGACAAATGATACAGCAATTAAGTCTATTGTCAACAAAACCACCTCTAGGCACTTTATTTCTTTTATCCTATATTCTATTGAATTACCAGTATCTTTGACATGAATAAATCATTTCAAAATCAAAAGATTACTTTAATGCATTGTAAGGAACTGTAGAAAAATAAAATATATTCATATTGTCTTTGTTCTTGATAATTAGGCCTAAGATTGCAAAAGAGTCTTTGTATATTGGGGAATGCTTTAGAATTGAAATGGTTACAGAATCTTTGACAATTAAGAACTTTGAGAGAATTTGCAAAAAAAAAAAAATGATGTAAGCAACTATTGGTATTGTTAATTCAACTCAAAGTGTAAAAGATGCGTGCAAGACTTTTATAATAAGAAGGGAACATAATCAATCTATACCAAGAACTTCAATACACTTTCACACCAGTGAAGCATAAGATAAAGAATTAACTCTCTTTGGCTCCATCCATACATTGTGTGGATCTTTTCAGTCAATCAGAAGAATCCTACACTCAGAGGCTCATTTATAAGCCAACACAATGGCCCAACTGTGGCTATGATGCTGCATTTAAAGTGCAGCTATAGGCAACATAAAAAAATTACATATAAGATACAGTTTGTTAGTAGATTAAAAACAGTTTTTTTTCTGCGTGCCCCCTGAAACATACACTATATTACCAAAAGTATTGGGGCACCTGCCTTTACACGCACATGAACTCTAATGGCATCCCAGTCTTAGTCAGTAGGGTTCAATATTGAGCTGGCCCACCCTTTTCAGCTATAACAGCTTCAACTCTTCTGGGAAGGCTGTCCACAAGGCATAGGAGTGTGTCTATGGGAATGTTTGATCATTCTTCCAGAAGCACATTTGTGAGGTAAGGCACTGATGTTGGAGAAGAAGGCCTGGCTTGCAGACTCCCCTCAACTTCATCTCAAAGGTGTTCTATTGGGTTGAGGTCAGGACTCTACCCCAAACTTGCTCATCGGTGTCTTTATGGACCTTGATTTGTGCAAATCATTTGGTGGAGGGCGGATTATGGTGTACGGTTGTTTTTTAGGGGTTGGGCTTGGCCCCTTGGTTCCAGTGAAGAGAACTCCTAAGGTGTCAGCATACCAAGACATTTTGGACAATTTCATGCGCCCACGTTTGTGGGAACAGTTTAGGGATGGCCCTTTTCTGTTTAAACATGACTGCGCACCAGTGCACAAAGCAAGGTCTATAAAGACATGGATGAGTGAGTTTGGGGTGCAGGAACTTGACTGGCCTGCACGGAGTCCTGCCCTCAACCCAATAAAACACCTTTTGGATAAATTAGAGCAGAGACTGTGAGCCAGGCCTTCTCATCCTACATCTCCAACATCGGTGCCTGATCTCATAAATGCACTTTTGGAAGAATGGTCAAATATTCCCATAGACACACTCCTAAACCTTGTGGACAGCCTTCCCAGAAGAGTTGAAGCTGTTATAGCTTCAAAGGGTGGGTCTACTCAATATTTAACCCTACAGACTAAGACTGGGATGCCAATAAAATTCATGTGTGCGTAAAGGCAAGTGTCCCAATAATTTTGGTAATATAGTGTATTTTCGGAAAAAAAATAATAATTGTGCATTTGTTTCTGCAAAAATATGTGCATTTATTATTTCTCCCAAGAGATGAACTTAGCCTTTACCCACCCAGCATGTTGTAGAGCTCAAGACAGAATGGCACAGTCCAGTATCATAAGCCTGCAGCCCAGAGATTGTGGTTAAATTACAGTTTCAGAATTCCCACAATAAACAGTATATATTTGTAGCACCCTCCTAGTTAGGCTGCTAGGTAAATTTAGTTTTTGCCTCCTTCTGTAATCAGGGGAGCAGAAATTGTTTCGTCTATTCTGTTCAGGGTTTTATAGGCTGGAAGGAAATGCACTCAGATTGTGGCTAAGAAGCTTATAAACAGTCTGGAACCCTAGAGAGATTGTCTTTTTTTCAGTAAAGTGCGCTCCAATACTCATAGGGTCTTTTGCCCCTTAGGCAGCCTGTGGACTGTGTTGCTGTTCTGTGAGGTCTCAGCGGTGGTGGAGCTAGGATCTGGAAGTGGTCTGAAACTGACTGCAGGATTTCACCAAAGAGATCTGGTCTAGAGAAGTATGTTTGCACTCACTGGGCTGTGTCCAGAGGAAGCAGAAAGGTGGCAGCTGTCCTGGGGACTTGTGAGTAATGACCCTGAATTGATGAATTGATTTCTAGTAACTGTGTGCTTGTGGGATATAAATGCCAGAAGTTGCATGGACTGAGACTGTTCTAGTCTTAAATATTGGTCATTCCCCTATCCTCAGCAGTGTCCTGGATTATGAAGTTAAAGAAGAATTCCCTCCTGTATTGTGCAGTGTTCCTGAGATTGCACTGGTTACCAATAGCTGTGCAGTGGTTCAGGGTAGGGATGAGCCTTGAGTTCGAGTTGAACATTGGCTGTTGGCTCGTTTGTCGAATGACGAACAAATGGGCTTCTTCACGGGAACTTCGAGTTCCCGCATTATCATGGACTCTCTGACTTCCAATAAATAAATCACTGGCTGGCAGGGGAAATTGAACTCCCAGTGCTTATCATTGCAAGTCTGGTATTCTACCACCTACGTGGTAGGGTGAAATAGGAGTTAGTTAGTTAGGCAGGGAAAGTGTATTCAACCTAGCTGTACTTGATGGTGGCATAGCTGATAGAATACCAAACCTGCAATTGCGATGGTTGTGAGATCAAATTCCTTGGCCAGTAGGTGATTTATAAGTGGAATTTTTTAATTAATAATACATTGCTAGCAAGGAGAGAGATTTTTGCTTTTTAGTTTGTTGAGATCAAAGTTATATATATATATATACAGTAAAACCTTGGATTGCGAGCATAATTCGTTCCGGAAACATGCTTGTAATCCAAAGCACTCTTATATCAAAGCAAATTTCCCCATAAGAAATAATGGAAACTCAGATGATTTGTTCCACAACCATTTATTCAAAAGTCCTTCAGTTTATAGCCCATATAAAAAGATTATAGCATTGCGATAGGTTGTGTAACCATAAAATGTCCATCCACAAATAGCCGCTTCCACAAGGGGATTAGAAGCAAAATCCAGCAGGAGCTACAGGGTATCAAAGAGAAGAGAGGCCCTTCTAAGTGTAGCAATATGGTTCCATTTAATGAAGGTACAACATTTAGCAACTCACATGGTTGATGAATAAAGCACGCACATCTAAGGGATGAGGTAGATGGCGGTGCGGAGGGCGGTCTATGTGGACAGCTTTACCCCTGATGCTTGCATCCTTAGATGTGCCTGTTCCAATCATCAACCATGTGAGTTGCTAAATGTTGTACCTTCATTAAATGTAACCATATTGCTACACTTAGAGGCGCCTCTCTTCTCTTTTATACTCAGCTGTGACTTGAGGCTACTTGTATATCAAGACATCGCTTGTATATCAAGTCAAAATTTATTTGAAAATTTTGCTTGTCTTGCAAAGCGCTCTTAAACCAAGTTACTCTCAAACCAAGGTTTTACTGTATATATATATATATATATATATATATATATATATATATATATATATATATATATATATATATATTTATATGTGTATCTATATCTATATGTATATAGGCAATTCAGTTTATATCAGTTTATGTCAGTATTGTTAAAAAAACGGCATGGGGTTCCCCCTAGAATCCATACCAGACCCTTATCTAAGTACACAGCCTGGCTGGCCAGGATAGGGGTGGGGGCGAGCGAGCACCCCCCCTCCTGAACCATACCATAATTTATTCACTGAACCTGTGCAATAGATTATGGGGCACTGGTGATGTCAGAGCTCCATAAAAGAGCTGTCAATCTTACGCAGAGAGAGTCTTAGGTTACTCAGCTGCCTCGGTGGCATAGCTGTTAGAATAACAGGCTAGCAAGTGAAAGGCTGTGGGTTCGGGTTCTTGGCTCAGTGGTGGATTAATGGTCACTTACATTTAAACCTTTAAAACGAGGACTTGTGATTGTTCGTATGTTCGCTAGAACATTTCCCCTGCTCGAGATGTTCTGGTGCGAACTGAACAGGGGGTTGTTCGGCTCATCACTAGTGCAGGGTAACCAGATGCCAAAGAGACTAGCCTTGTGGTCTCCAGCTGTAAGGCCTTAGACTGTCCAATATTCAGACTTGCTTAACCGGTTGCCGACCGCCGCACGACTATATACTGCGGCGGTCAGCCCCGGCCAGGCAGAGTGACGTATCGGTACGTCACTCGCCTGTCACTGACTTGCGAGCCTATAGCGAGCGGGCGCGCGCCCGCCGAGGCGCGCGCCCGCCGCGGCTCGTTCACAGGCAAGTCAGTGCGTGTGACCGGCGGACTCGATGTCCGCCGGCCACACTACGATCGCTCCTGTGAAGGGAGAAAGACAGAGCAGCTTGTGTAAACAAGCTGCCTGTCAGTTCTCCCTGTGTAAAAGTAAAGATCTGACCGTTCTACTATGTAGAACGGTTGATCTTTGCTTTTACACCAATAGCAATGTCCCTACACAGTAGAAAGCACGCCCCTAGGACACACTTAACCCCTCCCTTCCCAATAAAGTTAACCCCTTCCCTGCCAGTGTCATTTTTGCAGTAACAGTGCATATGTATAGCACTGATTACTGCAGTAATGTCACTGGTAACCCCAAAAGTGTCAAAAATGTCAGTCAAGGGTCCGATCTGTCCGCCGCAATGTCGCAGTACCGAAAAAAAAATCGCAGATCGCCGCCATTACGCGTTAAAAAAAAAAACACCAAAAATGACAAAAATCTTTCTCTTTGTTAGTAAACGCGATAACTTTTGCGCAAACCAATCAAAATACGCTTTTTGCGATTTTTTTTACCAAACATAGGTAGCATAAAACAAATTGGCCGAAAAATGTTAAAAAATTTTGATTTTTACTTTTTTTTTTGGGGAATTTCATATAAAAAAATGTGAAAAATATTGTTATTTTTGCAAAATTTACGCTCTTTTTTTGTTTATAGCGCGTGATCAAAAAATCGCACAGGTGATCAAATACCACCAAAAGAAAGCTCTGTTTGTGGGAAAAAAAGGACGTCAAATTCGTTTAGGTACAGCGTCGCACGACCGCGCAATTGTCCGTTAAAGTCACGCAGTAAAAAATCGCAAAAAAACCCCTGGTCCTTTAGCAGCCAAATCCTCCGGGGCTTAAGTGGTTAAGGAAAAATAATCAAACAGGGAGACAAGTGGCATCTAAGTGTAGCAAAGATCTAAAAAAAAGTATTGCACATTTAGAGCAACTCACATAAAAAAAAGGTAAAACAATGCTTATCTGAATCAACCGCTCTCAAGACATCAGGTCCTGGAATTTACAATGTGCATAGGTGTAATAACACAGAAATAGTCTGTGGAAGGAGCACGCATGCTCCACAGTGCATAGCGACACCCATGCCACGTCACAAGTAGCATCACGTCCGCTTCCCCAGTGCGTTCTATGCTGTACCTGGAAGGCTCTGGTCCTGAAGCCGAGGATACCTAGCGGGACTTTCTGTGATGGAGCCTAAAGGAGTTTACAGTTTTCCTGGCAAACACTGATTTGGCAAAGGCTAATGCAGGGTGATTTCAGCTAAAAAAAAAAGATCTCTGTGTTCATTCTCATGTCTGTGGACCTCCATTCATCTCTGCAACATGGTTTCACAAATCAGAGGACCAAAAATGCATAAAATTGCATTATAGGTCTACTGATTTGTGACATTTACTGATTCACAATTTGCCCTTCAAATCTCTAAAGTCTATTATGGTGAACAATCTGGATCTGCAGACAGCAAAGTCCATGCTGGAGAGAGGGCAAGGCAATCAGGGACTTTCATTTTCTTATATAAACTTTAATAATAAGGTCCTACAAATCTTTAACAATATGGACCCTGGAGCCTTGTAGTTAAAAATAAATAAATAAATAAATAAATAAATAATAATAATAGTTAAAACAATTTTAACCACTTCAGCTCCGGAAGGTTTTAATGACCAGGTCATTTTTTTTGCGATTCGGCACTGCGTTACTTTACCACTTAAGCCCCAGGCCTATTTTTGACACTTTTTGTTTACAAGTTAAAATCAGTATTTATTGCTAGAAAATTACTTAGAACCCCCAAACATTATATATATATTTTTTAGCAAATAAATTTATAATAAAATGGCGGTTATTGCAATATTTTTTGCCATGCGGTATTTGCGCAGCGGTCTTTCAAACTCCATTGTTTCCCTGCATTTAAAAAAAAAACTAAACAGTAAAGTTAGCCCATTTTTTTTGTATATTGTGGAAGATGATGTCACGCCGATTGAATAGATACCCAACATGTTACGGTTTAAAATTGCCCACACCCGTGGAATGGCGACAAACTACGGTCAATAGAAATCCCCATAGGCGACGTTTTACATTTTTTTTACCGGTTACCAGTTTAAAGTTAGAGCGTAGCTCTTTTTTAAAATTATTGCTCACACTCTGGCGATCTTGGCGATACCTCACATGTGTGGTTTGAACAGTGATTTAATTTGCGGCTCGACTTCCATATACGTTTTCTTTTGTGCGCGAGCTAACGGCGACGGGGGGCGGCTAAATTTTTTTTTTTTAAATCCAGCTTAGATCGGGACTCCATCCAGCCTGTGGACCCAGGCAGAGCCACGGAAGGCGGCGGGAGGGGGGGACACGTCCCCTCCCATTCGCCGGGGTAGCGATCGAGCGGCTCCCAAGCCGCATCGGTCATTACCGCCGGAAAGCCGACTGCCGGCTCTAATCAACGGTACTGGGATGATGCCTCTAGCTAGAGGCATCACCCCGGTATAACCACGCAAAATCAGCCGACGTAAGGGTACGTCACTTTGCGGTAAGTGGTTAATGAAAAATTGCACATTCGTGTGACGCTGTACCCAATTACAATTGTCCTTTTTTCCCCACAAATAGAGTTTTCTTTTGGTGGTATTTGATTACCTCTGCGATTTTTAGATTTTGCGCTATAAACAAAAAAGAGTGACAATTTTTAAAAAAACACAATATTTTTTCCTTTCTACTATAAAACATTCCCAATAAAAATTTTTTAAAAAAATCGATTTTTTGTGTTCAGTTTAGGCCAATTTGTATACTGCTACATATTTATTACACAAAAAGCGTATTTTAATTGGTTTGTGCAAAATTTATAGCATTTACAAAGTATGGGATAGATTTTTGGACTTTTTATTTATTTTTTCATTTTTTTTAGGAATGGCACTGATCAGGGACCCCTTACTGACATTTTTGACACTTCTTGGGGACCAGTGACATTAATACAGTAATCAGTGCTAAATAATATGCACTGTTACTGTATAAATGACACTGGCAGGCAAGGGGTTACTACTGGGGGTGATCAAAGGGTTAAATGTATGCCTGTTTGTGTTTACTAACTGTGGGAGGGGTTCTGTGACAGGCACAGAGAGATCACTGAAATTCATGATCTCTCTGTACCTGTGTGACAGAAGACTCCCCTGCTTTGTGTACATAAGCAGGCAGGTCTTCTGTCAGTTTCTTTGAAGATTGCGGGAGGCCGGTGGCGATCACCACCACTCCTCCCGCGGTCTGGCCGCGGCGACTACATGCACATAACACATAGATATACATGATTATGTGCAGCTAAGCCGCCCTGCTGCAGTAAATCTGCATGGGTCAGTTGGCAAGTGGTTAAAGACTATGCACATTTGTAACTATTCAATCAGAAAGGTTCAATGGTATTGCAAAGACAGAAAATAGTAGTCTAAAATAATACATTAATCCTCTGCTTACAAGACTCCTCACATCAATCTCCTTTCTTTTAATTGATCTGTACTTAATTGAAAGGCTTTTTCAGCCTAGTAAGTTTTACTGTTCGATACTAACATTATCAGCTGCCTATCAGCCTTGTAATCAATGTGCAATTATTAGGTATTTTATTTTTAACCAAGTACTAATATGTTGCACTTTTAGAAATACAGTAATAGCACAATATGTTCTACAGTGTCATGGGTCACAAGGAGCAGGGACGCCCCTACCATGGGTCCTGCTGGGTCCATTTGACCCAGGCAGAACTTTGAGAGGGGCAGCAAATTGACGCCTGAGATTTTTTTTCCCAGCAATTTTGTGTGTCATCAGTTTGCGTCGCGTTATAGGTGGCATTTCTTCATCTCATACTGCCGCCCATAGTGCAAACTGATGAGGAGGCAGAGCGTCTCCACCGGGGAACATCCCTCCCATGATTGTGGTGTGCGCAATGACGTCAGACTCTAGCACACTCCATATCACGCAGTGCAGGCTGGATCCACTAGGGTGGTGGCAGGAGGACAGACAGTGGGTGTTTGGTGGACCGGTACAGTGGTGAGGTATGGAAGGAGACAACAGTATATATAATATTGGAAGAAGACAACAGTATATATAATATTTTATTATTATACATTTATTAAAGTTTTATTACTGTTTTTTTTCTTTCCCTATACTTCACAAAGCGGCCCAAACCCCCGTCCCCCTCCACAAAGCAGCCTCTTAACCCCCCTACAGAGCAGCCCCTTAACCACTTGCCGACAGCCGCAAGTACATATACTGCGGCGGTCAGCCCCGGCCTGTCACCGGCTTGTGAGCCATTAGCGGGCGAGTGCGCGCCCCGGCTCGTTCCCTAAGAAGTCAGTGCGTGTGACCGGCGGACCCGATGTCCGCCGGTCACTCGCGATCGTTCACCGGGAAGGGAGAAAGGCAGGCGGCTAATGTAAACAAGCCGCCTGTCATTCTCCCCTGTGTAAAAATGGAGATCAGACGGTTCTACTATGTAGGACCGTTGATCTCTGTTTTTACAGTAGTAGCCATGTCCCAGCACAGTTAGAAACACGCCCCTAGGACACACTTAACCCCTCCCTCTCCAATACAGTTAACCCCTTCCCTGCCAGTGTCATTTTTACAGTAACAGTGCATATGTATAGCACTGATTACTGCAGTAATGTCACTGGTAACCCCAAAAGTGTAAAAAATGTCAGTCAAGGGTCCGATCTGTCTGCCGCAATGTCGCAGTCCCGCAAAAAAATCGCAGATCGCCGCCATTACTTGTTAAAAAAAAAACAACAAAAGTGACAAAAATCTTTCCCTTTGTTAGTAAACGCGATAACTTTTGCGCAAACCAATCAAAATACGCTTTTTTCGATTTTTTTTACCAAACATATGTAGCATAAAACAAATTGGCCGAAAATGTTAAAAAATTTTGATTTTTACATTTTTATGGGGGGGAATTTCATATAAAAAAATGTGAAAAATATTGTTATTTTTGCAAAATTGACGCTCTTTTTTTGTTTATAGCGTATGATCAAAAAATCGCACAGGTGATCAAATACCACCAAAAGAAAGCTCTGTTTGTGGGAAAAAAAGGACGTCAAATTAGTTTAGGTACAGCTTTGCACGACCGCGCAATTGTCCGTTAAATTCACGCAGTAAAAAAAAAATCGCAAAAAAACCCCTGGTCAGGAAGGGGGTAAAATCTTCTGGGGCTTAAGTGGTTAACTTCCCCCCCCCCCCCCCCCCCACACACACACACACGATCACACAATGCAGCCACTAAAAATTTTGCATTTAGATAAGGTGCTGTTGCATGTAAATCTGACTTCATTATAAATGTAATTTTTGTTTTAATTATCATGATATAAATAATAGATGTGGGGGCCTTTTGGTGGGAGGCAGCGTTTCATTCTTGGACTCTGAGGAAGGGGGTTCCTTCACATGGGTAAAGAGATCGGGGGCATGCCATTTCCAAGGAACGCTTTGTGCCCGAGATCGCCGTGTCACAAGCCCCGCGGGCTAAAAATCTCAGAATAGTACAAAAACCCTCAAAAGGACCTTTTTTGGATAGTAGATACTCCAAGGTGATCTCTTTTTTTCCCAATTTTGGAAATGAAACAACATGCTAGTACTGAGGGGGTTAAACATGGAGCTTGAGAATAATGCACTAGATACATTAATGTACAAGACGTACACAGAGGAAAACAGGCAATGAAGAGGTAATGTACTGCTTCTTATTATAATAATAAAAAAAAAATGCTAGAGAGAGAGAGAGAGATCAAAAAAATAGCAGCAACACTTTTATTCAGAGTATAGCATCAAGTCAGTTAAACTCCTGGGATATTGATCTGATCAGTTAACTAGCAGAGGGGGTTGTTAATCAGTTTCAGCTGCTTTGGTGTTAATGAAATTAACAACAGGTGCACTGGATGGGCAACAATGAGACGACCTCCAAAACATAAATGGTTCTACAGGTGGAGGCAACTGACATTTTTTTCCCTACTAATCTTTTCTGACTGTTTTTCATTAGTTTTGCATTTGGCTAGTGGGTAGCACTCCTACCTAGAAGTACTCAGACCATGGGTTCAAATCTCAAGCATGGCTTAAACTTTAACCATTTCAATACAGGGCCCCTTCACCCTCTTCCTGCCCAGGCCAATTTTTAGCTTTCAGCACTGTCACACTTTGAATGACAATTGCACGGTCATGCTACACTGTACCCATATGAAATTGTTATCATTTTTTTTCACACACATAGAGCTTTCTTTTGGTGATATTTAATCACTGCTGAGTTTTTTATTTCTTACTAAAAAAAAAGAAATATTTTGAAAAAAGTTTTTCTTATTTTCTGTTAGTAAATTTTGAAAATAAGTAATTTTCTCCTTCACTGATGTGCGCTAATGAGGCGGCACTGATAGGCACTAATAGGCACTGATGAGGTGGCACTTATGGTCACTGATGAGGTGGCACTTATGGGCACTGATGTGGTGGCACTAATGAGGAGGTACTAATATGCTGCACTGATGGGCACTGATAGGTGGTACTGATAGGCGGTACTGATTAGCACTGATAGGGGGCACTGATGGTCACTGAAAAGCTGAACTGATGGGTACTGAGAGGTGGCACTGATGGGCGGCACTGTGGGCATTGATAGGCAGAACTGATGGGCGGCACTGATGGACACTGACGGGCAACACTGATGAGCACTGATGGACGGCACTGATTGACACTGATGGGCAGCACAGAGTGTGCGCTAAGCCCCGGAAACACATTGGAGTTCATTTACTAAAGGCAAATCCATTCTGCGTCACAAGTGCACTTGGAAGTGCAGTCACTTTAGATCTTAGGGGGACATGCAAGGACAATTAAAAAACAGCATTTTTTCTTGCACATGATTGGATGATAGAAATTAGCAGCGCTTCCCCTCATTTCAGATCTTCCCTTCAGATCTACAGCGACTGCACTTCCAAGTGCTCTTCCAAGTACACTTGTAGTGCAGAGTGGATTTGTCTTTAGTAAATCCACCCCATTGACTGTTACAAAATAAAAATCTTTTAAAAAGTCTGTACAAGCTGATATGGCACTGCCGTCCTTTCAAAACTTCAAAAAACTCCTTTGGAGTCCAGAAAGACCCTACAGTTGCTGGTGAGCAGCCTCTAGGACCACAAACCACTTATCTCATTAAAGTGCATCCACATAAGGTACAGTGCTCCTACATCATAAAGACTGGGGAAATAAAGGACTGCTGATCCACCATTGATAGGTGTATAAAGTTAGAAAAATGGTTAAAGAGACCCTATCAGGCACTAACTAATTCAATCTTTCAGTTCCCTGTAGGAGAAAACGTCCAGACTAGGGATAAAGTTAATGTTCACTGCTACTATAGGTTCACGATGAATCCCTGGAGTTGATGAAGCACTAACTTTTGGCTGAAAAGTTTGTAAATTTGTCTCCATGAATAAGGAACACCTGTAATTCAGTGCATAGCCTTTGCCAGGTCAGGTCACAAAAGCCAATCATTTGAAGTAATATGTAAACTAGCCCCCTTACTATACAGGTTCTTAGCAGCCATATCATCAGTGTGTTTTGGAGCTGTTAGGGAAAGCTGGCAGCTCTGTGCAGGCAGAGATGTTTGTTTTTTTCCCCTAATTTTGGCCGTGGTACATGTCCCTCATGGGAGTGCCCAGCTTCCCATGCCCTTTGTTTGATAATAGTTTGCACTTTATATGAGCCATACAAATAACCTGAATTAACTAACTAGATTTGCCTGCCCATAGACATCAATTGGGTTCAATGCAAAGTTTGTGAACTTCAAGCAAGATTTGTGAAACTGTTTGGAAACCAAACCCAGACTCACATTTCTGGTGGTCCATATGTCCTACTTTCTTCCATTCTAGGTCTGCAGCTTCCAGCATTGACACCCCTAGAAGTGTCTGTTGTGTTCTGTATCCAAAAATTCCAAGGATGGATGATTTCTGTGTCTATAGCAATGTACTGTGTATTCTTTCTCTAACCCTTTGCCACTACAGGACCCAGAACAGGTCATTGTTTGGCAGTGAAGGCAACTGACACTCCCAGAAGTATTAGATGCCATGGACACTGATACTTGAAAAGTCTGAATTTATTGGAGTCTTAAAAAAATACAAAAAAAAAAAAAAACTAAATAAAAAAATTGCACAGTGCACATTTACTAGCTACCGTGTACAGTATACTTAAATAATACAAATAATAAAGCTTTGGAATCTCCCATTATGTTCTAAAACCTTCAGTTTGGATCCTGCAAATCTTCAAAAAAATAACACTGTTCCAAAGTTCACGTTATGCTGGTGGTTTTGTATTATTATTATTATTATTTTAACATGCATTATCATAATCATTTTAGATACAATGTAAGAGTGTTAAAAGAATGAAATAAAAAGAACAATATATTCTACTATCTTAGATGTAATTTTATATATTTTCCTCATCGCCTCCTCCGGTTATATATTATATTTCTTTTAATATTAAAATTAAATTTCCAGCATTTTTGAACTTCAGACAGTGTTATAGGTTAAACCACATATATCAAAATGCTACAGTTTTGTTAATGCACATATAATACACAAAGTCAGGGGGCAATATATTTCACCTAAAATGTTCTTTCTGTAGATATCCTTTCGGTAAATATTACATAAAAGTTAAAAAAAAAATGATATGAAAAGCCAGGATTGCAATTATTTTTAATATCCTGGCTCCCCCCTCCCCTCCTGTATTCAAAATAAATGCCAAGCTCTACATGTGGTTTCCATGCTCCAGCGCTTTTCCCAGATTCCTACTTCATCCAATGCTGCCAATTCAATTCAGGTTGAACAACAGTTGGCCTTATTCTACCCATTTCTTGTGAACCTCACATGTTGTTGACACTCACCCTGAGATGTATCATCACACATTGTGGGATCACAGTATCCCGGGACTGAGCACTGTTTACAGGTCATTACCCACTCAGTCGAGAAGTAAGGACTTCTCTGTGCCACCTCCGGGAAAGGAAGGTCCCATCACATCACCAGACCGGCTAAAAGAGCGCAATGGAAAAGGTATGTATAGGTGGGTTTGTAACCAAGAACAAAAACATCTTTATTACTCCCTAATTTTCATGATGTCATATTCTCTTCATATCTGTGTAGTAGAGCAAATAACTTGAAAATGTACGTAGATCTTCTAGCCAGGCAGATGACTTATCTATTTTCTGGCTTGCCATTGCAGCTTCTTGTCACCTCTCCTTCAGCCTACTCATTGGACAATGCATCATCAACATCATTAGCTCCATCCATTGAGAAGAAATCTGACCCAGGAAGCTGTGATGCTTAACCAAAAAAATATTTGTGAACTTGCTGGCTATAAGATGCTCAAAGGTAAGTAAATCATAAGACCAGCTAACCAGAATTCCTAATATGCTAATATACATGTTACTTTATAAAGAATATATTTCTGTGTACATAGTGATATACTTGGATTTCCAATTAACCACTTCCGCACTGCTCACTAGAGCTCTACTGCGGCAAAGTGGCTCGATAATGTCTGGTGACATAGACCTACGTCACCAGACATTCCCCTCTCTCGGCGTCGTGCGCGCCGCTGGAGGCTCGCTCCCGCTGTTTTCAGTCACAGCGGGAGTCGGGCCAGGGGAGGAGCAGCGGCGATCGCCGCTGCTCTTCCCCGATAGTTGGGGAATCGAGTGTGGAGATCCGCCTGCTTGTGTAAACACAAGCAGGCGGATCTCCTAAGTGACAGGCAGGGTCAGATTGCAGGGTTCAGCATAGCTGAACCTGCGATCTGTCCTTGTGTCACATAGTCCCCTCCCCCCACACACGTCATTAAGCACCAGGCATACATTAACCCCTTGATCACAAATAAAAATTAACCCCTTCCCTGCCAGTGTCATTTTTATAGTAACAGTGCATATTTATAGCACTGATTACTGTGGTAATGTCACTGGTACCCCCAAAAGTGTCAAAAATGTCAGTCAAGGGTCCGATCTGTCCACCGCAATGTCGCAGTCCCGCAAAAAAATCGCAGATCGCCGCCATTACTCGTTAAAAAAAACACCAAAAATTACATAAATCTTTCCCTTAGTTACTAAACGCAATAACTTTTGTGCAAACCAATCAAAATACGCTTATTGTGATTTTTTTACCAAACATAGGTAGCAGAAAACAAATTGGCCAAAAATTTTAAAAAATTTTGATTTTTACTTTTTTTTTGGGGGGGGGGGGGGATTTCATATAAAAAAAATGTGAAAAATATTGTTATTTTTTCAAAATTTACACTCTTTTTTTGTTTATAGCGCAAACAGTAAAAATCACACAGGTAATCAAATACCACCAAAAGAAAGCTCGGTTTGTGGGGAAAAAAAGGACGTAAATTTGGTTTGGGTACGGCATCGCACGACCGCGCAATTGTCAGTTAAAGTCGCACAGTGCCGAATCGCAAAAAGTGGCCCAGACGTAAGACAGCAAAATCCTCCGGTGGTAAAGTGGTTAAAAAAAAACTGAGCCAGGAGTGGAAACATTAACAATACTCAGTGCAACAATACAATTTAAACATTTCTTGCCTGTGTTACTCTTAAAAAGGGTTCATTAGGTAAGTATGTCGCTTAGCAGAATTTGCACTTGAAATCATTTTGAGCTTAATGCATTTTTCCCACGTCAGCTGCAAGAAAACGCAGACTATATTAAAGGTCAGCCACTCAAAAGGTATTTTCATTGAGCAGAATATGAATGTACAGTGGGTACTGTACCTTAGCAATGTTTTTTTACAATATATTCATATATGCAGGACAAGTATAATTATCTAAACGTAAAAGTATAATTAGTCAAAGTGTCGATGGTTTCCAACAAGGAAATAGCTAAGCTCGCAACAGAGGTGTCCATCTTTTTTGAGTTGTTTCTACTGCACATAATTAAATTAAATGTTTATGTGACACATTACAGATTTCACATTTGTTCTTCTCCGCCAGGCAGTATGTGACAAAAAGTCATTTTATGGTCTACAGGAAAATAACAATAATAAAAGCTAAGCAAACCAACCAAAATACACTCTGACTAAATGTGCTTTGCCAGACAATATCAATATCATGGATCAACAAAATAAGGGTTTATGCAGTTTTCTTTTTCTTTTCCTGCAGGGTGGGATGCTTGCCAAGGCTAGGAAGAACATTTATTGTGCAGTAATTGGTCCAATCTGTAGATCTAATAAAGCATGGGGTCATTGGATATGCATAGAGCAACTATGTAAGGCTGTGCCCATTGTGTCATAATACTATCTACTGTATTTTCACACCATCCTTTCCTAAAGCAATCATACATGATTTTTAGATCCAGTTCATTTTCTCCAATGTGGCATTCACATGGTGGATCTATATTGATAATGTATTCTCATTGTGGCAGTGTGACATTGGATCTTCGACTGATTTCCATAAGGGGATTAATGGTTGTGATGCTTCAATTCAATCTAACATGTTGGTTACAGAAAAAAAATAGTTTTCTTAGATATAATGGCATATATTATGACAGGGAGGATTTAGACAGTTCTGTACTCCAAGCCCACCGATCATATTAAAATATATTGTTTAAATACCGTTCAACAATAGCACTTATCTCCATTTGGTATTTTCATCACTTATACATTCCTAATTTGGGGGTTCATGAGCATGAGCCTCCTGTCAATTTTAGCTTCATTCAAACCCCCTTGTTCCTGGCACCATTCCTTTTTTCCCCTTCTTTTTGTTGGCTTTTGGTCACATTTATTTTGGGTCACCGCTGAGTTAGTGCTAATTCACGTGTATTTTTATTCCTCACCAAGAATCTGGTCCCTTTCAATACAAACCCTGTTCTGTCTTTGTCACATATCACTTTCTTTAAAACAAACACTTTTTTCAACTCAGTGCCACCACAATCTATACCATCCTCACTTTGGGGTCTATTATCATTAGTTCTTTCTTGACTCTATCCTTATTTATTCTTCCTTTTTCGTGGCCTTTGGTTTTCTTACTTTGTACCATGTGTACTTACCAAAACATTTTTGTTATTCAATATATATATTTTACACATTTACTACCTAGAGGTGCAATTATCAATGTTTTACACTTTTTTAATCTATTACCCCTGAAACCTGATCTGCCCTCTGTTTGTCCCGTGGTTTGGTTTGGTCAATCCGCCACAGTCCCCAGGATAGATGTTCCCTCTGCATCCCTCGCTCCATGGCTGCTTGGTTTATTTACAATTTTTTTGAACTGATATGTAAGTAATGAGGCTACAGTATATGCCCAACCCAATCACCTCTCCCTTCTTTTTAGGAGTTATGTATTTACTATATGACATTACTATTCTGGCATTCTTTTATACTTTTTTAAATAATCTCTTGCATCTACTCCTGATGGGTGGACCAGATCCACCAAACACTTAGAGTTTTATGATGTCAAGAACCCCTTTTTGGTCATCGCATACTATGTCATCATGTGTTTCTCACCTATTCAAGAACACCATTGATGCCATTATTGGTACAATTATGAATTTATACTTTTTATCTTATTTATTATGGATCAGATTCTTACCCTCCTACTGACACCAACGATGAGGAACTATTCCCTTCACTGATATCAACAATGGGGCACTATTTCTTCCTCATACACCTACAATGGGACACTATTCCTTCCACTAATACAAATGATGGATCATTCTTCCTCCCATGGAAAAAAATGATTGAGCACTATTCCTCCCACTGACACAAATGATGAGGAACTATTCCTCTCACTGCTAACAATGATAAGGCACTATTCTTCCCACTCACACCAATGATGGGGAACTATTCAACCTACTGACATCAGTGATGGAACACTATTAATCCCACTGACACCAAGAATGGGACACTATTCTTCCTACTGACATCAATGATGGGAAACTATTCCCTCAGTTGACACCAACGATGGGGAACTATTCCTCCTACTGACATCAATGAAGGAACACTATTCCTCCCACTGACACCAACAATGGGACATAATTCCTCCTACTGACATCAACGATGCAAGAGTTTTCTCTCAGTTGACCCCAACAATGGGGCTTTATGCCTCCCATAAATATAACAACTGAGCACTATTCCTCCAAATGACACCAACAATGGGGCACTATTCTCCCACGAATAAAAATGATGGGGCACTATTCCTCCTTCGACTGACTACCAAGCATGAGGCATTGTCTACTCACAATGATGCTGGGGCATTTTCTACTCACACTGGACACCGTCTGGTCCCCTTAAAGTCTGAAGGACAATAAACTGGTATAGTGAGTCTGAACAGGAAGGTTCAATCCAGGAGAATTGCTTTTTTATCACAATTACACTCACAGTGGTGGGTACTTTCACACATATATTAGGGCTACCGTATTTTCTCCTGCAATTGTTTAGCTGTCACCACAATTGGTTGGTCAGATTATATCTAAGACTGAGAAGTATCTAAGAATGCACATTTTCATGATTCAAGTGTTATGGCTCATTGTTTTGTTTCAGCTGTACACAGCGTTCTTTAATGCTAAAGGGAAATGCATTCACAAATCCCTCTAGCATTAAGAATTGCTTTGCTTGTCTGTTAATTGTTGTTTATACCCTCACTTGCCCCTGTGGGTTAATTCACACAAAAGATCAAGGACCAAATGGTTCAGCACAGGTTCTTGATACACCAGAAACAACTAGGTCTGTCTGTTTCCAGAACATTTTACTAGGAAGCATCGCAATGATAATGAATTGTGGCTTATGATTCTTTATGAAGTTCAGACAGATAAATGAGGGAATTGCATCAGTATCTTCAAATGCAGCAAAGTTTCTTGCGGTAATAGATTAGCCTGTCTGCAGACCATCGGTTAAACAGAGATTAGGATTTATATTTGTTTTTGTGAATTCCTCCTTGAGCCACATTTTAAAATAATGTTTGGATTCTTGTCACCTATATAGTCTGATGCGTGCTTCCTTGTCCTCACTGGATCTGTTTTTATTTGTTTCAACGTGTGTAACATTGTGTTTATGGATGTTGCACCATACACATTCTGTTTCTAAAGTTTCATTTGACCTTTTTTTGTAGAGAAAATCTTTATTTAGTACTTGTCAACCTGGTGATGAGCAGGGATGCCTGAAACTGTTGTTTAACACACTTACTGGTGTTTGAACTGCAGCAGAAAATGGATCCATGGTTGTGCAGTATCCTTCCTTGGAGATTTACACTGTATTGTCAAAAGTATTAGGATGCCTGCCTTTACACGCACGTGAACTTTAATGGCATCCCTGTCTTAGTCTGTAGGGTTTCATTTTGAATTGACCCACCCTTTGCAGCTATAACAGCTTCAACTCTTTCTGGGAAGGCTGTCCAAAAGGTATAGGAGTGTAAATATTAAAAGGGAATAGGGAACTGGCACTGCCTGGGAGAGGACCTAGTAACGAATACTATTGATAGTACTTGAACATAAATTAATAGCAGAGTATATAAATAAATAATATTCTCATAAACCAAAGTGTAAAATTAAGGTGACTAGTGATAAGGTGATATGGTGGTGGTGAGAAATCTAATCATATAGGTGACATCTACTATATATATATATATATATATATATATATATATATATATATATATATATATATATATATATATAAATTCATATATAAAAATACATTGCACTTAATATTATTCAAAATTATCCAAAACTCATAACCACGTGATAAAATCTATATTATTAAAGTGCAGGTGCTAAGTGAATCATTAAAACCGTGATATACACTGGGGAATGCGTATATCAATAGGTGCACAGTGAGAAACCTGTGAAGCAATTTTCTCCCCAGTACTTATATACTATATAAGTAAAAATGTGCAAGCTGGGGATATATAAAAGTGTATATAAGCACATGCACCAAACTATATATTTAAAGTGCTAATTAATAAAATAAAGTCCAAAATCCGACACACAGGGGAAATGTGTTCAATCTTCAAGTGATATTGTGATCCAATCCTCGTGATAGGGGTAAGTGATATAGGGTGGTGATAAAGAATGCACTCACCAGAGTGCCCAACCCCACACAGGGGTATTGGGCAGGATATATACTGTCAGCCACAGCCGGAAGTGTATTCTTATATGGTCATCTACTTCCTCGGTCTTTATATGGAGGAAAGAGGGAAGGGACCCTGCTGCACTTCAGTCTTCCTTATGGGTTAAGCTCCGGTGTGGCAGTGTGTAAAAAATAAATAAAGGGGGCACATATAGTGTAACTCCGTTTGGTAAGCTTTTATTAATAGTAGGTAAAACGGTACTCACAATACAGTAGTGGGAAATCAGCGTACAGGACTATCTTGTGTAGAGACTCACTAAAAAAGCCGGCAGTTTGCTTTAGAGCTCCGGAACGCAATGCGTTCCACGATAGATCCGTATCGGGAAGTGACGCAACCACGCTGGATGTGTTTCGTCATAGACGTCCTCAGCAGCACTTACCCCTATCACGAGGATTGGATCACAATATCACTTGAAGATTGAACA
Organism: Pelophylax lessonae; assembly: GCF_965119305.1. Lineage (NCBI taxonomy): Eukaryota > Metazoa > Chordata > Amphibia > Anura > Ranidae > Pelophylax > Pelophylax lessonae. The sequence continues at coordinate 69,619,704 of NC_138779.1, read as the reverse complement.
CATTTCCCCTGTGTGTCGGATTTTGGACTTTATTTTATTAATTAGCACTTTAAATATATAGTTTGGTGCATGTGCTTAAATACACTTTTATATATCCCCAGCTTGGACATTTTTACTTATATAGTATATAAGTACTGGGGAGAAAATTGCTTCACAGGTTTCTCACTGTGCACCTATTGATATATGCATTCTCCAGTGTATATCACGGTTTTAATGATTCACTTAGCACCTGCACTTTAATAATATACATTTTATCACGTGGTTATGAGTTTTGGATAATTTTGAATAATATTAAGTGCAATATATTTTTATATTTTTATATATATTTTATATATGAATTATATTTATATATATATATATATATATATATATATATATATATGGTAGATGTCACCTATGTGATTAGATTTCTCACCACCACCATAGCACCTTATCACTAGTCACCTTAATTTTACACTTTGGTTTATGAGAATATTATTTATTTATATACTCTGCTATTAATTTATGTTCAAGCACTATCAATTTATTTATTTATATCCCATCTGTGATAAATTATTCGTTACTAGGTCCTCTCCCAGGCAGCGCCAGTTCCCTATTCCCCTTTAATATTTACACTGATATAGCACGCTATATTTTAGGGAGGCTGCAGCCCAATCACTTCATTTCTCCATAGCGCGGGTTCTCTTATTTTCATTTATACAAAAGCTATAGGAGTGTGTCTATGGGAATGTTTGACCATTCTTCCAGAAGCACATTTGAGAGGTCAGGCACTGATGTTGGATGAGAAGGCCTGGCTCACAGTCCCCGTTCTAATTTATCCCAAAGGTCAGGACTCTGTGCAGGCTAGTCAAATTTCTCCACCCCAAACTCGCTCATCCAAATCTTTATGCCATTAAAGTTCATGTGCGTGTAAAGGCAGGTCTCCCAAACACTTTTGACAATATAGTGTATGTAACGCTACCCCCCCCAGGTGCCGCTTGATTTAAAAGGGTTCAGCTGTGTGTGTAGCCAGGCGAGAGGCCTTCCAGCTGGACAGGCAAGCAACCAGCATTTGTGACAGTCACTCACAGTCAGAGAACAGTCAATGGAATTGTTGTTTTTTTATATTTATTAGGGGATTTTAACTTGGATAGGGTTTGGGAAAGGATGCCAATAATCCATTAACTTCATACACTGAGGACTCTGTCACTTTAAGTAATCTTCAGACTGCCCAAGAGAAGCCTCTCTTACATGGTGCAGTCTCTTTCACAGCAAAACTTCACATACATTGAAGCAACTATATTTCCATTCCTCTTCACATCCCACAGTATCTGAATGCAGTACAACACAGTCCTCCTATAGCAAGGTGTGTGATCCCTCCTGGAATCTCTGAAAACTAGCTGGGCCCTGTGCCCAGGTAATTTAGCATGTGCGTGTCAGCGTGCCCAACTGACACGTTTGGCCAATCAGCCGTCGTCTGACCTCAGAGGATCAGATGATCATTTAAAGCTGCATTTGGAAATGATTTGCTATTTGAAAGATTCCACCGCTTCGGTGCCCCCCCCCCCCTCCCGCCGCTTCCCGGACCCATCGGCAGCAGGGAAAATGATCCGGTCAGCTGTCCCCTCAGGCAAGAAGTCAAGTGATGGCAAGATGACCCTCACTCGACTCTATGACCTTGGAGGACCGGAGCAAAGTCATATGTCGCTTCCTAGCAACGGATTTAAAGAGCCCATTTTTTTTTCAAGATGAAAAAAAATGACTTTTCTGTTTTTTCTTTTTTAGTGTAGATGTGAGATCTGGGGTCTTTTTTTCCCCCAAATCTCACATTAAAGAGGTCCTGTCATGCCTTTTAAGTGTTCTTGCCACAGTTTTTACACTACATAGACAAGTATGATACCGAAACGAGCGGATCATTCCCGAACGCATTGCTATTACATTTTGGAAGGTTTTGCTGAATAGTTTGCAAAATATTGTCGTTTTTGTGGCAAAATTTGGGGAAATTGGCCCCATAGGAATGAATGTAAGTTGCCCCATAAGAATGAATGGTGGAATGTTCCGGAATGTTCAAAACTAGACTGTTTGTTTCCAACTGACAAAATTTCTTAACTGCTGCCACTCCCACACACACACACCACACCCACACACCCCACACACACACCCTACACACACAACACACACCCCACACACACTACACACACACCCCACACACACATACACATTACACACACACAACACACACCCCACACACACACACACACACACACCACACACACACACACACACACACACCACACCCAAACACACCACACTTAAACACACACCCACACCACACCCACACACACCATACTTAAACACACACACCACACTTAAACACACACACACACCACAGCACACCACACACACACACCACACACACCACACACACCACACTTAAACACACACACCACACAAACTGCTGCCACTCCCACACACACATAGTTACTCAGCCCGCTCCAGCTGGAGACTAACTGTGGTGGCAAGATCACTTCACACAATTTCCCATGGAAATTGTATGTTTTCTAGTTTCTATTACAAGGGATGTTTACATTCCTTGTAATAGGAATAAAAGTGCTCGAAATTTTTTTGAAAAAAAAAAAAAAAAAAACAGTGTAAAAAAAAAAAAGATAAAATAACTAGAAAAAAAAAAAAGTGCCCCATCCCCGTAAGCTCAAGCACAGAAGCGAACGCAAATGCAAGTTGCACCCACATATGTAAACAGTGTTCAAACCACACATGTGAGGTATTACCACAATTGTTAGAGCGAGAGCAATAATTTGAGCCCTAGACCTCCTCTTCCTAAACTGGTAACATAAAGTGTCGCCTATGGGGATTTGTAAGTACCAATGTTTTTTGCCATTCCAGGAGTTTGCACAATTTTGAAGCACGACATGTTGGGTATCTATTTACTGAGCGTAACATTGTCTTTCACATTATAGAAAAAAAATTGAGCTAACTTTACTGTTTCCTTTTTTTTTTTAATTAAAAAAAAAAGTGAATGTAAGACCGCTGCGCAAAAACTTTGTAATAAAAATATTGCAACGATCTCCATTTTATTCTCTAGGGTCTCTGCTAAAAAATATTTTAACTTGTAAACAACAAGTTTTAGAAAAAGGCGAGGGCCAGAAGTGGTTAAATAAAGTATATCATGCAGCTAATGCATTATCTTGTTTGCTAAATAACTGCTGGATACATTAAATCGTTTAGTAGTATAAGGAAATTCTACATTGGTTTATTTGAATAATCCATATTTAAAATTTTGGATTATCTCAGGAACTTTGCAATTGCAATGCATACATAATACTGATAGATATTTAATTCATTGATTTAGTAGTTGCCTAGATTTGTGAAGTCAAGTAAGGACAGGCCCTTGGCATGACATTCCTTAACTATGTTTCCCTGAGATCATTAAATACTGTATTCTGTTCTGCATGATGATGAAAAGCCATTCAGGTAATTGTGATGCAACTGATTGCAGTGTAGCTCACATTAAAAGAGATGCAGTATTAATCCTTTGAGCAAAACTTCAACACAAATATCCCAATTTGCTTAAAAAATGAAGCACCTGCCGAAGGCAATGTAATGATTCCCTTTATTCATCTAATAACAATATTCATCAAAGTGTTAGAGACACACCTTTGGTATTTTTCTCTGTGCAGCAAAAACTATATGAAGGGAAATGATAACTTTGTCTTTAGTGACCATTTTTCAAGATATTATTCTAACTATTGAAAGTGGGCCCAGGTGGGGTCAGGACGTGTAATGGAATATGTCACACGTAATATAGAGCAAATTAAAAAGTCCACAGTGAAAGCTTTTTTTTATTAAATACTGTATCTACGTATGCGTTTACCAATATACCAATAAATATATTTCACAAAAAAAGCTTCTGTATTAAAGGATATCTCCACTTCTGTGGCAAAAAGTAGCAAATAAAAAAAAAAAAAATAATATAGCATATACAATTGCTACAAGTCATTTCATAATTTTTTCTTATTAAAAATTACTTTTCCTTTTAAATTAGAACTTTAGGCAAAAAATATTATTTTTTTTTTCATTTTTGGATAGAGCAAGGAAGGATAGTGACTAGAGTTGAGCGGACACCTGGATGTCCGTGTTCGGCGGGTCCGGCCGAACTTGAAAAAAAAGTCCGGATCCGTGACCCGGACTTTTTCCGAACTTTACCCGGATACCGAACCCCATTAAAGTCAATGGGCACCCGAACTTTCAGGCACTTAAATGGCTCTAAAAAAACAATGGAAAGGGCTAGAGTGCTGCAAATGCCAGCAAAATGTAGTTAAGAGCATGGCAAGTGCTCTTAAAAAATTCCCCTTTAAATTTGTAATTTTTAAATAGCAGATTAGAACAGCACTCTGTAGTAAAATATTGCTGAACGCTGCACACAACAGACTAATAAAAATATTTTTTTTTCTCCCTCCTCCTCAGTGGGCTCAAGTGAGGGCAAAAAGATTGTTCACTGCACCACCCTTCACACAGCAAAATCGATGTAGATCGCTAACGGACGATTGTTCTGTCCTGTGTCTCCTAATCTCTCCCTGCCTAATCTCTCCAGCCTGTCCCTAAAATGCTCAAATATCTTTCCCTGCCTACACTCCGACCTGTCCCTGCATTATTTTCGGGCACAATGTTGTTTTTCCCTGTCTGTCCCTAATCAGCAGCAGCCAGCACCGTTATGTGTGCTCTCTCCCTACACTACAGCAGACTGACGCACAGCGCGCTGTGTCTCTAGCTTATAAAGACCTTGGTCACATGCTTTAGCTGGCCAATCACAGCCATGCCATTAGTAGGCATGGCTGTGATGGCTTCTATGGCACACCAGTTAAACGCTTGTTGATTGGCTGTTGAAAGCCCGCCATTAAAACCACGCCATTACATACAGGAAATAAAATTACCGAACACAGATTTTAAACCCGAACATACAGTAAAGTTTTCGGGTGCGTGTCCGGGTAACAAAAATCCAGTTATCCGGTACGGACCCGAATAATACAGTCCGTGTTCGCTCAACACTAATAGTGACCCCTAAATAGATTTATTTTCGCCATCTGTGTCCCATTGTGAAGGATTACCTTCACTTCCTGTCCCATAGCCAAACAGGAAATGAGAGGAAATGCCTGCAAATTAGGGGAATTCCTTGGGGACCTCCAGGTCACCAGAACTAGTGTCCCAATGAGAACATTTTCCCTCTATTACTTTTCTGGGAACAGCCCAACATGTTGGGATTTTCTTTTACTTTCAATGATAATAGTAAATAGAACAAATAGAGAGAGAGAGACTCTCCTTAATGGGGGCACAGACAGCAATAAAAACTGATAGGTATTCTAATCTATCTCTACTCTGTCCAAAACTAAAAAAAAGTTTTGCCTTTAGTTATACTTTAAATCTGCAATTTTCTGTAAAATGCAATATGGCAACCTGGAGGCACTCTGTGCATAGATGGTATAAGGAACGCCCCCCACAAATGTAATTGTCTGCTTGGGTGATTGGCTGACTGATAGCTGACTGATTATCCCAGAAGTCTGCATTAGGATACAATTTAGATTTTTGGCATCCTCTGCAACAAAAATGCAATTTTTAGTGAGCTTGTCCCAAAATAAAATCATGTCTAAAGGGATTCAGGCCCTGCCACTTTTCTCATTAAAACCCTGCAAGTGCAGCAGCTCATTAAGAATTATAAAGTCACTCCCATTCACATTCACTGCACATGGACACAGAGAAACAAACAGCTATTTTTTTCAGAATAAAAATAGGTAGGATTTTGCAACAAAGTTTGTTAAAATCCTTGCAATATACATAGATCAGCCAGAAGGGGAATGTTTTCCTCAACAAAAGTGGAGGTACTCTTTAATATTTGACTTATTATCTAAAGCACAGTAACACTGAGAGAGGGAGGAGTAGCAATGTGAGTCAATCAGGGCTATGCTGGTTTGTGAAGCGCAAGCAATTAGAATGCTTAATATTTGTTCCTAAATGTGAGTGCCATTTATTTTCATGATTTTATTATATATACAACAGTGAGCACTATGTTGGATTTTATTGTATTTTATACATGCATACTGCACTGACTTAGCCTTCCACCACCCAAACTAATGGTGATAATTAGGTTACAGCAGGTTGCTTGTTTCTAATGACTATACTTAAGAGATGTGGATTAAAACATACCTACTATAGAAGAGAGGGCACAGAACCTTACAATTGTTCTTCTCCTTAACCACTTGCCGACCACAATATATATATATATATATATATATATATATATATGTTGCGGTTTGTGGGTAGGCGTAAGTGGTTTACCAGGATTATGGCTGAAAATATCAGCCATAACCACGAGATTGATCTTTAAAGCCGGCGGCTAGCTTTCTCATGAAAGTGGTCCGAGACATCCCCCCTTCCCGCTGCTCGCCAGTGGTTCTCGGGCTTACCTCTTCTGCTGGTTAGCCTCAAAAATGATCTGACAGTGTCGCCAGGTGGCCACACAGGCGGTCAAAGAGTAAATCCGCTTTGATCACCTCTATGGACTTGGAGGACCAGAGTGACGTCATGATTTCCCTTACAGTCCAAGTAAACATTTTTTTTTTTTAAGGCAAAAGATCAAAACATTTTATTTTTATCTCTTTCTTTTAAAGGTAAAGGAGAGATTTTGGGTCTTTTTGACCCCAGATCTCTCCATAAAGAGGACTTGTCATCCCTATTTCTATTACAAGGGATGTTTTCATTCCTTGTAATAGCAATAAAGTGATAAAAAGAAAGAATTTTAGAGACATTGTAAAAATAAAAAGTGAAATAAATAAGAAAAAAAAAATCTAAGAGCCCCCATCCCTCCATGCTCGCGTGCAGAAGCAAACGCATATGTGAATCACGCACGCATATGTAAACAGAATTTGCACCACTCATGTATGGAGAATGTTGGAGTGAGAACAATAATTCTAATGGTATACCTCCTCTGTAGCTCTAAACTGGTAACCTGTAAAGGTGTTTAAAGCTTCGTCTATGGAGATTTTTAAGTATCATAGTTTATCGCTATTCCACGAGCGTGCATAATTTAAAAGCTTGACATGCTAGGTATCTAATTACTTAGTGTAAAATCATCCTTCACATTTTACAAAAAATTGGGGTAAATATTGTGTTTTTTTTTTTATTCATTAAAGTGTATTTTTTCCAAAAAGCAAATGCTGTGTGACATAAAAAATTGCACCAATCGCCATTTTATTCCCTAGGGTCTTTGGTTAAAAAAAAAAAGTACAATGTTTGGGGGTTATAGTACAATGTTTGGGGGTTATAAATAATTTTCTAGCAAAAAAATATTGATTTCAACTTTTAAACAAAAAAGTGCCAGAAAAAGCTTGATCTTAAAGTGGTTTTAATTGTTCAATCACAGCCCGGGGAAAGCTTAGGTGCAGTAAAAAACAAAAAAAAATAAATAAATGGTCAGTGACCTTGCTAGATTATCTGGCAGGGATGTTTGGATGGCAAGACTTTCTGAACCCTTACAAATTACGAATCCAACTTCTGAATTACAAATCTTTTGGTAAGTAAAATATTTATACTTATTTGATATGTGCGTTTAGCTTTTTACCTTACTTTCAGTTAAGAAAACATTGACCGGAAGATAATGGACACGTTGAGAAATACTGAATATTTTCTAAAAATAGCAATATTTCTTACACAGATGGCATTTGAAAAATAATAATACATAGTATGCTGTATCTATCAGAAGTAGTGATGGGCCAAACAGCCCCCTGTTCGGTTCGAACCAAAACATCTCGAATAGGGGAACAGTTCTGCGAACATTCAAACTCTATTAAAGTCTATGGGACAGGAACATTAAAAATCAAAAGTCACCATTTTAAAGTTATTGCCATAAAAAGTGTATGGGGACCCGGGTACTGCCCTGGGGGGACATGCATCAATGCAAAAAAAATGTTTTTAAAACAATCGTTTTTACAGGAGCAGTGATTTTAATGATGCTTAAAGTGAAACAAAAAAAAATAAAAAATTTCCTAAATATCGTGCCTGCGGGGGTCCCCTTAATGTGCCAGCAAAGTGGCACATTTGTATGTTGTATAGATCTTGCTGCAGCAATACTGACGTTTCTAAAGGAAAAAATGTCATTTAAACTTGCTGGCGGCTGCAATGTATTGTCGGCTCCCAGCATTACAGATAAAAAAAAATGAAAAAAGCGGCGTAGGTTCCCCCACAGTTCCATTTTAAGGGGAACCCCACGCCAATTCATTAAAAAAAGGGTCCCCCAAGCTGTTTTACCTCAATTTTTTTTTTAATTTACATTTTCTTTTTACAATTATTATTATTTTTTTAATTACGCTCTCAGCAGGGAACCTATTGTGTGCTCAGTGGGTGAACATACCGCCAAGTGTCGATAAAGTTCAGTGTTAGGCGAGTACATGAATGGGCAGGGCAATGTTCAGGCCACACTTATGCTCGACCCAAACTGTTCATCCATCCCTAGTGGTGCCTGACTACTGTAACCCCTCACAGTTACTCTTGCTGGGCACAGGAACAGGCCCTGCTGTTAGAAATTAGAAACAACATTTTAAAATACATGTACTGTACTTGTCATACAGGTGCAGACAAATTGGGCCTTGGGTGTTGGTGGTGCCTGAATACTGTAACCCCTCACAATTACTCTTGCTGGGCACGGAAACGGGCCCTGCTGTTAAAAATTAGAAACAAAATTGAAATTACATGTACTTATCAATAGTGATGAGCCAAACAACCCCACCCGTTCTATTCGCACCAGAACATCTCGAACAGGGGAAATGTTCTAGTGAACATGCGAACTCTATTAAAGTCTATTAGACACGGGATTGTTCCCGGGGGGGCCCCTTAATGTGCCTGTAAAGTGGTGCATTTGTGCGATGTATGAAGCCGTTGAAACAATAATGACATTTCAAAAGGAAAAAATGTAATTTAAACTTGCTGGTATCTGTAATGTACTGTACTGGTGACCATAGCATAGGAACAATAATTCAGAGAAAGAGAATACAATAAGACACGTGGCCACTCACTAAAACTAGAGGAAAAATGGTTTAACCTTAAAATACGTAAGGGGTTCTTTACTGTCAGAGCAGTAAGGATGTGGAATTCTCCTCCAAAAGCAGTGGTATCATCAGGGAGCATTGATAGTTTCAAAAAACTATTAGATGGGCACCTAAAGACCACAACATAAAAGGGTATACAGTAAACCCCCCTCCATTGCGGGGGTTACGTTCCGGACCCAGCCGTGAAAAGTGAAATTCCGCGAAATAGAAAAACCCTATTAAAATGCATTGTAGGCATGATTTTTTTACTGTCACTGTACGTGTAGAAGCATTTTAAGGTCTTTAAACACACTTTTAAAACAATAGAAACTCATTTAAACACATAAAAGATACTTAGAGACAGAGCAAGAGCTGTGAAAAACACAAAAATCTTTAATTTTTAATGATTTATATAGTAAAATAACATTACAAAAAAAACGCGAATTACCGGGACCGCAAAAACTGAACCGCGATGTAGCGGGGGATTACTGTACGATGTACGGTTAACAGCAAACACACACACATATCATGGGTTGAACTGGATGGACTGGTGTCTTTTTTCAACCTCACTAACTATGTAACTATGTTCCTATGTAAACTTAATAAAGCCAAAAAAGAGAAAAAGCCTGCTGATGCAGAAGGAATAGACCCTACGACATAAAGAGGGGACAGCAATTATGCCCTAAATAAAATTAGTGCTGCCGTGCCACAATAAAAAAAAAAACCCTGCTGATGCAGAAGGAATAGCACCTGCAATGCGGAAGGTGGGAGAGCAATTATGCCCTAAATATTACTACTGTGCCACTAAAAAAATAAAGAATAAAAAAATTCACTGCTGACGCAGCAGGAATAGCACCTGCAACACTAAATAGGGGACAGCAATTATGCCCTAAATAAAATGAGTACTGCTGTGCCACAAAAAAAAATCACTGCTGACGCAGAAATAATAGTACCTGCGATGCAGAGGGGGGAATACTAATATTGCAGCAACAGAACCTGATGCTGCAAAAAAATAAAAATGTAAATTAAAGAGAAAAAAAAACTATCAATGAAAAGAAAAATGGGATCAGTAGGGTGACACAGACATGTTGTATACACCAACAATTCAGTGGCCCCACTACACTGTGTTACACAAGATAAATTAGCACAGCACTGCACTACATTGACTGCACTACACTGTGTTACACAAGATGAATCAGCACAGCACTACACTGACTGCACTTCACTGTGCTACACAAGATGAATCAGCACAATACTACACTAAACTGACTGCAGTACATTGTGTGTACAAGATGAATCAGCACAGCACTACACTACACTGATTGCAGTACACTGTGTTACACAAGATGAATCAGCCCTACACTATACTAAACTGACTGCATTAAACATCAAAGCACAATCCACTAACAACCCTGCCCAACCTCCACTCCTAACACACTACACACGGCTGCCATGTAAGCAGCCTCATATAGTGTGGGGTGTGGACTTGCACCCTGTCAATTGCATCCCAATCATGGCTCTGACAGGACAATGTACTGTGATTAGCCGAAGCATACAGGTCAGGTGCATGCTTTGGCCAATCACAAGTACTTAATGCACTGCAATCGTGCAGTGCATTATGGGGCTCTCATTAGCGGGCAAACTTCCTGACGAGCACCCCATTTGTTTGTGTGCTCAGCGAACACACACACAGCCGATGTTATAGTCAAGCTTATGTTTGACTCGAACGTTAAGCCCATCACTAATCAGAAGGAGTCCACTGAGAATTCATTACTTAGCAGATATAATTTTGGCTGCTGTTTTTGGGCATCCTGCACCCTCAACCCTTTCTCCATAGACTATGGAGGCAATACATTTTTGAAAAGAAGATTGAAAGTCTGTTTGTCAGTCACTATTGATGAGTCAGTGTAGGTCTGGATGCAGCTACAGGGCAGTTTACTAATAGGGAAAGCAGGAGAACCTGCTAAAATCCAAAAAGCCCCTCTGGGGGTCATTGCTACACATGGTGTTAGGCTTTGAAACTTCTGAAAAGCTTCTGTGGCCAGCATATGAATGGTTGCTGCTGCAAGGAGCAGTTGTCTCCCACTGGACAACCAGGGGGATTGTTAAAATACAAAAACATAAACAGAGCTCAAAAAGTGAAGTCTTTTAATGAAGGAATGTATTGATTCTGACTAAGCTATTCTAAAAATATTGAATCCAAATGGTTAACCAAGGCTAATTAATGACTAACTAATGTGTGGTGTCCCTGCCTGAGACTTGATCTTGTTATTTTACTCAATATTCTAAACCCTGATAAAGGGGAATACAACGTGCCCCCTGTAACTTATTGGCTTATTGTTTCTTCAAATAAAACTCGTCATACTCTGTATATTACTCTCATGCCTCAAACCTCAGATGGTGTTGAAGCTAATGTGAAAGAATAAAATCCAACAACTAGCATTTTCAGGAGGTCAGTAGTAGAAGCACCATATTTCTCTAATGACAGGTTTACTTTGAATAAAAAAAAACATTATGAATGGATCACAATTACTATAAGATTTTTTTAGGCATTTGCATGAAAAATCATACCAGCCCATAAACATGTCATTGATAGTTTTCTTTCCAACAATATAAGGAGCCTTGAAAAAATATTTGATTTGCTTCTCATTTGTGATTTCATCAACAGTGTTATGAATGTTGATTTTGAAGCTTCAGATAGCTAATGGGATCATCTTGTTTGCAAAGACTCAAGTGCAGAGCTGCAAAAAGAACAAGAACCTGTGGAAATTACACCATCACATGTCATCTCTGGTCTCCTAGCAACAAGATGAATGGAATCTACCAAGAGGTTACAGCAATTAATAATCGTTACTGGTTTCTTCAAGTTTAAGATTCAAAGATTTAGCTTCTAAAAGCATAAGGGGATGCTGTCTTCAGCTGTATGTTTTGTGAATGACACCAGTGTATTTAATTAAAAATAATTATCCACAAAACAAAGTTTACCTTATATTTAGGAGGACTTCAAGCATATTCCTAATACACATAATCCATATTAATGAAAATATTTAGACGTAGTTATGTTAATTCTGCTCTATCCCAAAATACTGTGACTGGTATAAGATGTACTAACCCAGCCATTTTCAACCAGGGTGCCCAGGCACACTGGAGTGCCTTGAGGTTTCTTCAGGGGTGCCTTGGCAAAATGCCTAAAAATTGATCAAAATATTGTATACAAGCCAGCAGGTGGATGAAGCCTGCCTTTTACATAGTTACATAGTTACATAGTAGGTGAGGTTGAATAAAGACAATAGTCCATCCAGTTCAACCTGTGTAGGCGTGCGTGGCTGTAATCATCTCACATAGCCCCGAATGTTCTGATCCTTGAGATGCACGTCTAAGACTCTTTTGAAAGCCACCATACTTCCCGCAGAAACCACATCTTGTGGTAGAGAATTCCACAATCTTGTAGCCCTGACAGTAAAGGACGTCCCACCTTGCCTGTGGTTAAAACGCTTCTCCTCTAATAGTATTGTATGCCCTCGAGTCCTCATGCAATCCCTTCGACTGAATAGCTTTTTTTCTAAACTGAGATCCCCATTGAGATATTTATAAATTGCAATCATATTCTCCCTCGGGTGTCTCTTCTCCAGGGAGAATAAATCAAGCGATTGAAGACGCTCTTCATAATTAAGGTCCTCCAATCCCCTAATCAGTTTAGTTGCCCTTCTCTGGACTCTCCCCAGCTCCAACACATCCCTCCTGAGGACTGGCGACCAGAACTGGACAGAATACTCCAGGTATGCGGTCGGACCAGAGTTTTATAAAGTGGAAGGATTATAGTCTTATCTCTGGAATACATCCCTTTCTTTATGCATGCTAATATTCTGCTGGCTTTGGCAGCTGCCGCTTGACATTGCATGCTATTGCCTAATCTATCATCAACCAAGACTCCCAGATCTTTCTCCATTTTTGATTCCCCCAAGGGTTCCCCTCCTAAAGTGTATTGTGCTTTTATGTTTTTAGTCCCCAAGTGCAACACCTTACACTTCTCCACATTAAACCTCATTTGCCATGTCGTTGCCCACTCCGTTATTTTGTCCAGGTCATTCTGTAGGATATCTGCTTCATGCTGTGCAGTTATTGCCCTGCCCAATTTTGTGTCATCTGCAAAAACTGATATCGAACTACTGATCCCGACCTCAATGTTGTTTATGAATAAATTGAAAAAGCTTGGTCCCAGGACTGAGCCTTGGGGGACCCCGCTTACCACCTCAGAGTATGCGCTGTTTATTACCACCCTTTGGACATGCCCTTTTAGCCAGTTCCGTATCCAAGAGCAAACCCTGCTGTCGATACCAGCAGACCTTATTTTATAAATTAAGCGCTTGTGGGGAACTGTATCAAATGCCTTAGCGAAATCCAAGTACACCACATCCACTGGTCTGCCCCTATCTAGCTCACAGCTCACCTCCTCGTAGAATGTTAAGAGATTGGTTTGACAAGAACGCCCATTTGTAAACCCGTGCTGATTACTGCTGATGATGTTGTTGTCTTTAGCAAACTCTACGATATATTCCCTTATCATCCCCTCCAGAAGTTTACATACTATCGATGTCAAACTGACAGGCATATAATTTCCCGGGATATGCCTCTGCCCCTTTTTGAATATCGGAATCACGTTGACTTTCCTCCAATCCCCTGGTACATCTCCTGTCCTAATACTGTCAGCAAAGATCAGGAACAGTGGTCTAGATATAACCTTACTGAGTTCCTTGAGTACTCTCGGATGTACGCCATCCGGGCCTGGTGATTTGTGTTAAGTTTATCCAGCCTTTCCCTGATTTCACCCTCTGTTAGCCATAGTGGCTAGAGTTGAGCGGACACCTGGATGTCCGTGTTTGGCGGGTTCGGCCGAACTTGAAAAGAAAGTCCGGGTCCGTGTCCCGGACTTTTTCCAAACTTTACCCGGACACCGAACCCCATTGAAGTCAACGGGGACCCGAACTTTCAGGCACTAAAATGGCTCTAAAACACCAATGGAAAGGGCTAGAGTACTGCAAATGGCAGCAAAACGTAGTTAAGAGCATGGCAAGTGCTCTGCAAACAAATGTGGATAGGGAAATAACTTAAAACAACAAAAAAAAAAACAGAAAAATAAAACAATTTTCTTAATTTGTGAAGGACGAGGCCCATATGGAGTGGAGGTGGTGGTGGATGTGGCGGTGTAGGTGGAAGCGGCGGTGGAGGAGGACGAGGTAGCCAACACTGCTTTTGTTCAGTCATTTTAAATGAGGGTACACCCCAAAAGAGTGAGAAAGACAAAAATAGAACAATGGCTGGGTAAGGTCGGTATCCATCTCTAGGTAAGGCAAGGTACGGCAAAGTCCTGTGGGATCCATGCCTGGTTCATTTTAATGAACGTGAGCTTGTCCACATTGTCTCTGGACAGGCGGCTGCGCTTGTCTGTGATAACGCCCCAAGCCGTGCTAAATACACGTTCAGATAATACACTGGCTGCAGGGCACGCCAGCACCTCCAAGGCGTAAAGGGCAAGCTCAGGCCATGTGCCCAATTTGGAGACCCAGAAGTTGAAGGGGGCAGACCCGTCATTCACTACACGTAGGCGTGTGCACACATACTGCTCCACCATGTTGGTGAAATGCTGCCTCCTGCTAAGACGTTCCATATGAGCTGCTGGTGCTGCTGTTTGTTGTGGCGAGCTGACAAAGCTTTTCCACATTTCGGCTATGCTAACCCTGCCTTCTGAGGTGCTGGCGGTGCCCTGGTTGCATTGGCGACCTCTTCCTCCTCCTCCTCTGCCTTGGCCTTGTGCTTCCACTGTGGCCCCGCTGTCAGGTGGGAATGCAAGCAGCATCGCGTCTACCAGCGTGCGCTTGTACTCGCGCATTTTGCGATCACGCTCCAGTGAGTGAATTAAGGACGGTACGTTGTCCTTGTAACGGGGATCCAGCAGCGTGGCCACCCAGTAATCAGCACAAGTTAGAATGTGGGCAACTCGGCGGTCGTTGTGGAGACACTGCAGCATGTAATCGCTCATGTGTGCCAGGCTACCCAGAGGCAAGGAAAGGCTGTCCTCTGTGGGAGGTGTATCGTCTGTGTCCTCTGTATCCCCCCAGCCACGCACCAGTGATGGCCATGAGCTGGCCTGGGTGCCACCCTGCTGTGAACATGGTTCCATCTCCTCCTCCATCTCCTCCTCCTCATCCTCCTCATCCTCCAGAACTGTGCCCCTGCTGGACAATTGTGTCCCTGGTGTTTGTGGGTGTAGGAACCCACCCTCGGAGCCACTTGCGAATGACTGCCCTGAAAGCCTTGGAAATGTTACCTCTTCATCCTCATCCTCCTCCTCCTCCTCATCCTGTGCCACATCCTCTTCCATCATCGCCCGAATAGTTTTTTGAAGGAGGCATAGAAGTGGGATAGTTAAGCTGACAACGGCATCATCGGCACTGGCCATGTTGGTGGAGTACTCAAAACAGCGCAACAAGGCACACAGGTCTCGCATGGAGGCACAGTTATTGGTGGTGAAGTGGTGCTGTTCCGCAGAGCGACTCACGCGTGCGTGCTGCAGCTGAAACTCCACTATGGCCCGCATTTTCTGCAGCAGCTCTCACATATCGGGGTAATGTTTAAGAAACCTCTGCACCACCAAATTCAGCACATGCGCCAGGCAAGGGATGTGCGTCAAACTGGCTAGGCCCAGAGCTGCTATGAGATTTCGCCCGTTATCGCACACCACCAGGCCGGGCTTGAGGCTCGCTGGCAGCAACCACTCATTTGTCTGCTGTTCCATGCTCCTCCACAACTCCTGCGCGGTGTGTGGTTTTTCCCCCAAACAGGCAAGTTTTAAAACTGCCTGCTGTCGTTTACCCCTGGCCGCGCTGAAGTTGGTGGTGAAGGTGTTATGCTGACCGGATGAGGAGGCGGTAGAGGATGAGGAAGCGGAGTAGGAGGAGTTAGGAACAGGAGGCAAACTGAAGCGCCCTGCAATCCTCGGTGGTGGAAGGACATGTGCCAAATTGCTATCCGCCTCAGGCCCATCCGCCACTGCATTTACCCAGTGTGCCGTTATGGAGATATAACGCCCCTGACCGTGCTTACTGGTCCACGTATCGGTAGTTAGGTGGACCTTGGAACAGATGGCAGTGCACACCTGATTTTTTCCCCCACTTGGTTGTGCAGGGAAGGGATGGCTTGCCTGGAAAAGTAGTGGCTGGGCACGACGTACTGTGGGACAGTCACCGACATAAGGCTTTTAAAACTGTGTGTCTCCACCAGACGGAATGACAGCATTTCAAAGGCCAAGAATATTGAAATGCTGGCATTCAGGGCCAGGGATCGCGGGTGGGTAGGGGGGTACTTCCTCTTCCCCTGAAGTGTTTGGGAGATGGAAAGCTGAACGCTTCCACGGGACATTGTGGAGATGGTTGGTGACCCAGGTGGTGGTGTTGCTGACAGATCGTCTGTTTGAGGGGTGGCAGGTGCCGGTATCACTACAGATGTGGATGGAGAGGCCGAGACTGCAGCAGAAGAGGAAGCAGGAGGAGCCAGAGACCTTTTTTGGTTTTGAAGGTGTCTACTCCACTGCAGCTCGTGCTTTGCACTTAGATGCCTGATCATGCAGGTTGTGCTCAGGTTGAGAAGGTTTATGCCTCGCTTCAGGCTCTGATTGCACAGGGTGCAAACCACTCGTGTCCTGTCATCAGCACATTTTCTGAAGAACTTCCACACTAGAGAACTCCTTTGATCTGGCTTTGGTGCACTCGGTCCCTTGCTGCGTTGGGCAGTAGCAGGCGTAGTGTCTAGGGCACGGCCGCTCCGCTTCTGCACCCTGCTCCCTCTTCTGCTGTGCTGGTGGCTCTGTGCGACCACCGCCTAATCCTCCAAACTACTCAGGTCACCTGCATGACCTTCATTCCATGTTGGGTCGAGGACCTCATCATCCTCCACATTATCTTCCACCCAGTCTTCACCCTGCCCTCCTTGTCGGTCTCCACAATTCTGAGTGCCGCAGCAGTTGGCACCTGCGTTTCGTCATCATCGGAGACGTGCTGCGATGGTCCTTCCATGTACTCATCTTGAGAAATAAGTGGATGGGCATCGCTGCACTCAATCTCTTCCACTTCTGGGGCA
Organism: Pelophylax lessonae; assembly: GCF_965119305.1. Classification (NCBI taxonomy): domain Eukaryota; kingdom Metazoa; phylum Chordata; class Amphibia; order Anura; family Ranidae; genus Pelophylax; species Pelophylax lessonae. The sequence goes on along the minus strand of NC_138779.1, from coordinate 69,602,494 downwards.
GGGCTAATTGGATGGCCCTGGGAAACCCTGCTGACAGAGTCATCAAAAAGAAGAAGAGACTGCTGCATGACTTTGGGCTCAGACTGCTTGCCTGATTTGCAAGGGGGTGAGGTGAAAGACGGTTGGACATTGGCTGCAGGTGCCAACTCTGACCTTTCTGCAGTAGACTGGGTGGGAGACAATGTGAAGGAACTGGAGGCACTATCAGCAGCAAACCAATCTACTATCGCCTTTACTTCTTCTGGCCTCATCACTTCTAGAGGCGCATGATGCCCTACAAAATACTGCTGCAGGTTCTGTCGCCTACTCACACTTGAGGAAGGTGTTTCACTTGTGCATGTAGCTGGCACAGATCGACCACGTCCTCTCCTTGCAACAGGAGCTCTACCAGCAGCACCACGACCCAGGCCACGGCCCCTATTTGACGGTCTCCTCATATTTCTGTAATTTATGATCTTGCCCTAGAAAGGTGTTTATTGAATAGCGGAACAAAACAACAACAGTATCGCACGGGTGTATCTCACAGTCAAATATGCAAACTATGCCGCAATTTAATTTTTTTTACCCCAAAAGGGTGTTTATTAAATAGCAGAATAGAAAAACAGTATACAAATACAACGGGTGTATCTCACAGTCAAATATGCAAAGTATGCCGCAATTAAATTTTTTTCACCCCAAAAGGGTGTATATTGAATAGCGGAATAGAAAAAAGGATATAAAACAGTGTATCTCACACGTACAAACACAGACTAGGCCCCGATTACAATTTTTTGTACCCTAAAGGGAGGATGAGGAAGAGGAGTAGGAGGAGTTCGGAACAGGAGGCAAACTGAAGTGCCCTGCAATCCTTGGCGGTGGAAGGAGATGCGCCAAACAAATTTAAAAGGTGTATCTCACACGTACCGATACAGACTATGCCGTAATTTAATTTTTTTCACCCCAAAAGGGTGTATATTGAATAGCGGAATAGAAAAATTTTTATAAAGCGGTGTATATCACACGTACAAACACAGACTAGGCCCCGATTACAATTTTTTGTACCCTAAAGGGAGGATGAGGATTAAGGAAGAGGATTTGGAGGAGTTCGGAACAGGAGGCAAACTGAAGCGCCCTGCAATCCTCGGCGGTGGAAGGAGATGCGCCAAACAAATTTAAAAGGTGTATCTCACACGTACCGATACAGACTATGCCGTAATTTAATATTTTACATTCCAAAAGGGTGTATATTGAATAGCGGAATAGGAAAAATTTTATAAAACGGTGTATCTCACACGTACAAACACAGACTAGGCCCCGATTACAATTTTTTGTACCCTAAAGGGAGGATGAGGAGTAGGAGGAGTTTGGAACAGGAGGCAAACTGAAGCACCCTGCAATCCTCGGCGGTGGAAGATGCGCCCCAAAAATTGGAAAAGTGTATCTCACACGTACCGATACAGACTATGCCGCAATTTAATTCTTTTTACCCCAAAGGGTGTAGATTGAATTGCGGAATAGAAAATATGATATCAAAAGGTGTATCTATCTCACACGTACAGACCCAGATTAGGCCCCGATTACTATTTTTTGTACCCTAAAGGCCGGATGAGGAGTAGGAGGAGTTCGGAACAGGCAGGAGGCAAACTGAAGCACCCTGCAATCCTCGGCGGTGGAAGATGCGCCCCAAAAATTTGGAAGGTCTATCTCACACGTACCGAAACAGACTATGCCGCAATTTAATTATTTTTACCCCAAAGGGTGTAGATTGAATAGCGGAATAGAAAATATGATATAAAATTGGTGATTTTTCAATAGCACATGTGAACACAGCAGTGTCTTATGTTTTATGTCACGGTCAGTTCTGCAGCAGGCTATGAAGGGGAAAAAAAAAGAAAATTCCCCTTTAAGTTTGTAATTTTTAAGTAGATTAGTACAGACTATGCCACAATTTAATTTTTTTAACCCAAAAGGGTGTATATTGAATAGTGGAATAGAAAAAAGTGTATAAAATTGAAAATCACTCAATAGCACATGTGAACAACACAGCAGTGTCTTATGTCACGGTCAGCTCAGAGTCAGCAACAAGCAGGCTATGAAGGGGGGAAAAAGAAAAAATTCCCCTTTAACTTGTAGTAAAATATAGCTAATGAACGCTGCACACAACTGACTGATAAAAATAGATTTTTTTCTCCCTCCTCCTCCTCCTCCTCAGTAGGCTCAAGTGAGGGCAAAAAGATCGTTCCCTGCACCACCCCCCACACAGCAAAATCGATGTAGACTGTCCCTGCCTAATCTCTGCAGCTTGTCCCTAAAATGCTCAAAAAGATCATTCACTGCACCACCCCCCACACAACAAAATCGATGTAGACTGTCCCTGCCTAATCTCTGTAGCCTGTCCCTAAAATGCTCAAAAAGATTGTTCACTGCACCACCCCCCACACAGCAAAATGCTCAAATAACTGTCCCTGCCTACACTCAGACCTGTCCCTGCATTCTTTTCGGACACAATTTTTCACTGTCTGTCACTAATCAGCAGCCAGCACGTATGATGTGTGCTCTCTCCCTAAACTACAGCAGAATGACGCAGTGAGCTGGGTCTCTCGAACTTATAAAGACATGGTCACATGCTTCAGATGGCCAATCACAGCTACTAATACATTAGTAGGCATGGCTGGGATGGCTTAAGGCACACCAGTTAAACGCTTGTTGATTGGCTGTTGAAAGCCCGCCATTAAAAGCGCGCCATTGCATACAAAACAGGAAATAAAATGACCGAACACGGATTTTAAACCCGAACATACAGTAAAGTTTTCGGGTCCGTGTTCGGGTAACAAAAATTCAATTATTCGGTAGGAACACGAATAATACAGTCCGTGTTCGCTCAACACTAATAGTGGCAAGTCCTGTGTATTACTACTAACCATACAGTCATGGTCAGTGTACCCCTCTGTTTCCTGTGTAAAGACTGACGAGAAAAAAGCATTCAGCGCGGTTGCTTTTTCAGTGTCCTCTGTAACCATCCTCCCATCATCGTTAATTATGTGTGCAATATGCTCTGCCCTAGTTTTTTTGCTGTTGATATATTTAAAGAATTTATTTGGGTTTTTTCTACTATCCTCCGCTATTTGTCTCTCAAAGTTGATTTTAGCCATCTTGATTTTGTGTTTACTTTTTTTATTTGCCTCCTTGTATTGCTCGAAAGCCGATACTGTCCCCTCTGATTTATATTTCTTGAAGGCCAATTTTTTTCCCCTAATAAGTTTTTTAACGCTACGGTTTAGCCAGCCAGGTTTGGCTTTGTCTCTTCTAAATTTATTTTCCATAGGAATGCACTGCAAGATGCATTTGCTTAATATGTTCCTAAAGCCTCCACCCTACTGTGCCCCTCTCCCTCAGCACTGGGTTGGCATTAGCTGACTGATGGAAAGAAATTGAGAGAGAAGAGAAACATTGGAATACTAGTCAGTACCAGTGTGCAAAAGTGTATTTGCTTTGGAGAATAAATCACCTTCTAATGTTGGGTGTCCTACGTGTGGATGTTGCTGCATTATGTAAATCTATATGAACAGTTTTTTACAATTTGGAGTGGGGGGCCTTGAGACTGTACATCATTTTAAAGGGTGCCTTGAGATTTTCTTTAATTTTAAAGGGTGCCTTGACTGAAAAAAGGTTGAGAAATACTGTACTAACCCATATGTATGAACTAGCACTCATAACATATATTGGTAAGAACACCAGTTCTTCTTGACCTATATATATATATATATATATATATATATATATATATATATATATATATATATATATATATATATATATATATATATATATATAGTATATTAAATACAGTATCCCAAAAAAGTACACGCCTCACATGTTTGTAAGTATTTTATTATATTTTTTCATGTGACAACACTGAAGAAATGACACTTTGCTAAAATGTAAAGTAGTGAGAGTACAGCTTGTATAACAGTGTACATTTGCTGTCCCCTCAAAATAAAAGTGAGTACAGCCCTAAGTGAAAATGTCCAAATTTGGCCCAATTAGTAACCCCCCGTGTCATGTGACTCGTTAGTGTTACAAGGTCTCAGGTGTGAATGGGGAGCAGGTGTGTTAAATTTGGTGTTATTACTCTCAGTCTCTCATACTGGTCACTGGAAGTTCAACACGGCACCTTAAGGCAAAGAACTCTCTGAGGATCTGAAAAAATAAAATTGTTGCTCCACATAAAAATGGCCTAGGCTATAAGAAGATTGCCAAGACCCTAAAACTGAGCTGCAGCATGGTGGCCAGGACCATACAGTGGTTAACACAGTGGTTTAATACAGTGGTTTAACCACTTAGAACAGGCCTCGTAATGGTTGACCAAAGAAGTTTAGTGCACATGCTCAGCGTCATTTCCAGAGGTTGTCTTTTGGAAATAGCCTGTCAGTGCTCAGACCATACGCCGCAAACTGCATCACATTGGTCTGCATGGCTGTCGTCCCAGAGGGTAGCCTCTTCTAAAGATCATGTAGAAGAAAGCCTGCAAACAGTTTGATGAAGACAAGGAGACTAAGGACATGGATTACTGGAACCGTGTCCTGTGGTTTGATGAGACCAAGATAAACTTATTTGGTTCAGATGGTGTCAAGTGTGTGAGGTGGCAACCAGGTAAGGAGTACAAAGGCAAGTGTGTCTTGCCTACAGTCAAGCATGGTGGTGGGAGTGTCATGGTCTGGGGCTGCATTAGTGCTGCAAGCACTGGGGAGCTACAGTTCATTGAGGGAACCATGAATGTCAACATGTACTGTGACATACTGAAGCAGAGAGTGATCCCCTCCCTTCGGAGACTGGGCCACAAGGCAGTATTCAAACACGTTAATGACCCCAAACTCACCTGCAAGATGACCACTGCCTTGCTAAAGAAGCTGAGGGTAAAGGTGATGGACTGGCCAAGCATGTCTCCAGACCTAAACTCTATTGAGCAGCTGTGGGGCATCCTCAAACAGAAGGTGGAGGAGCACAAGGTCTCTAACATCCACCAGCTCCGTGATGTTGTTGTGGAGGAGTGGAATAGGACTCCAGTGGCAATTTGTGAAGCTCTAGTGAACTCCAGGCCCAAAAGGGTTAGGGCAGTGCTGGAAAATAATGGTGGCCACACAAAATATAAAACACTTTGGGCCCAATTTGGACATTGTCACTTAGGGGGGTGTACTCACTTTTGTTGCCAGTGGGTTAGACATGAATGGCTGTGTGCTGAGTGTTTTTGAGGGGGCAGAAAATGTGAACTTATACAAGCTGTACACTCACTACTTTACATTGTAGTAAAGTGGAATTTATTCAGTGTTGTCACATGACAAGATATAATAAAATATTTACAAAAATGTGAGGGGTGTACTAACTTTTGTGAGATACGGTATATATTTATATATACCTGGATGGATATATCTATCCATTAGAATGCATGTGCTCTAACTGTGGAGACTCTCATAGATTTACAGGAGTTAGGACTGCATAGGACTGCAGGTAATACAGGGTGCCGTGAAGTGGCCTGCAACTTACGCATGCGTTTGCAAATGTGTGCTAACTAAACCCCTGTTTTTAACGCATACTGTTAGACAGGATAATTCAGTTGGTAAGCAAACTGGTTCAGGAGTTGAGCTGGGAATTTTTTAGGTTTATGTCATATACTGTATATATATATATATACTGTATATATATATATATATATACTGTACATATATTTTATATATATATATATATATATGTATATCAACGGGGTCCTACTTCAGAGATCCTGTGGCACATGTAAAATATAGGGATTTACAAATATTCAGAAGATTTTGACTTGTGCCAGGGATATTTAATAAGTGTACAGAGATTTTGCTTTATTATGGCATCTCATGACTGCTGTAATATGTCACTTTTCTTTCTGCTGCTCACACAACGAAAGTGTCAAGCATACTTTATTCAAATGAGTGTGCCATAAAATGGCCACTACAGTAAAAGTCTGTGTCAGAGGACCTGACACTTTGATTTTAGGGATACTGATAATCAAAGAGAGTGAACATTATGTTTAGGTGCTTCTATTCCTAAAACTGACCAATGGCCAAATAACCAATGGCCAAATAAAATCTCATCTTCAGGCAACCCCCCCCCCCTTGAGGGAGAACTTTCTAGGATAGTCTGTTACTATGGCTTGCTAGAGTTCAGAGTTGAGCCTGCCCTCTGAACCTATGCTCAATGGCTTACTGTCCAATAAGAGTGTTGCAACAGCCTGAATGTGCATTTCATACATATCTGTAGGTTATCAATGTGATGGATGAGCAGGATTTAACTTCAGAGGTAGGACCTATCTTCAAGATCGTAGAAGGAAAATTTGGAGTGTAAAGGAATGCCAACATTATATGGGATTTCTTGTTCAAATATTTTATTGATAACAATGATCAAACACAGAGAAGAAAAACATGTTAAATATAATTCTAAGTTAGCAAAGACCATAGCCAATTGCAACCTCTTTTTTAAAGGCAAACTTCTTTCTAGACTAAGTAAATGCAAAGATAAGATAGATAGATAGATAGATAGATAGATAGATAGATAGATAGATAGATAGATAGATAGATAGATAGATAGATAGATAGATAGATAGATAGATAGATAGATAGATAGATAGATAGATAGATAGATAGATAGATAGATAGATAGATAGATAGATAGATAGATAGATAGATAGATAGATAGATAGATAGATAGATAGATAGATAGATAGATAGATAGATAGATATTTTATCCAAACAGTATGAAGTAAGCTATCCTAATCTCTAAACCTTGTATTATTTTCTCAGTAACTGTACATATTAACCACTCTACAACTGCTCACAGTAATACTACTGCGGCAGAGTGGTTCGTTATCGTCCAGCCACGTAGTATTAACGTGATTGGACACTCCCCCTTCTGGGCGGCGCTTGAGCGCCGCCGGAGGCTCGCTCCCGCTGTTTTCATTACCCGATCGTCGGGGATCGAGTCTGGAGATCCGCCCGCTGTGTGTAAACACAGCGGGCGGATCTCCATAGTGACAGGGAGTGACAGATCAGACTGTTCAGCATAGCTGGACATCCGATCTGTCCATGACTCACACAGTCACCTCCCCCCCTACACGTCAGTAAGCACCAGGCATACATTAACCCCTCCCTCTCCAATAAAATTAACCCCTTCCCTGCCAGTGTCATTTTTACAGTAACAGTGCATATTTATAGCACTGATTACTGCAGTAATGTCACTGGTACCCCCAAAAGTGTCAAAAATGTCAGTCAGGGGTCCGGTCTGTCCGCCGCAATGTCGCAGTCCCGCAAAAAAAATCGCAGATCGCCGCCATTACGCGTTAAAAAAAAACACCAAAAATGACAGAAATCTTTCCCTTTGTTAGTAAACGCAATAACTTTTGCGCAAACCAATCAAAATACGCTTATTGCGATTTTTTTTACCAAACATATGTAGCATAAAACAAATTGGCCAAAAATTTTTTAAAAAATTGGTTTTTACATCTTTTTTGGGGGGAATTTCATATAAAAAAATGTTAAAAATATTGTTATTTTTTCAAAATAAACGCTCTTTTTTTGTTTATAGCGCAAAAAGTAAAAATCGCACAGGTGATCAAATACCACCAAAAGAAAGCTCTGTTTGTGGGAAAAAAAGGACGTAAATTTCGTTTGGGTACGGCGTCGCACGACCGCGCAATTGTCAGTTGAAGTCGCACAGCGCCGAATCGCAAAAAGTGGCCTGGACGGAAGACAGCAAAATCCTCCGGTGGTAAAGTGGTTAATATAGGTGTATCTCACATTTTGAGACAGCTAATCATTCATCATGTATCTCAGGCTAATAAAATGTGTCTGTTTTGTTGTGTATAAATGTGGGGGTTTCAGAATATTGTTTTCAATATTGCGGCACACCTGACAAACAAATCTAAAGAGTAGAAGTATGATATAGACGTATGGCAAGTACAACACTGGTACAGATTTATATAAAGTTCACACTTTTAAAAAATATATATAACGTTCAGCTAAACACTGCCTCTTGAGGCAGCAACACTATATGCTATGGTTGCATATATACTGTTTGATTGCCTGTTCTGCTTTGCAGAAATGCTGATCCTGGGTACACACTGCCTGTGTTCTTTTTCCCATGTAACCATACAGATGTGGGGTTACATGAGAACAGTTGCAGTGAAAGCCATTGGTTTATACAGAGTACCAATCTAACAACTATGGCTCCCCTGATTCATGCCAGCCTTGGCACCATGCTCTAATAGGTTTCTTTCTCTATTTCTTTCAAAACATTTTATTAAGGTTTTTGCAAACATTAAATACATAACGATAATTGAATTACAAAGGTCAAGAAGTTGACAACATGTGGATAATAGTCCGTAGTACAGCGTAAAAACAGCATGCAAAAAGAAAGAACATAAACTACCTTTGAGCTTTAGGTATGTAAAGAACAAAAGCTTATAATGGGGACCCAGCGTAACCAAACAAGGGAGCTAAAACTGGTTTGAAGTGTCCTGGTGGCCCCCTCCAGGGCCCAGACAACCCCGGGGGGATTATGCTGTGTCCAGACCCGGGAAGAGACCACCCCGACAATAATGGGTTACCCCATTGATTTTCTGTTGGCTAGGGGTCAATGGGGAGGGCCCTCTCTTTGTAGATAGTGAGATTCGGTTGGTTTTTCTCTATTTCTTATTTTAGTTGCACGTGTTTGCTCTCAGGGGATTGAAGTCCCTAATATGGGACCATCATGTTGCTGGGCAATGGACAGTATTTTGGAAGCTATAATCACTGGATAAAGGCTTTCTAATTTTATAGGCCTATTTACAGTGACTACGCTTTAGTGAGGTCTCAACCTCAGGATCTTTATGTATTTGGTTTTTATATTTTGATTAAGGCCCCTTTCACATGGCTCCTCTCCATCGACGGAGCCGTTCTGCTCAGCGGGGGATCAAACCGCCGATCCCCGCTGAGAAGGCGGATGACAGCTCCATCTCCACTCTGTGTGCGGAGACGGAGGTGTCAGATCCCCGCTGTCTTCTATGGGGGAATCGGATGAGCAGCCAGACGGATGGAAAATAGGGTTTTCATCCATCCGGATTTGACCGACAGGATCGGAACAGATGTCAGCGGACATGTCTCCGCTGACATCCGCTTCCCCATAGAGATGCATGGGGCATCCGTTCAGATCCGCCTGAAAAACTGACAGGCGGATCTGAAAAGTCCGCATGTGTGAAAGGGGCCTAACTGAGCAGTTGTCTGGACGGCTACTTCCCAGTGTTTACAATGTTATTGTTATCTCATACTTAATCTATACTTCAATGTGAGCTTTCTCTGTTTATATGTGTTTATGTCCATGTACCCACCCGTAGCCCTATGGAAGACCTAACCGGATTGCCAAGTTCTTCTTTTGCCCCCCCCCCCACCTTTTATGTACCAATTTTGTTACATGTACAGAGCATGCGAGGATTGTTCTCTACTCTGTTAAGTGATTATTTACTCTTTGCTCTCTTCAAAAATATTAATAAAAATGACTGTAACAAAAAAAAATCTGACAACTGGTGCTGTTTACACACATAATATGCATGCAGCATTTAGACCAGCAACTAGCAAGTAGGCTAACAGTTTTGGGTCTCTCCTGTTTTCAAGTTCATTGGTAAATAGGTATGCTGAAGCACATTTAAAGCCCAGATAGAGAATAAACATCTTCACTGGTAACTAGGCAACACCATCACAGTTAATTATAAAACAAAGTACAGTTGCAATTTATACATACAAATCAAGGATCCCAAAACATGACTTATTGCAACAATCTGGGGTGAACTCCTTACTTCTGTTGTAAAGAAGATGGCTGGAGGTTCCCTTCATCTGTACTAGATGAGATCATCCTAGATGAATGTCTGATATAGATGTTATTGAGGAACCCTACTAAAAAAGATGTACAGTTTCCTATATACAGTAAATACATACCAGACATTTATCCTTGATGAGGGTCTAGCATTGTTATCAAGAGGGACCCCATGCAAAAAAACAAGAAAAAAAAATGACCTGAACCACACCAGGCCACATGTCTACAACATGGGGGATAACTTTGAAAGCACCTTACCCCCATGTTGATGCAACAAATGGCCTCTTTACCACAACCCTGGCACAATGGTTGTAGTGGTTTATGGGTGGGGGGATTGTTGAAAAGTGCAAGCCGCTCTTGAAAACAATGAAGGTTCCCAGGTACCACCTCCCCTTTGTAAAGGAGTAAAAGGCACTTAGTACTCATACTCATTTACAGATAAAGTGTGTAAATTTGGCGCCAGCAATGAGAGGTTGCACATGGGGTAATACTTGCAGGGATGCGTGCTCATCAATGCCCTGGGACCAGACAGGAGCCAAGATCATATAAAAAGTCACACATTAAAGCGGCCTTCCAACTCAGAAATGAGCCACAGATGTGCAGTACCCAAGATATGGGGTTCCTCTTTAACCTTTTTTCCGTTCAATAATTTTTATTTGTTCTATCAAAAAAAACAAAAAAAAAAAACAACGTGAAGAGTCCATCGTACAATAAGTTGCAGTAGCTAAGAAAACTTGACTTGATAAAGATAACAGAGCAAAGATATAAGGATACTAATAAACAATGGTGGATATTTGGAGTTATGCCAAGTGCCAATCATGAGATAAAGGGTGTTGTCCCTCACCCCCAGACACCCCCTCATCCAATCTGAAATTTGTATTTCTAAAATAACAACAATTTAACACAAAAACTACCATACTACACAATGTATACGGTTGGTTAATTTGTTAATTTTAATACTAAACATTACTTTTGTTCCTTTAGTGGTATTCTGTGGAGTTCAAAGTAAGTGAGAACAAGGGGAGATGAGGACTACAATAGGAAGGTTTGGGTTATTACTGGGTTTATGACTATCGGGTACTAAGGGTTCTGGGCTTTCCATGAGCACCAGGATTGCCACAATGTGTGTGTCTGGTCTAATTTTCCCATGCTGGTTGCCATGATGTTGTCATAAGTACAGTGCAACTGTATCAGGTTTACGGTGTCTGAGAGGGAAGGCGGTGTAGCTGATTTCCCAATTCCCATTCCTTGTAATACACAGCCTTGCTGCTAGAAGTATGTGGGTGGTCGTGTGTCTGAGGTGCTGTGGTAGGCTTTCCATGCCCAGGTTTAATAGGACTAGGTCTGAGGAAGGAGAGATGGGAGTTTGAGCGATAGTGGAGATAAGGCCAAAAATAAAGGACCAGAAGGTAGTGAATTTTTTACCCATAGGGTGTGTAAAAGGTCTCCCTTTTCCCCATATTTTCTCCAGAAGAGATTTGAACGCTAGTTTTTAAAGCGTGAGAGTTTGTCTGGTGTCAGGTACCACCGGGGGCTTATTTTGTGGGACAATTCCCATAATTTGGAGCAGCAGGTTACTTTGTAGGTCAGTCTGTGTCCTCTAATCTATTGCTCATCTGAGTATGTGGTTCCTAAGTCAACTTCCTATTGTGTGTAGTGTTTATCTTTGACAAAGGGAGTCTTCTGATGAAATAGTGTGTAAAGTGAGTAGACGTGCGGCTCGTTTTGTTCCGAACAAATATTCGGACAAATTTCTCCTTATTCATAGATTCGGATATATCCGAATACCCAAACTGCAGTATACATGACGTTTACTGAATGCTCCAAATAACAAAACAAAAATCATTTGAATTTTGAAGATTTGCATTAAAATTCGAATCAAATTTTACATCAAATTTGAACTGTAAACATATTTCTGAAATCAAAGAGTGTGTGTGTTATTAAAATACCATTTCAAAATAATGCTGTTTTTGTTAGGCCAGAGATGATTTAAAACGTCATTGTCATCATTTGATGAACATTTTTCTTTTGTTTGTTCACATTGCCACTTTTGAAAAAAAAATGAAAGTTTTCGTTTCAACCGATTCAAAATTTATTGATTCAAACGTTTTGAATCTAAAAAATTGGTTAATTCAAAGGAAATACAGAAAGGACATAAAACAAATTCCGAATACGAATTCCGAATATTAATCCCGAATACAAGTTAAACAGATCAACTGAATTTAACGAAACAAAATAACTAGATAACGAATCTAAATGAAACAAAGCACATTTTTTCACCATGCACATGTCTGAAAGTGAGATACCTTTCTCAGATCATTGAGGTGGGACTATGCAGGACAAGGAAATTTGCATGTCCAATTGGGGAGGGACTGGATACAGTGGGATATGCGAAGGTATGTGAATAGTTCCTTTCCCCTCAGTTGGTATTCCTTTTGGAGTTGAGTGAAAGATTTGAGGCCAGTGATCAAGAATAAGTCGTTTAGGCAGTAAATGCCTTTGTTTGTCCATTCATTGAGAGGTAGGTCATCAATAAAGCTGTCCAGTGTTGTTATAGGGATTGTAAGAGTTACTTTGAGAGGATACAAGTGTGATAGGGAGATGAGTTTTAGCCATGCTTTCGCTGTAACTACCATAGGTGGGGGAAAATAGGAGGGGATTTTGGCCCCGAGAAGGATGCTAGCTAACCATGGCTTAAGTGGTTGTCTAAAAGTTTAAGAGGCTTCTATTATTCCTCATAATAAGGTATTGGGTAGGGTTGGATCCAGTCTCTAAGTTGAGTGAGGATAGTGGGCCAGTAGTAATCACCAAAGTCCACGTAGCCGGTACCCCCTATCAATCAATGTTTTAGCAGTCTGGATTGGGCGCATCTGATTTTTTATCTTTCTTTATGAATTTTGTCAGTATGGATTGTAAGGATTTGAATTAGGAGGCCTAGATTGGAATAGGCAATGTCCTGAATAAGTAAAGGAGTTGAGGGAGATGCATTATTTTGAATGCTGGCAGTCTACCTGCCCAGAAGAATTCATACTGTGCCAGTTTTTCAAGTTCTGCCTGTGGTTTAGCTTGGAAGGGAGTTAGTTGGGGTAGAAAAGGGTGCTGGACGTTTTGGTTAATTTAATACCTAAACAGGGTATACTGGTGTCTGCCCACACGTAGGGAAATTATGTTGTAGAAGGTTTCTAGTGATACTGTCTATGCCAATATCTAGGATGTATGATTTTGTTTCGTTAACCTTGTAATAGTATACCTTACTAAACCAATGCAGTATTTTTTGCACCTCCTCCAGGGAGCTGGACGGATTGGAGAGAATTAAGATGACATCATCCGCAAATAAGCTGATCTTGTGGACTTGGGAGGCTATGGTAATCTTGGATATCAGAACATTCTGTCTAATATGTTCTGTTCTCCATTATCATATTGAAAATCAATGGGGAAAGAAGGCAACCCTGTTTAGTGCCGTTAGTAATTTGGAATGATGTGGATAAAAGGTTGGATGTAAAGACATGCGCGGAAGGTGACGAATATAATGCGAGTATGGCATTGAGGATGGGACCTTGGAAACTGAATTTGTGTAGGAATTGGCGAATGTATTGCCAGTGTACCCTATTGAATGCCTTTTTCGTGTCTAGGGAGAGAAGTTATATAGTTCGTCAGGTTGAAAAAAGAGACAAGTTCATCTAGCTCAACCAATAAAAATCAAAAAAGAAAACACAAGCATACAATCCCATATACACATCCAGAGGAAGTAAAAAAAAACCTCAGCAAAGCATGATCTAATTTGCTACAGCAGGGGCAAAAATTCCTTCCTGATCCCCCTTTACCTATAAATATTAGTACCAAGTTATATTACATACAGCTAGGAAAGAATCCAGGCCTTTTTTTAAAGCAATTTACTGAGCTGGCCAGAACCACCTCAAAGGGGAGTCTATTCCACATTTTCACAGCTCTTACAGTGAAAAAAACCTTTTCGTATTTGAAGACAAAATCTCTTTTCCTCTAGACGTAAAGAGTGTCCTCTGTGATGAACTTAAAGTGAAAAACTCAACACCAAGTTCACTATATGGACCCCTTATGTATTTGTGCATGTTGATCATATTCCCCCTTTAATCTCCTCTTCTCAAGAGAGATTAAATTAATTTCTTATAATTTTTCCTCATAGCTGAGCTCCTCCATGTCTCCTATAAATACTTTCTTAAGCTTTGTGTATACAAAGGAGCATGGGGGAGTTCATGACCATAATGGGGATGATATTGACACAGCCCCAAATGATCCACGACTCAAAAGTAATATGGTCCAGAAATATTTAGACAAAATAAAGTCTCTTATCAGTTTGATTGCTCTTCTCTGCACTTTCTCCAGTTCCCTGATATCCTTTTTATGATATATGGTTTTTAACTGCCCATAAAATCTCATTCAAAGGGGAAATACCTCAATGCGCTGTTTCATTGGGCAACTATGTGGCAAATGAGGTTTAATGTTGATAAATGGAAAGTTTCACTTGGGGGGATAAGACTATGCATGCATCATACATAGTAGGATGAGTACAACTGGGGGAATCCATAGTGGAGAAAGATCTGGGTGTTCTGGTAGATCATAAGCTTTATAATAGCATGCAATGCCAAGCTGTTGTTTCCTAAGCAAGCAAAGTCTTTCTTGTGTTAAGAGAGGCATGGATTCCAGAGAGAGCGATATTGTTTTGCCCCTGTACAAATCATTAGTAAGACCCTATCTGGAATATGCAGTTCAGTTTTGGGCACCAGCTCTCAAAAAGGATATTGGGGAACTGGAGAAAGTGCAAAGAAGAGCAACCAAACTGATAAGAGACTTTATTCTGTCTAAATATTTCTGGACCATATTACTTTTGAGCCATTGTGGATCATTTGGGGCTGTGTCAATACCATCCCCATTATGGTCATGAACCCCCCTATGCTCCACAGAGCTGAATAAAGTATTTGATAAATGTGCCTTCTCTTTATCCCCAGTCACCCACTCCTGACTATTTTGTAAAGGGCTTACATGCTCAGACCTGACATTTTTACTAATAATAGATGTGAACAATTTTTTGAGGTTTGTCCTTGAATTTATGCATCCTTGATTTCCTTTTTATCTATTCTGTACAATGATAGTGTTCCTTCATTTCTAATTTTTTTTTAAAGAACTTTTCTTATTATTTATAGCTTTTTTTTACCTTTGGCCATGAGCCACATAGGTTTTTTTCCTCCCAGTCTAAGTCTTAGAGAGCAGCCCTCATCCTTGGAAAATGTGCTCTATTAAAGTTAAGTGTTTTTATATTTCCTGTATGCGTGTGTTGCTTACAGCTAACATTAAATGAAACCCTATTATGGTCACTGCTAACTAGATGTTCTTTTATATGAATATTGGTAATGAGCTCTGCATGGTTTGAGACTACCAGGTCCAGCAGAGCATCAATTCTATTGGGGGCCTCAATAAACTGCACCAAAAAATTGTCTTGTAATAGGTTTATACATGTTTTCCCTTTAACTGTTCCAGCAGTGCCATTACTTCAGTCAATGTCTGGGTAGTTTAAATCCCCCATTATTATCACTGTCCCAGCCCTTACAGCCTTTTATATCTGTGCAAGGATCTGAGTCTCCACCTCCTTATTAATCTTGGAAGCTCTATAACAAACTCAAATGATAATCTTTGTATTGCAAACACTCATGTACATTTCCACCCATACTGCTTCAGACTCATCACACTCTCCATCAACTAGATCCTCTTTAACACTCACTTTGAGATCACTTCTCACATAGAGACAGACACCACCACCCCTCCATTTTATCCTGTCTTTCTGAAAGAGAGCATAGCCAGGATTATTAATAGCCCAGTCATGTGAATAATGAAACCAAGATTCAGCAATACCAATTAAATCATAGTTCTCCTCATGCACCAGAGCTTCCAACTCACCTATTTTGCTTGGCAGACTTCTGGCAGTAGTGAACAAACACTTTAATTCATTGCCACATTTTGCACACTTATTTTGCATATTTTCTATTTTAGTACAAATACAGTGCCTTGCGAAAGTATTCGGCCCCCTTGAACTTTGCGACCTTTTGCCACATTTCAGGCTTCAAACATAAAGATATAAAACTGTAATTTTTTGTGAAGAATCAACAACAAGTGGGACACAATCATGAAGTTGAACGAAATTTATTGGATATTTCAAAAAAAAAAATTGGGTGTGAAAAATTATTCAGCCCCCTTAAGTTAATACTTTGTAGCGCCACCTTTTGCTGCGATTACAGCTGTAAGTTTGTAGAAAAAGGAATAATAACCGCGCTAAAGGAACAGGTAAATTGGGACAGCAGCAACTTCAAGTGTGACCACACCCTAATAGGTATTGTATATATAAGTCGCGCTAAATATATTAGATGGAGATGTGAAGTCCATAAAAAGTCCAAAAATGTATTGTTGATAAATTCCAGGATCAAGCTCCCTTAAGGGTATGTGCTTACCAGATGAAGGTAAGGAAAAGGCAGTCTCGATGCGTGGAAACTTGTCACCTTGACAGTAGATCCAGGCCTCTATGATCGGTCAACTCAGTGGACGTTGGATCATGAAAAGCAAAGATACCGCAATAGCGTAAAACCCAACATACAATTGTAATTGTGACTATCACCACAGGTGTGGGTGAATAAGGGTTGTGTTGTGAAATAACCTCCACCAAAATGGAAATGAAATATGTTAAGTGGAAACTAAACCATGCAAAAAAATAAGGGAATTTAAGATAAATACCCCTTACCAGATAGGTTAAGGGTTAACACCTTAAATAATTGAAATATATCTCGGCTGGAGTCGCCTCTTACCAAACAGAAAAGTAATGACACAGTGAAGAAAACGCTGAAAAGAAATAATCGTGCTAAACCACCACCAGCTGGATTCGCCTCTTACCCTGGATAGATAAAGGTTAGCCAAAGTGTGCTATACAAATCCAGTGTACCACTCAGGAGCCCGCAATATCACACCTGTGAGAGTTGCCTCTTACCACATGGAAATTGAATCAAGCCTGTAGGGTAAACCAAGTGGCCAAAGACCGACCCCAAATCGCATGTGATCCAAGCCTGTATGGTATACAAATATCCAGGGAATCCGACCAGAGATGTACAGTAACTGGGTCCCAGGAGTTTCAACAATGCAGGGTTTCACCACCATAAGAAGAGAAAAGGGCTCCCATAGCGTAAAACCATAAAAAAATTTATTTCATAAAAGCAAATACACTTACAATAACCAGGAATGGGTGAGCAATGTTAGTTGCCGCCGGCCGGACGGCTCCGCTCGTCCGCACTCGCAGGTCGCAGTCAGATGACGTCAGTACGCCGTGCCCTGGCGACGTTTCGTCACAGATGACGTTTTCAAAGGTGCGGACGGCGTACTGACGCCATCTATTTATACGGAGGGAAGACTGGATGCCCGGAAGTGAGTGAAGATCGCTCCGCCATCATTGAAGAGGTAAGCAGAACTGTTGCGATCGTACATCCACCATCGGACAAACATTCTAAGCTGAATCGTTGCACACAGCACAAGTAATAACCCATAAAGCTGTCAACCCGTGCAATAGTACATTAGTACAATATAAATAGATAGAACAATAATGACAATCACCTAGAGGGAGTTAATTCCAACGCCATCTAGTGGATATATTGGGTATGAAAAAAATATATATATAATTTTATTCACATAGACCCCATCAAGACAACAGCAATATTAACCTATTATATATACTCAAAGGTTACTGATATATGGAATAAGGTTAATAATGACAAAACCACTCCCAATTAATTATGTATATTAGGTTGAGACCCAATACCAACTCAGAATCATTGGCCCCACCCTACATCAATAAATGTCACATATACCAGTTATATATTGGTGTTGTCCTGTTACAATCTCAAATGAAAGTTGAAATAGTGTTCATAAATAAGTTATGTAAATAAAAACTATTGGGTCAAGCTAAGCTTAACCCAAAATGCATGGGTGACTCCATGCATCTCCATCAAAATATTAAAAGAAAATAATATCAATGGGAGAAAGAGCTTATAAATGACTAAATGACCAGATCAGATTAAGCATTATTTATGAACGCATTCACTTCTATATCGACGTTCAGTCCAAACGGTACATAGGTTTTGACTCGGTGAATCCAGGTCATCTCTATTTTAGAGATGCCTCTAACTAGGGGTTCGCCTCTCCAATGTGGTGTAAATTTATCTATCCCTAAAAATAACGTATTAGCGGGATTTTTGCCATGGACAAGAGCGTAGTGTTTGGACACTGAATGTTTGGGAAATCCCTT
>NC_138779.1:69414328-69579328 GCF_965119305.1 Pelophylax lessonae | reverse complement strand
AAAATTGATACGCATAAGTATATTTCTAAGTATTGAGTCGGCCGGGTGCTGGAGTTTGGGGATTCTGTGAATCCTATCAATTGTCAGTTCCAGTGGTGAAAGGTCTGCGAGCAATGCAGAGACCATATCTCTAGTGTATTTTTGCAGGTTTTGGGAAGGGACTGACTCTGGTACCCCAAGCAATAGTGATGAGCCTTGTATTCGAGTCGAACCTAAGTTTGACTCGAACACTGCCTGTTCGCCGAATGGCGAAGAAATGGGCTTCTTCGCAGGAACTTCAAGTACCCGCATCCAAAATTAATTTAATAGGTTTTATTTAATATCCATAATTAATAGTAATCATCCGCTGGCCAGGGAAACAAACCCGCAGCCTCTCATTTGCAATGCCACAAAGCCAGCTGTTTAACCTAAGACTCTCTCTGCCTCACTAATGTCTATCTGAGTTTGACAGCTCTTTTATAGGGCTCTGACATCACTAGCGCCCCATAATGCATTGCTCAGGTACAGTGAATAAATTACTGATGTCAGTAATTTATTCACTGTACCTGAGCAGTGGATTATGGGGCGCTGGTGACGTCAGAGCCCTATAAAAGAGCTGTCAAACTAAGATAGAAGTTAGTTAGGCAGAGAGAGTCTTAGGTTAATCAGCTGGCTTGATGGTGTAGCTGGTAGAATAACGGGCTTGCAAGATAGAGGATATGGGTTTGAATCTCCTCTGGCCAGCGGGTGATTAATAGTTACTTACATTTAAGCCTTTAAAATGAGGACCTGTGATTGTTTGTATTTTCGCTAGAACATTTCCCCTGTTCGAGATGTTCTGGTGCGAATCGAACAGGGGGGTGTTCGGCACATCACTGCCAAGCAATCTAACGTTGTTCCTCGAGATCCGCTAACTTCGCTTGTATCTTCATATGGTCATCCTTGTTTTCCTCATGGGCATCAATGAGGTTATTAACAATGGTGGTACATTTATCCATTTTGCTTTCTATATATTGTACTCTGTCCCCCATGGTTTGCATATCAGATGGGAATTTGTGGTTTAGGGACAAGAAATTCGTTAGGAGTGATGTTTGCAGGGACATGAGCATGTCCTTCATTGTTGTGAAGGTTGTGAATGCAGCAATGGAGGACTGAAATGTGGGGCTTTCTGTGGACTAGGCTGGTTGTGTCACTCACTAGGTTGTCAGTTGTTTGAGGTAAGTCAATCCTCATCCGTGCCTAAGCTAGGCTGCCAGAGTCTGGGCTGTGTGGGGCTGAACTACCAGGTGACAGAGGCACCATATTGCTGCCATCATCTTCCGAATCTGCATCAGGGAGGTCAGTGTAGGCTGAAGTCAACCTCAAAGACGGAGCGGCGGTGCCATTTTGCCTTCTCCCGCTCGTCAGCATCGGTTGCATGAAGAAAGCCTTTAGCTTCTGTAGCCACTGTTTTTCTTTCCTCTTGCGAGACATTGTGGGCACCAGTCTCCTGGGTATGAGGACACTGTATAAATTGTAAAGGGAAATAACTGCGCTAAGGTGAACAAAAAATCAAAAAAGCAGCGACTTCAAGTGCGACCACACCCTAAATAACATATAGAAAAATAAGTCGCGCTGCGTGATGTGGGTGAACAAAATGAATGTCCAAACAAATGAGTGTCCCAAATATCAAGTTGAACGATGTTGGAAACAAAGAGTAACTCCACAGTCTCCTTAGGAAATGCGCTTACCAGATAGCCATTAAAAATCAGCAAGATTCATGAGCCAAGGTGCAGTCACAGATCTGGGAGATTGGAGTAATCAGAGTCCTCAACGAATGGTGTAAGTGGTGTACATAAAAAAGAAAAACTTGCATAGTGTGATACCGTACAAATAATGATCAAATCATAAGTTCCACCACCAAGGGAAATCCATTAACGATTGTGCAGCAGCTCACCAAATAGAAGAAATAGTGATCAGTGAAACCAAGTATCAGGGAGCAAAAAAAATAGGGAGGAACCTCCACCAATTACAAAGCCTCTTACCGGAGTTAACAAAAAGTGCAAACAAGGTCAATCCAAAAGAGAACCAATATGCCAAAAGAATCACTCAGGTGGCACTGCAAGCCTCTTACCAGAAGAAGAATAGTCTGTGCAGTATGATCTCTTTATCGCATTCCCTTCACAGGTGTAGCTTCATGACCAACAGCATCAGTAATATTCACTGTAAACTCAGTGCCAGAGTATAATGCACCAGTGCTTGTAGAAATCCAAATTGACAGGTCCCAGAGCGAAAAATCGAAAAGCTTTTCGATTTTTCGCTCTGGGACCTGTCAATTTGGATTTCTACAAGCACTGGTGCATTATACTCTGGCACTGAGTTTACAGTGAATATTACTGATGCTGTTGGTCATTAGGGATGATCGAACGGTTCGGGTCGACCATCGGTTCGACCCGAACATTGGATTTTCGATATTCGGCCGAATACCGAACTTTTTGCGGCAAAAGTTCGGTATTCGGCCACCAGAACCGCCCAAAATGCACTGGGACAGGAACTGGGCTTTAAAAGCCCGTGATTGGCCCAGAAACGTCTGCAAAAGCCAATGAGGGGGCAGGAGTCTCCTAGGAACGTGATTGGAGTGACTACGGGGACCAGAGGCCAATCAGGAGTGAATACGCCCCACACTATATAAGATGGCCCCGCCTAACCCCTAGCACAGTTATCCAGAGCCTGTTGAAGAGAGTTGAAGCAGTTCTGTCTGACTCCTGCTTGCTACACTACATTTCCTACATATCGAGTGGTTCTAAAGCTCCATATAGCAGAATTGTATTTAGCTTACAGCCAGTGTAGTTAGATACAGCGATTGTGCTGGTTCTTAGAGTTAAAAAAAAAAAAAAAAAACTTAAGGGACAGTGTCAGTCTTCTGCTGTATGGAGCTTTCTATTTAGTGGAAAGGGATATCTAGTGTAGTTAGGGAACTTTGTACTACATTAGTTAGATTTGAAAATTTAGTTTCTGTAGGGAAAGTGTGAGGGTTCTGTTTAGTGAGCACGTGGCACAGTGCTGCTGTATCACAGCAGGTATACGTGCTTGCTAGGCAGCAAAATACAGTGACAACTTAACGCCTGTTGTTCAAAGCGTTAGGTGCACTGTACAAAAGCCTTTGCAACTGTGCGTGACACGCAACTGCTGTATCCAGCGACAACTGTGGGTCGCATAGCAGTGTGCGTTTTTCACCGCACACAGTTGCCAACGCATCAGTGACAACCTAACGCCTGTTGTTCAAAGCGTTAGGTCCACTGTGCAAAAGGCTTTGCTACTGTGCGTGAACCGCAACTGCTGTGCTGTATCCAGCGACAACTGTGGGTCGCATAGCAGTGTGCGTTTTTCACCGCACACAGTTGCCAACGCATCAGTGACAACCTAACGCCTGTTGTTCAAAGCGTTAGGTCCACTGTGCAAAAGGCTTTGCTACTGTGCGTGAACCGCAACTGCTGTGCTGTATCCAGCGACAACTGTGGGTCGCATAGCAGTGTGCGTTTTTCACCGCACACAGTTGCCAACGCATCAGTGACAACTTAACGCCTGTTGTTCAAAGCGTTAGGTGCACTGTACAAAAGCCTTTGCAACTGTGCGTGACACGCAACTGCTGTGCTGTATCCAGCGACAACTGTGGGTCGCATAGCAGTGTGCGTTTTTCACCGCACACAGTTGCCAACGCATCAGTGACAACCTAACGCCTGTTGTTCAAAGCGTTAGGTCCACTGTGCAAAAGGCTTTGCTACTGTGCGTGAACCGCAACTGCTGTGCTGTATCCAGCGACAACTGTGGGTCGCATAGCAGTGTGCGTTTTTCACCGCACACAGTTGCCAACGCATCATTGAGAAATATGCCTGGTAGACCAAGAAAAGGCATACGTGGCCCTGCTGCGGAAAGGGGCACAGCTTCTAGGGTGTCTAGAGGCAGGGGTGGACGTGGTGGTCAGTCCTCAGCCAGGCCACCATTTGGATTGTTCTCCGGCAGTGGCCAAGCTATACGTCCACAGTATGTACAGGAGGTGGTGGACTATATGAACAAACCCTCATCATCGGCATCATCTGCAACTACAGTGACCCAGGCAGAGAAAAGTGGTCAGTCTTCTGCAGTTGTCAGAACAAATACAGATGAGTCCATGTCCACCTCATGTCCTCCCTTAGACCCAATTTCAGACATGGCAGAGGAGTCAGCTGAGCTGTTTGACCACAGTGTCGGCCATCTACTCCAGCCTGATGCTCAGTCCTTTATGGAGTCTGATGTTGGGTCTGAGTTTGAGGAGGAGGCAGAGCAAACAAGAGGGGAGAGCAGACGGCCCGCTCCATCTAAGGCCGCACCTGTTGTCTCCCAGGCCAGGCCTGATGCTCAGTCTTTGATAGAATCAGATGTTGGGTCTGAGGTTGAGGAGGAGGCAGAGCAAACAAGAGGGGAGAGCAGACGGCCCGCTCCATCTAAGGCCGCACCTGTTGTCTCCCAGGCCAGGCCTGATGCTCAGTCTTTGATGGAGTCAGATGTTGGGTCTGAGGTTGAGGAGGAGGCAGAGCAAGCAAGAGGGGAGAGCAGACGGCCTACTCCATCTAAGGCCGCACCTGTTGTCTCCCGGGCCACTATACACACCTCATCTTGCTGGGCCTTTTTTGAGACATCCCATGCAGATAAAACAGTTGCGATCTGCAAGATTTGTAAGAAGGGTATAAAACGTGGCAAAAATGTCAACCACCTGGGTACAAGCTGCCTAAACAGGCATTTGACAACCCACCACTCGGCCCGTTGGCAGGAGCATTTAAAGAACCCACAAAAGGGTCAAAGATTGGTCAGTCGGCCTCCTAGTTCTCCTCGCGCTCCTCCTCATGCTCCATCTGCTCCACCTGCTCCACCTGCACATCAGTCTGTTCCTGGCCCTGCTATAGTCACTCGTCACCTGTTGGCAGCCTCCACTGGCAGGGATGATGATATAGCAGGCAGTGTCGCATCTACCTCCAGCACACCACCAGCTGTATCATCTAGACGCCAAATTTCGATTCCACACATGCTGGAACGAAAAAAAATGTATACTCCCCGCCACCCACATGCCCAGCGTCTAAACAGTAGTTTGGCTAAACTACTGGCTCTGCAACTATTACCATTTAACCTGGTAGAGTCTGCTCCCTTCCGTGACTTCGCAAAATGTGCAGTTCCACAGTGGCAGGTGCCAAGTCGGCATTACTTTTCCCGTAAGGCCCTGCCATCCCTATACCAACATGTGGAAGGCAATGTAGTGTCATCCCTGGCCACGTCAGTCAGCCGTAAGATACACTTGACGGCTGACACTTGGTCAAGCAAACATGGGCAGGGACGGTACATTTCTGTCACTGCTCACTGGGTGACACTGCTTGCCAGTGGAAGGGATTGTAGCCAGGGCTCGGTGCTGCAGCCAGTGTTGCCCCCACGTCTGCAAACAGCTGGTGGTGTCGCTGATCCGGGTAGATCGATCACTTCTACCCCCTCCTGCTCCTCCTCCTCTACCTCCTCCATGCCCTCCTCTGCAGAATGGTCCTTTGAATATGATGAGATACCACGTAAACGTTCAAAGGGCTATTCTATGTCTCAGGCCAAAAGGTGTCACGCAGTGCTGCAGCTTGTGTGTCTAGGGGACAGGCAGCACACTGCCCCTCAGATTCTTGGGGCTCTGCAGGCACAGGCCCAGAGGTGGTTGACACCACGCCAGCTGCAGCCAGGGATGGTGGTTACTGATAATGGGTCAAACCTCCTGGCCGCCCTTCGTCAGGGAAAGTTAACCCATGTGCCATGCCTGGCGCATGTCCTGAATCTCGTGGTACAGCGGTTTTTGAACTCGTACCCGGGAATGCAGGATGTGCTAAGGATGGCAAGAAGGGTGTGCAGTCACTTCAGGCGGTCGTACAGTGCCACTGCACGTTTGGCCGAAGTGCAGCGCGAGTTTCACCTGCCGGTACACCGCCTCATCTGTGACATGCCCACCCGCTGGAACTCCACCTTGGCTATGCTGCAGCGCCTGTACACGCAGCAGAGGGCCCTCAATGAATACCTATGCGAGTACGGCACCAGCACTGGCTCTGCGCGCCTGGGCTTCTTTTCACCACGGCAGTGGCTTTTGATTAAGGATGCATGCGCTGTCCTCTCGCCATTTGAGGAGGCCACAAGGATGGTCAGCCGGGACAGCGCATGCATCAGTGACACCCTACCGGTACTGTTTTTGTTGGAGCACACTCTGCGTGGCATTATGGACAGGGCACTGGAGGCAGAGCAGCAGGAGGAAGAGGAGGACTTCCTTGCCTCTCAAGGCCCCCTTTATCCTGAGAATCCTGACCCCATTATGCCTAGCTCCCAGAGGCCCGAGCAGGATCCAGGGGTGGAAGAGGAGGAGGAGGACGATTCTGCGGGAACTTTTGCAGGGTTAGAGGAGGAGGAGGAGGAAGACATGCGGCAATCTGCAAGGCCTAGTTTGACTCCCTCGGGACACTTTGGAGTAGTACGTGGCTGGGAGGAGGAGGAGCCCGTTGAAGATAATGTCGTTATGAGTGACCCCGAGGAGTCAGCTTCTCAGGCCTTCGCTAATTTGCGACGCATGGGAAACATCATGCTCCAGAGCCTGCGAAAGGACCCCAGAATCAAGGCCATTAAAGAGACTAACCACTATTGGTTGGCCACCCTACTTGACCCCCGGTACAAGTGTAAAGTCTCGGAGCTTTTCCCATCCACCCATAGAGTCCACAGGATCAAATCCCTTGAGGACAGTCTCAAGAGGAATCTGGTGAACATGTTCCCCGACTCCCGTAGGGTGCAGGGGCGGGGACAACCTACCATGGATTCTACTGGTGGTCACGAGAGGAGCGTTGGAGAAGGCGTGCGGTTGACGGATGCCTTTCGGTCTTTTTTTAGTCCTCACCGCCCAGGCCTCTCAGCTGCCACATCGCATCGACACCGTCTGCATCACATGGTGGACGATTACGTGAGGGCACAAAGTGACACAGAGGGCTTTTCATGTGACGAATCCGATCCACTGGCATACTGGGTCTTAAGATTAGACCACTGGCCAGAACTGGCCCAGTATGCCATGGAGTTGTTGGCCTGCCCTGCTTCCAGTGTCCTATCGGAACGGGCATTCAGCGCAGCAGGAGGATTCGTCACAGACCATCGAACTAGACTCTCCACCGACTCAGTCGACCGTTTGACATTCATTAAGATGAATCAGTCGTGGATATCAAGCTTTGATGCACCTGATGCAGACCTTGTAGACTAGGCTATCGTTGTGATGTGGCAGTTGAGCCTCAGTTTAAGCCTGGACCATGGTGCCACCCTCAAACCCTCCTCTCATTCTCTTTACGTTCACAGAACCTCATTTTGGTTATGACAAAAACGACAATGTTTGCGCACCTGTTCCACAGGTGCACACCTTTACAATTTTTGGGCCTCCTTCAACACCAGCTCTTTGGGGTTAAGGTGGGGAGGCTATGCTAAAACAAAAACGACAATGTTTGCGCACCTGTTCCACAGGTGCACACCTTTACAATTTTTGGGCCTCCTTCAACACCAGCTCTTTGGGGTTAAGGTGGGGAGGCTATACTAAAACAAAAACGACAATGTTTGCGCACCTGTTCCACAGGTGCACACCTTTACAATTTTTGGGCCTCCTTCAACACCAGCTCTTTGGGGTTAAGGTGGGGAGGCTATGCTAAAACAAAAACGACAATGTTTGCGCACCTGTTCCACAGGTGCACACCTTTACAATTTTTGGGCCTCCTTCAACGCCAGCTCTTTGGGGTTAAGGTGGGGAGGCTATGCTAAAACAAAAACGACAATGTTTGCGCACCTGTTCCACAGGTGCACACCTTTACAATTTTTGGGCCTCCTTCAACGCCAGCTCTTTGGGGTTAAGGTGGGGAGGCTATGCTAAAACAAAAACGACAATGTTTGCGCACCTGTTCCACAGGTGCACACCTTTACAATTTTTGGGCCTCCTTCAACACCAGCTCTTTGGGGTTAAGGTGGGGAGGCTATGCTAAAACAAAAACGACAATGTTTGCGCACCTGTTCCACAGGTGCACACCTTTACAATTTTTGGGCCTCCTTCAACACCAGCTCTTTGGGGTTAAGGTGGGGAGGCTATGCTAAAACAAAAACTACAATGTTTGCGCACCTGTTCCACAGGTGCACACCTTTACAATTTTTGGGCCTCCTTCAACGCCAGCTCTTTGGGGTTAAGGTGGGGAGGCTATGCTAAAACAAAAACGACAATGTTTGCGCACCTGTTCCACAGGTGCACACCTTTACAATTTTTGGGCCTCCTTCAACACCAGCTCTTTGGGGTTAAGGTGGGGAGGCTATGCTAAACAAAAACTACCATGTTTGCGAACCTGTTCCACAGGTGCACACCTTTACAATTTTTGGGCCTCCTTCAACACCAGCTCTTTGGGGTTAAGGTGGGGAGGCTATGCTAAAACAAAAACGACAATGTTTGCGCACCTGTTCCACAGGTGCACACCTTTACAATTTTTGGGCCTCCTTCAACACCAGCTCTTTGGGGTTAAGGTGGGGAGGCTATGCTAAAACAAAAACTACAATGTTTGCGCACCTGTTCCACAGGTGCACACCTTTACAATTTTTGGGCCTCCTTCAACGCCAGCTCTTTGGGGTTAAGGTGGGGAGGCTATGCTAAAACAAAAACTACAATGTTTGCGCACCTGTTCCACAGGTGCACACCTTTACAATTTTTGGGCCTCCTTCAACACCAGCTCTTTGGGGTTAAGGTGGGGAGGCTATGCTAAACAAAAACTACCATGTTTGCGAACCTGTTCCACAGGTGCACACCTTTACAATTTTTGGGCCTCCTTCAAAGCCAGCTCTTTGGGGTTATGGTGGGGAGGCTCCGCCAACACCAAAACTACCATGTTTGCGCACCTGTTCCACAGGTGCACACCTTCATAATTTTTACGCCTTCTTCAACACCAGCTCTTTGGGCTTACAGTGGTATGGCTCCGCCAACACCCAAACAACAATTTTTGCGCACCTGTCACACAGATGCATATCATTGTAATTTTTTTCCTTACAAAGGCAATTATTGCTTTCATTACCAGCACTTTCATAGGGATATGGTGTCAAGGCATCGTCCGCACCACCAAATGCCCAATTTTTAAGCATCCTTTACTTCTATTCAAAGTCAAGAGACAACAGTATTCATCCAAAACATCTCTAATCTTGTTCACTCTGCACTACATTGTGGCCCCTACCCCTAACCCTCAATGTATCCGTGCATATATGTCTGTTTCTTGTGAGATTTCAAGTTAAAGTGCACCAAACACCATTTTACATGAAATAAAGTGCAATTACATACAACTTTGAAACATTTGGTAATAAAAGCCCCATTGTGGAAATACACCCGTTAATTATATGCACATTTAAAGAGACAGCACCTTTTTCCAAAAAAACCTCTAATATTGTTCCCAGTGCACTGCATTATGTCCCCATCATACACATTGGCTGAGCCGTTGATTAGGAGCAAAAGAAAGGTGCGGTTAAGCAAAAAAGTCATTTTTGAAGGTTTGGTATGCTGTAATTCTGGTTCTGGACATGCTACAGAGCTGAAACTTCACAGGTACAACTTTTAGACCCCCCAGACACTAAATCCAAAGAAATCTCTTTTTTTTTTTTTTTTTTAATTCTTTCAATAATTGGCTATCTATCAAAAACGACAATTTTTAAGAACTTTTTTTTGTGTGATTAATAGTCCCTGGGGCATGACCCAGAACCCTAGGCACTTTTTAGGGGCATTTATTGGGTTTTAGGGCTTAAAAATGGTGTTTTTTGATTACAGAAGTTCGGGTCCCATTGATTTCAATGGGGTTCTGAAATCCGAACCGAACTTTCGTGAAGTTCGGGTGTTCTGGTCGAACCGAACTTTTCAAAAGTTCGATCATCCCTATTGGTCATGAAGCTACACCTGTGAAGGGAATGCGATAAAGAGATCATACTGCACAGACTATTCTTCTTCTGGTAAGAGGCTTACAGTGCCACCTGAGTGATTCTTTTGGCATATTGGTTCTCTTTTGGATTGACCTTGTTTGCACTTTTTGTTAACTCCGGTAAGAGGCTTTGTAATTGGTGGAGGTTCCTCCCTATTTTTTTCGCTTCCTGATACTTGGTTTCACTGATCACTATTTCTTCTATTTGGTGAGCTGCTGCACAATCGTTAATGGATTTCCCTTGGTGGTGGAACTTATGATTTGATCATTATTTGTACGGTATCACACTATGCAAGTTTTTCTTTTTTATGTACACCACTTACACCATTCGTTGAGGACTCTGATTACTCCAATCTCCCAGATCTGTGACTGCACCTTGGCTCATGAATCTTGCTGATTTTTAATGGCTATCTGGTAAGCGCATTTCCTAAGGAGACTGTGGAGTTACTCTTTGTTTCCAACATCGTTCAACTTGATATTTGGGACATTCATTTGTTTGGACATTCATTTTGTTCACCCACATCACGCAGCGCGACTTATTTTTCTATATGAGGACACTGTGTGGCTGTTCGGAGGGGGCAGGAATCCCCGCTGTGGCTGTAGATTTCTCGGGTCGGCTCGTGGAGCTTAAGGCTTAGGCATCCATCTTCCGTGCTCGCAAGCCACGCCCCTCTCTTTAAACTTTTTTGTGTCATGTTCTACATACTTTTACTGATGTATGTTTTGCATTTGGAGGGACAGGCTAAGCCATTCCCCCTCCACCAGTCAGCGTACCTGTTACCTCACTCCTAGTAACAGAATGAGGTCCCACCAACCATACAATGCGAACCTCATATGTGATCTCATGTAATTATTTTCTTTCCATGTCAGGTGACCAGGCCATTGATCTCCATAATGCTAGTCCACTCCCGATGACTGACAGAGATGCACACCTAGGGAGGGAGTTTGAATACCAACCTCCTCACTACCGGAGAACCTGTCACCTATCAGGTGCCACGCCAAATACTAGTTGCTGTTTCTCTTTGAAGTTACTCATGAATCTCTACCGTGGTGATCCAACCTCTGACAAATTGGCCTGTACTACTAAGTCCCTAGAGAAGTCAGGAAAGTACAACCAGTTGACCACACAAGGCCTGTTTTAAGAACTCAAAGGCTGCTTCTCTTTTTTTTTGGCCTTCTGTCACAGACTCTACAGACTTTCCTATCTAGGGAAACGTTTTTAGCAAGCAAACTTTCAAAATGCAATCGTTTTTACATTGAGCAAATTAGTACAATCTGGGTCTAATCCTGGTTCATGCTATATGGTTAACTTGTCTCTATTTATTAACAGAAGAAGCGTATCTATAGTTAGCACATGTTAATAATTTTTTTCAGGCAGATGCTAATTAGCTTTCCCCATAATAAGCAAATGCAAATGGTGCAGCTGAAAAGCAATCATTATTTTTCAAACAGCTCTCCAGCACTACTGTTTAAATTTGCGCTTTCAGTAGATTTTTTTTAAACCATGCTATTAACTTTTTATCAGGGAAGAAAACCCACAACATATAAGTTATTCATGTCTCTGTGTTCGCTGCTTAAAAAGAGACCTTCCTAAAGCCTTCGTATATGACTGAATAAACTATGTATCACTTGCCTTTACCATTGAAAGCTGAATCACAAGTGAATAGATTAAAAAGAAAGAAAATATAAAATGGTTATGTTCTACTATTCTTGTATTCAGAGATTAAATGGCAAACTACTCAAAACAGTTACATTTTCTAAATAATACAACAAGAGTATTTTTGCAAATATCAAATGCCTTGCAGTGTGTATACACATATATATATATATATATATATATATATATATATATATACACACACTATATTTTCAAAAGTATTGGGATGCCAGCCTTTACACGCACATAAACGTTAATGGCATCCCAGTCTTAGTCTGTAGGGTTTAATATTGAGTTGGCCCGCCCTTTGCAGCTATAACAGCTTCAGCTCTTCTGGGAGGACTGTCCACAAGGTTTAGGAGTGTGTCTATGGGAATGTTTGACCATTCTTCTA
Organism: Pelophylax lessonae; assembly: GCF_965119305.1. Taxonomy (NCBI): domain Eukaryota; kingdom Metazoa; phylum Chordata; class Amphibia; order Anura; family Ranidae; genus Pelophylax; species Pelophylax lessonae. The sequence continues at coordinate 69,567,306 of NC_138779.1, read as the reverse complement.
GAAGTGCATTTGTGAGGTCAGGCACTGATGTTGGAGAGAAGGCCTGGCTTGCAGTCTCTGCTCTTATTCATCTATCGGGTTGAGGTCAAGTCAAATTCCTCCAGTCGAAACTCGCTTATCCATGTATTTATGGACCTTGCTTTGTGCACTGGTTGAAATCATTTCGTGGAGGGGAGATTATGGTGTGGGGTTCTTTTTCAGGGGTTGGGCTTGTCCCCTAAGTTCCAGTGAAGGGAGGCCTCACCATACCAAGACATTTTGGAGAAATTCATGCTCCCAACTTTGTGGAAACAGTTTGGGGTTGGCCCCTTTCTGTTCCAACATGACTGGCCTGTGCAGAGTCCTGACCTCAACAGAACACTTTTGGGAGCCAGGCCTTTTCGTCCACATCAGTGCCTGACCTCACAAATGCGCTTCTGGGAGAATGGTCAAATATTCCCATAGACACACTCCTAAACCTTGTGGACAGCTTTCCCAGAAGAGTTGAAGCTGTTATAGCTGCAAACGGTGGGCCAACTCAATATTGAATCCTACAAACTAAATACTGGGATGCCATTAAAGTTCATAAGCGTGTAAAGGCAGGCGCCCCAATACTTTTGGTAACGTAGTGTATTTACTCTCTCCATATCAGCGCTGTCCCTAACTTCCTCTTTGATTCAGCGCCATCAGACCATCAGTGACACAGTCACCATTCTGCCCTTTTCATGTGGACACTAAGATATATATTTTAAAAAAATTAAAAAAAAAAAAACGCCTGGTTGTGGGTCGGGGAGAGGGGATAGTCTGAAATTTAGGGACATTAGTTTAGCAATTTAAAATAAAAGAGCAGTTAACCCCTAACCCCTTTGACAATCATATTAAATATTGAAATGTTTGTTGGCTGGATTGATATAATAAAATCAATTATAACTGAAGTTCAAGCAAACAACTGAATACACAGATGAAATACAACTGTATATAGGCACTGCCTTACCCAAAAATGTTTTCTTTTATTTCTGTATATCCAGATTTAAGATTTCCACAGCTCTGCCACACAGCACAGCCCTGTGGTGCAGAGTAGAAGCCTGGTTTTCTCTGCTGCAGTTAAAGTGTTACCAAACCTAGGAACCTGCATTCACCGTATCTGGTCTTCCACAGTACACAGAACATTAAATAGCAATTATTTTAGTAAATATAAACTGCTAAATACCTTTTCTCATCAGCAGTATATAGCAGTCTTGTGACTTCTATCAGTGCCTTGTTAAAGCTTGTAGGAGGAGTTTTCATACTGCACTAGTTGTCCTATCAGGATGCAGGACCTCTGACCCTCTATCTAGACAGTGCTGATTGACCCTGCGCTGATCACATGCACTATCCTAGGAAAAAACTCTTTAGCAATACACACCAATTTGAGCATGTCCAGCCTGACTCCAGTAACTCTATGTCTAATCCTAACATGTTTTGGGGACAATGCAAGAAGATGAGGATCTGTGCATACAGAATCAAACAGCCTTTTTACACAGTGCAGAGGATTAACCCATTAGATTCGCCAGTGATCATACCAAGCATGATTTACTGCATATACAGACTGATATTACTGTTTTTGGCTTAGTAACACTTTAAGTACCGCATATAGATTTTGTCCCTACCAAAATATGTGACTGAACATTGGTAGAAGAAGCAGCAGACCATAGACATGTGTGGTTCATTTAGTTCCGAATTAAAATTCAGATGAATTTTAAATTTTCAGAAATTTGGATGTATTTCAATTTAAACTAATCTGAAAAATAATGGAAAAAGTTCAAATGGGATGAAATTTGAATTTAAATTAATTCAAATTGTTTTTGAATCAATTTAGAATAGTTTTCACTTTTGTGAATAGTTTTCATTTTGTTTTCCAATTTCCAAAGACAATAAAATATAAAAGAAAGTGAAGGAATAGAACAGAAAAAATAGAATAGAATAGAATAAAAAAAAAGAAGAGAATAAAATAAATAATATAACCATCTTCTGAAATTTGAATTTCAAATATAATAAGAATAGAATAGAACAGAAAAGAATAGAATAGAATAGAAAATATTAGAAAAGAAAAGATAAGAATAAAAATAAACAAATAGAAAAAGATTAGAATAAAAAAACAATAAAATAGAACAGAATAGAAAAAATATAACCATTTTCTAAAATTCAAATAGAATCAATTCAAATTTATGTAGAAAAGAAAATAATAGATTAGACTTTGAAGATAGTTATATTCTTTCTATTCTGTTCTGTTTTTTTTTTTCTATACTATTCTGTTTTGTTTCTATTCTATTCTAATCTATTCTTTTTCATTAAATTCAAATTCAAATTTATTATATTTGAATTTTGGGAAATGGTTATATTTTTTCCTTTTCTATTCTATTGTTTTTTGAATTCTATTATTTTGTATTCTATTCAAATTTCATAAGGTGATTATATTCTTTCTATTCTATTCTATCCTTTTCCATTCTATTCTATTCTATTCTGTTCTTTTAGTTTCTATTCTATTTTGTTCTGTTATACTCTATTATATTCTACTCTTTTATTTTCTGTTATCTTCCTTTCTATTTTATTGTCTTTAGAAATTGGAAAACAAATCGAAAACTTTTCAAATTTCGAAAACTTTCCGAATTCGAAAACTTTTCAAATACAAATTTGAAAACTTTTCTAATTCAAATTTTAAAAAAAACTATTCGAATTCGAAAACCATTTGACAATAATTAAAAAACTATTCAAGTTCAGAAAATGTAAATTGATTCAAATATGAATAAACAAAACAAATTCCGAAAACAAATCAAATGGATTAAACAAATTTAACAAAACAAATTTATGCAAATAGTGAATCGAAATGAAACCAAACAAATGTTTTCGTTTTGCACATGTCTAGCAGACCAAAGAGTTCATCTCTCTGTCACTATGCTCTTTCCACCTCTCAGCATGTTCCTTGTTAGCACATAAAAACTTCAATACCACTGGCTGAATTCTTGTGCTGCTTTTACAACTCCCACTCTGAGCTCTGCTGTACAGGGGCTTGAAAGAGGCTGATACCTGGTTAAATGCACTGCTTCCATTTATAAACCAAATGTAATGATGTAATAATGAATACACATTTTCATTAGATGTAGCACCCTCCTAGGTAGGTGCTAGGGAAAGCATAGTTTTCTTGCTCTGCCTGCTTATCAGGGGAGCCTGATCACTAGTTAGGCCAGTTACATGTGTCCATGTGTGATTCACTTGGTCTGAGAGATGTCCCCAGTGTATCCACTAGGGACGCCTGTTGGACAGTGGAAGAAACCCAGCCAATGACACCCAGGCTTTTGTGGCTGTCCCAGTGGGTTGGCACAAGGGTGGTGCATCCTGGGGTAGGTCATACAAGCCAAGACCACATGTGACAGGGGTCTTTGGGCAGGAAGCCAGGTCCCAGGAGGAAGGTGACGGCTGTCTCTACTCCTGTCCATGTTGAAGGTGGTCACAGACAGTCAGCCTACTGGACCAGAAGTGTGGTGCTGAGCCAGGAGGTCCAGACGATACTGACTGTGGAGCAAGTGGCAGAGTAACCTGAGGAAAAACAGTGTCCGTGAGTACCAGGGAGCTTGCCAGAGGTCCAGCCAGGAAGGGGACCACTCCGGTGAGAGTCAGTGGACAGGGGTTAGCACACACAGCTAGAGAGAAAGGAGGTGCCAAGTTGAGACCCTGAAGAGTAATTTGAATAGGAGCCTTTTCATCTATCTTTACTTCTGTGGCAAAGTGAAGCAGCGGCCTTGCCGCATACACTGCAGCTAATTGTCCTCAGAATTGTGCATAGTTCATAGTTGGAGTATTACACTCATCCCTTTTTCCATCCCAGTTCAAAATAAAACACAAAAAACAAATTCCCTGGACTATTTATTGTCTGAGCCAAGAGTTAAAGTGATACGTTTTAATGGACTGTTGTTATAAGTTTAACTTTAAAGTGACCACAAAGAAAATATAAACTAACTCCACACCTGCACAAAGGAAACTGAATAGTTAGAGCGCCTGCAGACTGTATTGCTGAACTAAACTCGTTTTCTGAAAAATGGTCCACTAAAATGTACTGGGAAACCAACACTTTTGGACATGTCAATATTCTGGATCCTCTGCAGCTCCCATTGGCTCCTCCCCCTGACCACCACATCCTTCCTTATGCCAGGTATACACGGGCCAAAAAGAACTTTCGGCCAATGTGTACAGCTCCCTATCCGACAGATGCTGTCTCAAGATCAGCTTCTGTTGAACGGGCATGTTGGAAAACCAGCATCTAATCAGCATCCAATCAGCACTGGCAGCCAATGGCTGCGAGCACTGATGGGTGTGTCTTCTCAGAACACAATAGCACAGCAGGGGAGATCACTGTACTAACAGCGCTTGTGTTAGTACAGTGATCTGGCGTTTTTTTTTTTGTGGGTTGAACAAAAAAGAAAGCTGATAGTGTGTACCATTGTGTACCAGGCTTTACTGTGTCCTGCATTTCATTGCAGCAGAGGCAGAGATGTTAGCCAACAGCAGGAAGTGAAAAGCTTTGAAAGAAACAAAACATTGCAAAGATGTACTATATATATTTATTATTGCCCAGAAATACAATTCTACAATTTGGTAATTACGGTACATACTGTAGAAGGCTATACTGTACTCCGCATAAAGCATACTGTTTAATATATATATATATATACCTCTTAAAAGTAGGAAAAAGTGAAACATGGAAATTGTTGAACTTCCAGCTTCAGCTAAAAAAAAAAGTGGCACTCAAGAGCAAAATATGTTTTAACTGATTGACACAAGTTAGTAATATAATTTTATGTGCCAGAAACTAAATTTCCTAAATTGAGTAGCAGATCATTTATTGCTCTTCAGATCATTGATTGATGCCAGAAATTATCAGAGACGTCTAAACAAACAATGTCTTCAGTCAAGTAATAACTGTGCACATTCTCTATGGGAAAGGAAGAAGTAAAACAACTTACTGGATGTTCCTTGTGCTTTGTAGAGCAATGCAGCAGCTCATGAATTCCAGATGAGGTTTTTACAGCTCAGTGCAGCAAGTGAATATGACCTCTTTTTCAAGCAGTTATTCTCCGTATGAAAGCTGAAATTGCAAGCACCACTAAATTATTGTGCTCGCTATAATCCTTCGGTGTGTGAGAAAAGGTAGACTTGTGTTACAGTACCTAAAGTTTTTTCAAGCAACCTTTGTATATTGTTCTTTTATCGCATTCCCTCGACAGACATTTTAGGGCAAACTAGATTGTGTGTTAAGAGAAAATTGAATTTTTTTTTTTATACTGCATAGATTTTCTTTAGAACGAATGTGAGTAGTAGTATATCTGCAGGATTCTCTTTCTCTTTTGTGTGTGTCCAGATGCACACATCTACAGTATATGTTCATTTTTAACTGTACATAAGGCAAAATCTTTCATTTTTTCACTTTATTCACGTGTTACCGCTGGCCGTATGTATATCATCAGGTGGGTGGACTTTAATGCCAAGTGACCGTATATATGCTACCATAAGGAACAGCTTTTCTGAGCTAAGAGCGCACTCAAGTAAGCTAACATGCAACAGAGGGTGGAATATTGCTCAGGTGTAGGCATCAGTTAGGAATGAGGCCCAGGTGGTAGCCCCGGCTCAGCACCGCGTAGACATAGATACATTACATAGTTACATAGTTAGTGAGGCTGAAAAAAGACACCAGTCCATCCAGTTCAACCTATGATAAGTATGTGTATATAAGTGTTTATGTCAATAGTACCTTGAATACCCCTGTATGTTGTGGTTGTTAAGGTGCCCATCTAATAGTTTTTTTAAACTATCGATGCTACTCTCTGAAACCACTGCTTGTGGAAGAGAGTTCCACATCCTTACCACTCTGATGGTATGGAACCCTTTACGCAGTTTAAGGTTAAACTGCTTTTCTTCTCATTTTAGCGAATGGCCACGAGTCCTTTTGTATTCCCTTTCACTTAAAAGTTTTTTTCCCTATGCTGGGGTCACCAGTATGGTATTTGTACATTGATATCATATCCCCTCTCCAGAGAGAATAAGGTCAAGGCTTGCAGCCTTTCCTCATAGCTGAGTTCCTCCAGTCCATTTATTGGCACATCCTTCCTGAGGACCGGTGCCCAGAACTGGATGGAATACTCCAGATGTGGCCAGACCAGAGTCTTGTAGAGTGAGAGAATTATTATTTATTATTTATTACCTCTGGAGTGAATCCCCTTTTTAATACATGCCAATATTCTGTTGGCATTGAATGCCATTGCTGAGCTTGTCATCTACTAGGACCCCCAGTTCCTTTTCCATTTTTGATTTTCCCAAAGGCTCTCCCCCTAGTGAGTAACTTGCATTCCTATTTCTGGCACCCAAATGCCTTACCTTACATTTTTCAACATTAAACCTCATTTGCCATGTAGATGCCCATCCTGTTATTTTGTTCAGGTCGTCCTGTACGATTACCACATCCTTCGTAGAAGTTATTGCCCTGATTAATTTAGTATCGTACACGAATACAGAGATTGAGCTGTTTATCCCATCCTCTAGGTCGTTTATGAATAAATTAAATAGGATTGGTCCCAGGACCGATCCTTGGGGGACCCTACTTTCCACACCAGATCAATCCGAGTACTCCCCATTTATCACCACCCTTTGTACTCGTCCCTGCAGTCAGCTTTTAATCCAGGTGGTCACTCCATGGTCCATACCTACGTAGCTTAGTTTGTACAGTAAACATTTGTGGGGAACTATATCAAATGCCTTTGCAAAATGCAGATACACCACATTCACAGGCCTTCCTTTATCTAGATGACAGCTCACTTCTTCAAAGAAGGTTAAAAGATTGGTCTGGCAAGAGCGTTTTTTCATGAATCCATGCTGATACTAATAATACCGTTAGGTAAAGTAAAGACTGACCGCACACTGTGGATTCTGTCCATACAAGTCCTTTATTCCATTCATGAGCTATGATTAGGCACTCCTAGTGTGAAACGCGTTAACTGTACTGTATATCCTAGTGCTGTTTGTCCCATGTGATGGAATAAACCTCTTTGGACAGAATCCACAGTGTGCGGTCAGTCTTTACTTTACCCAACGGTATTATTAGTATCAGCATGGATTCATGAAAAATCGCTCTTGCTTTCTAAGTAAGCTAACATGGGCAGTTCCTGAAGCATACTTGTGATAAGGAGTTTCCAATCATGTGACCCCCATATTATTTGTTTCCTTTTTTTTTGCTAACTTAATGCTGATGTTTGCGAATGTAATATTACCAATGGATTCCATTATTTCTGTTTTAAGGACAACTCACGTTTTTGGATTTTTCTTTAATTTCAATGTAGGTGTCAATAGTCACCTGAACAAAAAAAAGTAAATTTACCTAACAGGAATACAGACAGCAATTAAATCCTAATAGGGTTCTAACTCATCACAACTCTTTCCAAAATTTGTAACAGGTGCAAAATAAGATGAGGTGATTACACTAGGGGTCCAATAAACATTCTTGGGTGTTAAACTAGGCCAGTACACCCAATATTTACACTTGCATTTAGGGTGTCACAGACAGGGTAGGGAGAGTACAAGGATGATATACGGGGTCCATTTTTCGACCTTGGAAATTGACCAACATGGTAAACAGTCATAAGAACCCAAAGTTCCTTAACCACTTTCATACCGGAGGATTTGGCTGCTCAATGACCAGGCCCTATTTTGTGATTCGCCACTGCGTAACTTTAACGGACAATTGCAACGCTGTACCCAAATGAAATTGATGTCCTTTTTTCCCCATAAATAGAGCTTTCTTTTGTTGGTATTTGATCACCTGTGAGATTTTTATTTTTTGTGCTATAAACCAAAAAAAGAGCGACAATTTTGAAAAAATAACAATATTTTTCACATTCTTTTTATATGAAATTCTCACAAAAAAGAATGTAAAAATCAGATTTTTTTTAACATTTTAGGCTAATTTGTTTTCTGCTACATATTTTTGGTAAAAAAAAATTGCAATAAGCGTATTTTGATTGGTTTGCGCAAAAGTTATTGCGTTTACTAGCTACAGGAAAGTAATAGTTTTTTTTTTTACTAGTAATGGCGGCGATCTGCGATCTTTTGCGAGACTGCGACATTGTGGTGAACAGATCGGACCACTTACTGACATTTTTGACACTTTTGGGGGTACCAGTTACATTAATACAGTATTCAGTGCTAAAAATATGCACTGTTACTGTAAAAATTACACTGGCAGGGAAGGGATTAACAGTATGGGTGATCAAGGAGTTAAATATTACCCTAGGGGCGTGGTTCTAACTGTGGGGGGCGTGGCTTGTGATGTCATCAGAGAGACATGTGATCCTATATAGCAGGATCACATGACATCTGTCATCACTTCAGGGAGAAGTACGGACGGCTGTGTTTACATCAGCCCTTGGTCCTTCTCTGTTAGCGACGGGAGATCGCGAGTGGCTGGCGGCCATCGGAGCAGCCTGTCACACGCACTAGCTTCCCCGCTGACGAGTGGGGGTGGGAGCGCGCCTCCGGCGGCGCGCGATCGCCCTCTAGCTCCTCTCAGGCGAGCACCGTACATGTACGGGACTTTGCCTGGGAGTGCCAGACTGCCACCGTACATCTGCGGCGTGCAGTCGGCAAGTGGTTAATTTGGATATAGGTAACTATCATAATGCAAAATCTACCCTCCCACTGCTGCCACCAGATTCAAGAACGCATGTCACACTTACCAGAGCAAGGACCTTGTTTTGTGGGGGAGGAAGGATTACTCCGGGATGGGGAACTCAGACACATGTCTAGATGCAAATCTTGCTTACAATCTGGCACACTCTAAGGGCTGTGGAGCAACCAAGTGAAAACCAAACACTTCTGAAATCCCTCAAATTATCCTGAAAACTAGAATCCTGGGATTATCACCTTTCCTAATGACACACAAACAAACACACGTTAGATTAGCTTGCCACCACCTGCTGTTTATCAGCTGACTGGTCTGGTAGGCAACCATACGCACAACACAGATCCCTGTCTGGCAGATCTGCTATTTTATGCACATGATTATGTTTTATACGGGTTCACATAATATACTAATGCACTGAGGAGTATGAACTCTTAGCTTAGTATTCAGAAGGTACTTATTTATTTAAACATTTTATAATCCTAGGTGGGCAGTGCACAGACTATGTCCAAAAGTAAAATTGAAAAAAATATAAGAAAAAAAAAAGGACACCCGTACATTTGGCTATATTAAATAATAATAAAAAATACAAACTTTACTATTTAGGCAGTATTATTTTATCCTGTTGGCAGGAGAAATTCTGTTTTTAATACACTCTCCTAGATAAATACATTTTTTGGACTCATTATATACAGAAGAAAAAAAAGTTGTGGAATGGACTCATCCTTTTTGACCAAGCATTTTTAGAGGAATTACCTTACCTGCTGGGAGGAGAGGTTTTGGTTTTAAGTGGCCAAAGGTTTTATGGACCAGCCAGTTCTGATGGCTGGATTGGGGTTAAGAATTCTGACATCAACAAATCAGCCCAATTTTAACAAGTCCAGATACTGCATTGCTGCCATGAACAAGCCCTATACTACTGTTGATGGTTCTGTTTCACCAGGACATACGGTTTCCATAGCTCCCAACTGTCCCGGATTTCAGGGGACTGTCCCTCATTCAGAATAAGATCCCTCTGTTCTTCTTTCCTCTTCATTTGTCCCTCATATTGGTCTGATCTTAATAGTTGTATATAAAATGCACTACTTAACTATCAAAAAGTGTTTTACAGGGCTAAACCTTTCATCCAATTTTTAAATTTCTGCATTAGTCAATTGCAAAAGCCAATATAAAGGAAAAGTAGTGGTACAAAAGTACTTGTGGCTTTAATCAATCATTTTTTTTGTACAATACTCCTTTAGGGAGGTGTCTCAGGGTATATGTCGTATGTCTACATACTTTTGCTAATAGGTGTCCCTCATTCCCATCTCAAAAAATTGGGAGGTATGTGTTTCCTCTGTATATAGCCTATATTACATACTATCAAAAGAGATCAGTTTAATCTCCCTTTTTACTAATTTTTTGGACTTTATTAGAGATGTAACATAATTCCTCTGATCTAAAGAGAAGTAGTGTAGCAGCAAACAGCTCCGTGCCTCCACTCTAGTATGACCTCATCCCTTCTGCTAATTCTGAAGCCTTCAGGCCTAAAGCACCCTTTTGAGGGCTAATGAGATGAAATCTGTCCACTTATTATCTGCAGTGCACATAATCCTACAAGTTGTGCCAGAGGGCCATTATTAGCTAGGTGTTAGATTCACTGATCTCCACCACCAAATTATATCTGTTAAAAATCTAATTTTGAACACCTGTCAACTCTGTTAGTTACTAATCTAATAAAAATATCTGTAATGCTACTGAATCAAGAGATTATCACATTTTTTATCTAATGTTCCATTGGGAGATCCAAGAAACATGCTTCTCTTACTACTCCACTTATCTTCTCTCCCTGACCTAGATACACTTTCACATGGGGAGAATATGAGGGGAATTTATCAAAACTGGAGCAGACAGAATCTGGAGCAGCTGTGCATAGCAACCAGTCAGATTCTATCTTTCATTTCCAAAGTTTATTTGAACAAGCTGAAGATAGAAACAGATTGATTTTCATCCGCAGCTTCTCCAGATCCTGTCTGCCCCAAATTTGATAAATTCCCCCCTATGGTTCTTTTGCAGGAGTATAAACATATATGTACGTGCAAATGCACAACTCCTCAGCACAAATACAGTATGTACAAAGTGTGCTAAAATGTTACCAAAGATAAGATAAATTATAAGTGTGACATAAACCTACAAGTCCATAATTCAAATGTCCATATTCCTTCATGAATGCTAAGGATGAACACCATCAGTGTCAGCAAATCCTTTCCAAATGGCAGGATTGGGGCAACTCCCTGTCAGATCACTTCTTGGTAGAGGCCGAAATGCTGAGAGGACTTCCCTTGCAGCTCGGTGCAAATCACCCCTGGAAGTGGGACAGGAGTTGACGCATCCCAAGGAGCACTGGATGCTTGTGGAGTGCAGGTAAAAGTTCACAAGGGTATCTGGAACAACTTTCAGGACCTCCAGGGAATCACGCAATGTGCAGGTAAAAGCCAGGCCGAGGGTCATATACAGGTATCAGTCCAAACAGGCGCCAAGACAAGGAGATTTGAGCAGAAGCAAGTCCTTTGAGCAAGCCGGGATCGGTACATTAGAAGTCAGGCAGAGGGCAAAAGAGCAGGGGTGGTCACACAAGCCGAGGGTCAAACACAGTAGCAGGATCGGATGGTCAGACGAAGCCGGGGGTCAAAGCCAGGAGAGAAAGCAGACAGGTCAGGAACAAGCCGGGTCAAGCTGGAATCCAGGAAGTAGCAATGCTCAGGAAACAGGAAGAGCTGAAGACAATCCAGCAATCTGATGGGCTGAGCAGAGTCCTTTTATAGGCCAGTGAATTAGTCTATGGCCTGAGTCCATTGCGGCCATGGGAAGTACTGGGAAAGTTGCCAGTTGCAGCACAGCCATTTCACTGACAATGAGTCTATGGCCTGAGTCCATTGCGCCCATTGGAAGTACTGGCGGAGTTGCCAGTTGCAGCATGGCCGTTTCTCTGACACTCCCACTTGCAGACTCACATTCATGTAAAAGACAAAGGAAAGAGAAACAGCACCACCAACTAAGTGTGGTCATTTATTTTTAGCTCTCTTAAATACAAATACAATATGTGTGTGATCCAAAAAGTAGCCTGCAATGCAATTCCACATGCTGGTAGCCTTTCCCCAGCCCAGGCACTTCTTTATGCAGATAGCCTCTTGCCAAGAACCAGAAGGGCTGCTGTGTGGACCACATGGATATCATCAGGGCAGAAATAGGCCACCAGAAAGCAGTGATTATTGCAGAGATGGCATGGCCACATGTTTTTGAGGTGTTCCTGCCCCTTTCATAACCCTGCCTATACCTTACAGACTTTGCAATTAATAGCCTCCGGGGACCATTTTTGGAAGAGATAAAATCAGTCCCGCCATATTGGTGGAGACCAAATGTAAAATGCATAGTGGGGCCATCTTGGTGAAAACCAGATAAAGGAAGCTTTAGGACGCCATATTCCTAGGGACACACAGCCTGCCTCCGAGAGCCATTTTGGGGGAGGTAAACATGGTGACACTATATTTATGGAGAGCAACTAGAAAGGACTTTAAGGCGCTTAGTGTAGACAAAGTGGGGGTGATTTACTAAAACTGGAGCACTCAAAATATGGTGCAGCTGTGCATGGTAGCTTCAGCCTTTTCAATTAGGCTTTGACAATAAGACTTGGAAGCTGATTGGTTATTATGCAGAGATGCACCAGATTTTGCACTCTCCAATTGTAGTAAATCTCCCCCGTGGGTGAAATTTTTGGGTGCCATGTCTGCAGAGCCCATTTATGCCTAAAATGTCACAAAAGAGCGGGTATAAACTGCTAGATGCATAATAAAGAGAAACACAATGATGAAAATAACAATACTAATAATAAAGGTAATAAAAGGAAGAGACTTACAGTAAAGTGGAAAATAGATACTGTACATTAATAATTAAATAAAAATAAACATAATGACTCTTGCAGGAAGCAGTCCTAACTAGTGATGAGCCAAACACCCCCCTGTTCGGTTCCCACCAGAACATCTCGAACAGGGGAAATGTTCTAGCGAACATGTGAACTCCATTAAAGTCTATGGGACACGAACATGAAAAATCAAAGTCCTAATTTTAAAGGCTTAAATGTAAGTTATTGGCCCAAAAAAGTGTATGGGGACCTGGGTACTGCCCTGGGGGACATGAATCAATGCAAAATTTTTTTTTTTAAAACAATCATTTTTACAGGAGCAGTGATCTTAATAATGCTTAACCACTTTACCCCCGCTCACATTGCTGCTACTGCGGCAATGTGGCTCGTTATCGTCCAGCAACGTAGACCTACGTCGCTGGACTCCTCCCCTTGTGGGCGGCGCGCGCGTGCCGCCGGAGGCTCGCTCCCGCTGATTTCAGTCACAGCGGGAGTCGGGCCAGGGGAGGAACGGCGGTGATCACCACCGCTCTTCCCCGATCATCGGGGAATCGAGTGTGGAGACCTGCCCGCTTGTGTAAACAAAGCGGGCGGATCTCCTAAGTGACAGGCAGGGACAGATTGCAGGGTTCAGCATAGCTTAACCTGCAATCTGTCCCTGTGTCACTCAGTCACCTCCCCCCACACATGTCAGTAAGCACCAGGCATACATTAACCCCTCCCTCTCCAATAAAATTAACCCCTTCCCTGCCAGTGTCATTTTTACAGTAACAGTGCATATTTATAGCACTGATTACTGTAGTAATGTCACTGGTACCCCCAAAAGTGTCAAAAATGTCAGTCAAGGGTCCGATCTGTCCGCTGCAATGTCGCAGTCCCGCAAAAAAAATCGCAGATCGCCGCCATTACTCGTTAAAAAAAAAAAACACCAAAAATGACAGAAATCTTTCCCTTAGATAGTAAACGCAATAACTTTTGCGCAAACCAATCAAAATATCCTTTTTGTGATTTTTTTTTTACCAAACATAGGTAGCAGAAAACAAATTGGCCAAAAATTTTAAAAAATTTAGTTTTTTACATTTTTTGGGGGGGAATTTCATATAAAAAAAATGTGAAAAATATTGTTATTTTTTCAAAATTTACGCTCTTTTTTTGTTTATAGCACAAAAAGTAAAATTCACACAGGTGATCAAATACCACCAAAAGAAAGCTCTGTTTGTGGGAAAAAAAGGACGTAAATGTCGTTTGGGTACGGCATCGCACGACCGCGCAATTTTCAGTTAAAGTTGCACAGTGCCGAATCGCAAAAAGTGGCCTGGACGTAAGACAGCAAAATCCTCCGGTGGTAAAGTGGTTAAAGTGAAACAATAAAAATGAAAAATTCCTTTAAATATCATGCCCGGAGGGTTCCCTTCATATGCCTGTAAAGTAGGGCGTTTGTGCGAGGTTTGTAGTCTGCTGCAGCAATACTGACATTTCTAAAGGAAAACATTTCATTTAGACTTGCTCACGGCTGTAATGTATTGTCAGCTCCCGGCAATACAGATAAAAAAATAAAAAAAAACCCACGCAAAAATTTAAAAAAAAAACGGCGTGGGGTTTCCCCTAAAATCCATACCAGATTCTTATCTGAGCACACAGTTTGGCTGACCAGGATGGGGGTGAGCGAGTGCCCCCCCCCCCTCCTGAGCCATACCAGGCCACATGCCCTCAACATGGGGGGGGGGTGCTTTGGGGCAGGGGGGGCTCTGCCCCCCCACCCCAAAGCACCTTACCCCCATGTTGAGGGGGACAGGGGTCTCTTCCCCACAACCGTGGGCTGTGGTTGTGGGGGTCTGCAGGGGGAGGTTTATCGGAATCTGGAAACCCCCTTTAACCACTTAAGCCCCGGAGGATTTGGCTGCTAAAGAACCAGGGTTTTTTTTGAGATTCTTTACTGCGTGACTTTAACGGACAATTGCGCGGTCGTAAGACGCTGTACCTAAACGAATTTGACGTCCTTTTTTTCCCACAAACAGAGCTTTCTTTTGGTGGTATTTGATCACCTGTGCGATTTTTTGATCACGCGCTATAAACAAAAAAAGAGCGTAAATTTTGCAAAAATAACAATATTTTTCACATTTTTTTATATGAAATTCCCCCAAAAAAATGTAAAAATCAAAATTTTTTAACATTTTTTGGCCAATTTGTTTTATGCTACCTATTTTTGGTAAAAAAAATCGCAAAAAGCATATTTTGATTGGTTTGCGCAAAAGTTATCACGTTTACTAACAAAGGGAAAGATTTTTGTCATTTTTGGTGTTTTATTTTTTTAACGCGTAATGGCGGCGATCTGCGTTTTTTTTTTCGGTACTGCGACATTGCGGCGGACAGATCGGACCCTTGACTGACATTTTTGACACTTTTGGGGGTACCAGTGACATTACTGCAGTAATCAGTGCTATACATATGCACTGTTACTGCAAAAATGACACTGGCAGGGAAGGGGTTAACTTTATTGGACAGGGAGGGGTTAAGTGTGTCCTAGGGGCGTGATTCTAACTGTGCAGGGACATTGCTATTGGTGTAAAAGCAAAGATTAACAGTTCTACATAGTAGAACGGTCAGATCTTCACTTTTACACAGGGAGAACTGACAGGCAGCTTGTTTACACAAGCCGCTCTGTCTTTCTCCCTTCACAGGAGCGATCGTAGTGTGACTGGCGGACATCGAGTCCGCCGGTCACACGCACTGACTTGTCTGTGAACGAGCCGCGGCGGGCGCGCGCCTCGGCGGGCGCGCGCCCGCCCGCAATAGGCTCGCAAGTCAGTGACAGGCGAGTGACGTATCGATACGTCACTCTGCCTGGCCGGGGCAGTATATAGTCGTGCGGCGGTCGGCAACCGGTTTACAAGGGGGCCCCCAGATTCCGGCCCCCCTCCCTATGTGAATGGATATCGGGTACATTGCAACCCTACCCATTCACCAAAAAAGTGTACAAAAAAATAAAGACAAAAGCCATTTTGGAAAAGTCCTTTATTAAAAAATAAAACAATAGTGTCCCCCGATGATCAGTCGCCCGCCCGAAAAATAGAAAATAAGTTACATAACGTCAGTAATTTATTCACTGCACCTGAGCAGTGCATTGTGGGTGGCTTGTGACGTCAGATCCCTATAAAAGAGCTGTCAAAATCAAAACAGCTTAGAGCGCGGGAAGCGTCCGTAGAAGCAGGAGCTTCTTTTTATTTTCTCTCTATTTTTCGGTTGGACGGGCGGGCGGGCGACTGATCATAGGGGGACACTATTTTTTTTTTTAATAAAGAACTTTTCCAAAAGGGCTTTTGTCTTTATTTTTTTTGTACACTTTTTTGGTGAATGGGTAGAGGTATGATTTACCCCGATATCCATTCACATAGGGGAGGGGGGCCGTGATCTGGGGGCCCCCTTGTTAAAGGAGGCTTCCAAATTCTGATAAGCCTCCCCCCGCAGATTCCCCACAACCACAGCCCATGGTTGTCGGGAAGAGACCCCTGTCCCCATCAACATGGGGGCAAGGTGCTTTGGGGTGGGGGGGGCTCTTCTTCCTTTTCCAAGTATCTTCTCAGCTGAAACAACATATCTGTTGTACCAACAAGGTAGCAGCACATTCCTTTAAAGGAAGATCAACACCACCATTCACCAATTTAAAAAGGTAAGTCTTTTAAATCCCCTGAAGCTGCTTCTCTAATACACTCCATCTGTTGGTCAAACGCTGACATCATCACTCACAATGCAGGACCAGCAGTTTGGCCTTATATGTAAAAATGTGAGGGCCTTTCCACAATGCAGAGCATCAGAGGGAAGAGTAAAGCACCAGCTGCCAGGGGAGTGAAGGATAACTTAAGTAAAATTGATTTTCAATGTTTACCTAAACCAAATTAAACATTTAAGCTTTTTAGTGCAGAGGGGTCAGGGCTTACTGTAATAGCGGTTTTACAGTCTCCCAAGTTCAGCTTTAAAGTTGGCAGTGACTTGGTAGAGTAATTATGAAATGTACTTGTACGGTAGTCTCTTTATTCAGCTATTTATTTTCCATTACAACATTTTTACTACACTTGAGCGAGTTGACATTTAGTAAAATGAATGGATGACGTAAAAGAACATTGTAAAAGAAAGACTTGGGCCTAATTTTCTGAAGTAGGAAGTGATGTAAAGTGCAATGAAGTAATAGTTTATTTTAACCCTCTTCACATGGATTGGTTGCCATGCACATTTGCTCCAGATTTTGTCTGCTCCAGTTTTAGTAAATTACCCCCGGTGTACTTCAGTGCACAACACACTAGAACAAAAAGTAATACACTATCCGCTTTATATAAGTTGTGTAGTAAAGTTTTGACCATTCACTAAGTTGCATGCGGCTCATGAGTCACAAAATAAAAGGCCCCCTGAATTATAAAGTAAAATGAGCTTTGAGCACTGTAAACATGGCAGAATGATATGGGGTTCTTAGTGTCTCTTCCTTGTTAAAAAGAAAAAAAAAAAAACAGCAAAATGGCCACCACTGACTAGAATGCATCTGGTTTAGGGGAACCAGGATATAATTTATGTGGGTGAGGTGGGTGAGAATGGGGAGCCTACTGATCTGAATCCAACAAACCCACTGGAAAGTCCCAACCCACTCTCCCCTTTTGTTGCCTATGCTTCCAATGGTAATGTGTGCCTACATGAGAGCCTAACCAATAGTTGTTTTCCTTATGCCTCTGTTAAAATGATGCTCTATATTTTTCCTGTTTGTGTTTAAACTCTCATACCTTTGGTATTTACTCTTCTTCTTGCCTACCAGTGTTATTTTTCTGGTTTTGATTCTGACACAGTCTTTAAAAAATTCACACGAAAAGAATGCGCATAACAAACCCTAGAGATAACAATAGTTTTACATATGTTGACATTCAGGAAAATCTCTTTCTGGCACAAAGAATAAATCATGCATCTGTCCCAGTTGAGTAAAAGAGGTTGACAGCCCAGGCAAAAAGAGGCAAAAATAAGAGAAAGGAAAAAATGAAAAAATATATGTCATTAAAATGACACCTGCTACAGCATGCCAGAATCAAAAGATCCTCATACACAGGTACAAATGTTTCTTTGATAGTGTTGATTCTGAGCATCTTCCATACACTGAGTTTGAAATCATACTTAGACATTATGAGGGGATTTCAATAAAGCTGTCACACTCGTTTTCTGGAGTTGTTTCCTCTTGTTATTGTATTGCACCAAATTCATGAAGCATATGGGACACTTATGGTCCTGAAGCAACTCATGTGCCAAATGAAGGTAGCTCTAAAATTAACCATTTTTACATTGTGGCACAATAAATGGGCCCAATTGGAAACAGTTTGTATCTTACAAAAGTTGAGCCAATTAAGACTAGACATAGGTTGAACACCCCCTGTTTGGTTTGCAGCAGAATCGAACAGGAAAAATCAAAAGTGCCCATTTTAATAGCTTATATGCAAGTAATTGGTAAATACGATGGTTGGGTCTCGATACTGCTCTGAGGGACATGTATCAATGCTAATTTTTTTTTTCTTAAAACAGATTTTTTTTTTCAGGAGCAGTGATTTTAGTGCACATCTGTAGCACATATAGAGCATGCTGCAGCAAAAATGACATTTCTAAAGAAAAAAACTAGTCAAATTGCCATCACCTCTGCCTCTATTGAAAAAATAAAGAAAGAAATGGTGTGCCTCCTCCTCCCACCCAGTCCATACGATGCCCTTTGTATTTTAAGCCAAAATTAAAAAATAAACAGCATGAGGTCCCTCCGAAATCAATACCAGTCCCTTATCAGGACATGCAGCCTGGCAGGTCAGGAAAGGGGGTGGTGGGTGAGGGAGGGAGGCCCCCCTTCCGAACCATACCAGGTCACATGCCCTTAACATGGGGGTGGATGCTTGTTGATGGGGACAAGGGCCTCATCCCTACTGCCATAGGCGGTGGTTGTAGGAGTCTGCAGGCGGGGGGGCTTATTGGAATCTGGAAGCCCCCTTTAACAAGGGGGTCCCCATATCCCAGTCCCCCCTATGTGAATAAGTATCACTACCCATTCACCAAAAAAGTGTACAAAAAGTACTAAAAACAAGAGACAAGTTTTTGACAAATCCTTGATTAAAAAATAAAAAAAATAGTGTCCCTCGATGTAAATCCATCCTCCTAGATTGTTGCTTCCAGGTATGTAAATGAGTATGGTGTACATAATACCCCTGCTCATTCACCAAAACAGTGTCAAAAAGTTATAAAAACACAGAGGTAGTTTTTGACAATTCCTTTATTAAAAAAAAAAATGCTTCTGCCATCCGTCTAGGCCTTCCGCCTACTTCAGGCTCCTTCGTTTAACAATTCTCTTATAGGGAAGGGTGGGGCCACCTGGCAAAATCACCTGGTGGCACAGCCCCTCCTTATTACATCGCAAACCAGTGCATGTTGGGTCAGGGACATCACAAAGGGGCGGTGCCACAAGGTGCACTTGCACTTTAAGCATCATTAAAATCACTGCTCCCAAAAAAAGTATTGTTTTTAGGAATTCTTTTTGTATTGACCTCCATACCCTTTTCATGGCCAAATACTTGCATATAAGCCTTCAAAATGGGCGCTTTTGATTTTTCGGCTCCCATAGACCCCTTTTCCCCTGTTTGGGAGTTCTGCTGCGAACTGAACTGGGGGGTGTTTGGCCCATCTCTAATAGCTTATGTATGTGTTTGTGCCAGTCTTTAGATTTACATAAAGCATGTCTCCACATTACATAACCAGATGGGTGATGCATATGTAGCACCCTCCTAGATAGGTGCTAGGTTTAGATAAATAGAATTAATATGTGTTTTTTTTTTTTAACAATTGTTTTTAAAGGATCAGTGATTTAATGATGCTTAAATTGAAACAATAAAAATAAAAATTCCTTTAAATATCGTGCCTGGGGGGTCCCCTTAACCACTTTAAGACCGGAAGGATTTGCCCCCTTAATGACCAGGCCCTATTTTGCAATTCGGCACTGTGTTACTTTAACAGACAGTTGCGTGGTCGTGCGTCGCTGTACCCAAATAAAATTGATGTCCTTTTGTTCCCACAAATAGAGCTTTCTTTTGGTGGTATTTGATCACCTGTGTGATTTTTATTTTTTGCGCTATAAACAAAAAAAGAGCGACAATTTAAAAAAAAAAAAAAAAAAATATTTTTCACATTCTGCTATATGACATTCTCAAAAAAAAAAATTAAAAATCTACATTTTTTAACATTTTAGGCCAATATGTTTTTTTGGTAAATAAAATTGCAATAAGTGCATTTTGATTGGTTTGCGCAAAAGTTGCATTATATCTAGCATCTGCAGGGGTCCCCTAGATCTGCTCCCATGCTCACCCGGGGGCTTTGACCTTGGTGCCTCTTCTGGTCTGCTGATTAGCTTGACTCAATTCCTGAGGTAAATATCCTTACATATTTCTTTTGGAATACTTACAGAATATGCAGTTTAACCAGTTCTGGACCGGAAGGATTTGCCCCCTTAATGACCAGGCCATATTTCTGCGATTCGGCACTGCGTTAATTTAACGGAAAATTGCGCGGTCATGCGACACTGTAATGAAAAAAAATTGATGTCTTTTTTTCCCACAAATATAGCTTTCTTTTGGTGGTATTTGGTCATCTCCGCAATTTTTATTTTTTGTACTATAAACAAAAAAGGGCAACAATTCTGAAAAAAAAAAAAAACAATATTTTTTACATTTTGCTATAAAACCTTCCCAAAATAAAATTTAAAAATCAAATTTTTTCATCCTTTTAGGCCAATTTGTATTCTGCAACATATTTTTGGTAAAAATAAATCGCAATAAGTGATTGGTTTTTGCAAAAGTTATCGTGTCTACAAACTAGGGGAAAGGTTTATGTCATTTTTTTTATTTATCTTTAACCACTTAAGCCCCGGAGGATTTGGCTGCTAAACGACCAGGGGGTATTTTGCGATTCGGCACTGCGTGACTTTAACGGACAATTGCGCGGTCGTGCGACGCTGTACCTAAACGAATTTGGCGTCCTTTTTTTCCCCACAAACAGAGCTTTCTTTTGGTGGTATTTGATCTTCTGTGCGATTTTTTGATCATGCGCTATAAACAAAAAAAGAGCGTAAATTTTGCAAAAATAGCAATAATTTTCACATTTTTTTATATGAAATTCCCCCCCAAAAAAATGTAAAAATCAAAATTTTTTAACATTTTCGGCCAATTTGTTTTATGCTACCTATGTTTGGTAAAAAAAATCGCAAAAAGCGTATTTTGATTGGTTTGCGCAAAAGTTATCGCGTTTACTAACAAAGGGAAAGATTTTTGTCATTTTTGTTGTTTTTTTTAACGCGTAATGGCGGCGATCTGCGATTTTTTTTGCGGTACTGCGACATTGCGGCGGACAGATCAGACCCTTGACTGACATTTTTGACACTTTTGGGGTTACCAGTGACATTTCTACAGTAATCAGTGCTATACATATGCACTGTTACTGTAAAAATACACTGGCAGTGAAGGGGTTAACTTTTTTTGAAAGGGAGGGGCTATGTGTGTCCCTAGGGGCGTGCTTTCTACTGTGATTGGCTGTGGCTTCAGCTGTATGAACGGTGATCAACGGTTCTACATAGTAGAACCGTATGATCATCAATCATACACAGCGGAGAATGACAGGCAGCTTGTTTACACAAGCCGCCTGACTTTCTCCCTCTCCCCCGCCAATCGCAGAGTGACCGGCGGACATCGGGTCCGTCGGTCACACGCGCGGGGGGGTCCGTGACCACGCGGGAGCGCGCCTCCGGGGGCGCGCGCTCGCTCCCTAGACCCTCAAAAGCAAGCGACGTAGACCTACGTCAGTTTGCCTGTGAGGGGCTGACCGCCGACGTAGATAGTCGTGCGGCGGTCGGCAAGTGGTTAAAAAAAAATTTAAAATTAACTGACCTTTTTTACACTTTTGGGGGGACCAGTAACATTACTACAGTAATCAGTGCTAAAAATATGCACTGTTACTGTAATAATGACACTGGCAGGGAAGGGGTTAACCTAGTGGGTGATCAAAGGGTTAAGTGTGAGCCTAGGGGAGTGTTTTGTAACTGTGAGGGGATGGGCTTTTGAAATGACCATAGAGACCTGTGATCCTATATAGACCACAAAATTCCAACACATTTACATGTTTCCCCTTAAACCACCATTAAAGTGTTGCTTTAGCAGTGTGTTTGGGGTCATTGTCCTGCTGGAAGGTGAACCTCTGTCCTAGCCTCAAATCACGCACAGAGTGGTACAGGTTTTGCTCTAGAATATCCCTGTATTTAGCGCCATCCATCTTTCCCTCAACTCTGACCAGTTTCCCAGTCCCAGGCTGCTAAAAAATATCCCCAGAGCATGATGCCGCCACCATGTTTCACTGTGGGGATGGTGTTCTTTGGGTGATGTGATGTGTTGGGTTTGCGCCAGACATAGCGTTTACTTTGATGGCCGAAAAGCTCAATTTTAGTCTCATCAGACCAGAGCACCTTCCTCCATACATTTTGGGAGTCTCCCACATGTCTTTTCGCAAACTCAGAACATGACATTTTGTTTTTTGCTGAAAGTAATGGCTTACTTCTGGCCATAAAGCCCAACTCTGTGGAGCGTACAGCTTATTGTCGTCCTATGTACAGATACTCCAGTCTCTGCTGTGGAACTCTGCAGCTCCTCCAGGGTTACCTTGGGTCTCTGTGCTGCCTCTCTGTTTAATGCCCTCCTTGCCTGGTCCGGGAGTTTTGGTGGGCGGCCATCTCCTGGCAGGTTTACTGTTGTGCCGTGTTCTTTCCATTTGGTTCTGATAGATTTGATGGTGCTCCTGGGGATCATCAAAGATTTGGATATTTTTTTATAACCTAACCCTGACTTGTACTTCTCAACAACATTGTCCCTTACTTGTTTGGAGAGTTCCTTGGTCTTCATGGCAGTGTTTGGCTAGGGGTGCCTCTTGCTTAGGTATTGCAGCCTCTGGAGCCTTTCAAAAAAGGTGTGTATATGTAATGACAGACCATGTGAAACTTAGATTGCACACAGGTGGACATCATTTCACTAATTATGTGACTTCTGAAGGTAATTGGTTGCACCAGAACTTTTCATGGCCTTCATACCAAGGGGGGTGAATACATACGCACATGCCCATTTTCTGTTTTCTATTTCTAAAAAATAGTTTTTAGGTATATATTTTTATATTTTTCTCATTTCACTTCACCAACTTAGACTATTGGGGTCTGATCCATCACATACAATTCAGATTACCAAAACATTGAACTTAAGGCTGTAATGTAACAAAATAGGTAAAAAGTCAAGGGGGGGGTGAATACTTTTGCAAGGCACTGTGCATCTCTTTCGGAGGTAGTTCTCGGTTAGCATCCTCCTGGAAAGGTGTAAGGGACTATATAGAGGGACCCCTTTATGCACTTTGAATGTGTTTTTGTGATTTTATTGTTGATGTTTTGTTTTTACTTTTTTGTACATGCTAATAAATTTGTTTGATTTTATACAAATTATGTAATGTCTGAGGACGGTACCGTAAAAATCCCTTTGCCCCAACTCTCCAAACAATTTTTTCTGAGTTGTGTAATAGATGGAATCTTTAGGTAGAGTTTGCTAATGCTAAAAAATGAAATGTGGGAACTGAGATAACGGTGATTTAATTTATTTACTTATCAGACTTGAGAAGTTTTTAATTTAATTCTTGTTTGTTTACTAATTACTTTTCTCTCCCTTTGTTATAACTTATTGTAAATTAAAGGAATTGTCAACAATGAACAAGGAAAACTAGATAAGCCACATAGCTAATTTGCTGTAAAACATGCATGTGCGTTCATATATTTGTTTATTAAAATCAGTCAAGTGCTTTCAGGTGGGATTTATATGTGAAATAGATTGGTGCTAATGTGTCATTTCATTTTGCCTAGCTGAAAATATATGGTTAATTACAACTAATTGTGTGTGTTGTAAAGTATTACAAAAAAATTAAGTGGCAAAGTTATTATTCAAAGCTTTAATTTGAGAATTCCTTTATCATGCCTGTACAGATGTGGCAGTACTGTAATGTACCTAATTCACATATTCTTTTAACCACTTAAGCCCCGGAAGATTTTACCCCCTTCCTACCAGGGGTTTTTTTGCGATTTTTTACTGCGTGACTTTAACGGACAATTGCGCGGTCACCTAAACGACGCTGTACCTAAACGAAGTTGACGTCCTTTTTTTCCCACAAACAGAGCTTTCTTTTGGTGGTATTTGATCACCTGTGCGATTTTTTGATCATTCGCTATAAACAAAAAAAGAGCGTAAATTTTGCAAAAAGAACAATATTTTTCACATTTTTTATATGAAATTCCCCAAAAAAATGTAAAAATCAAAATTTTTTAACATTTTCGGCCAATTTGTTTTATGCTACATATATTTGGTAAAAAAAATCGCAAAAAGCGTATTTTGATTGGTTTGCGCAAAAGTTATCGCGTTTACTAACAAAGGGAAAGATTTTTGGTGTTTTTTTTTAACGAGTAATGGCGGCGATCTGCAATTTTTTTTTGTGGGACTGCGACATTGCGGCGGACAGATCGGACCCTTGACTGACATTTTTGACACTTTTGGGGTTACCAGTGACATTACTGCAGTAATCAGTGCTATACATATGCACTGTTACTGTAAAAATGACACTAGCAGGGAAGGGGTTAACTGTATTGGAAAGGGAGGGGTTAAGTGTGTCCTAGGGGCGTGTTTCTAACTGTGATGGGACATGTCTACTATTGTAAAAACAGAGATCAACGGTTCTACATAGTAGAACCATCTGATCTCCATTTTTACACAGGGGAGAATGACAGGTGGCTTGTTTACATTAGCCGCCTGCCTTTCTCCCGCTCTACCGACGATCGGCGAGTGACCGGCGCACATCGGGTCCGCCGGTCACACACACTGACTGCTTAGTGAACGAGCCGTGGCGGGCGCGCACCTCAGCAGTGTGCGCTCGCCCACCCGCTATTGGCTCACAAGCCGGTGACAGGCTAGTGACGTATATATATGTCACTTTGCCTGGCTGGGGCTGACCGCCGCAGTATATTTACTTGCGGCGGTCGGCAAGTAGTTAAAGAAAAACTCCAAATAGCAGTTACATGTGTGTTTAAAAAAATCATTCAAGGGAACTGTATTGCTTGCTAAAAGATTTTTGCTTTGGAATGTAGTCAGCAAGTAGGAAAAAACAACAAATAATAAATAAAAACACCAAATGCAATGTATGGAATAACATTGGCTGTGACCCTTTATTTAATAATTTTTTTCTTCTTTTCTATTTTTTACTTTAAAGGGTTGTAAAGTCAGAAGGTTTTTTTTTTTTTATCTTAATTAATCATTCTATGCATTAAGATAAAATCCTTCTGTCAGCAGCACCCCCCAGTACCCCCTAATACTAACCTTAGGCCCCTCTCTATTGAGCGATGTCCATGAATGCCTGAGCTGTACGGGACTCTCTCTCCTGACTGGCTGAGACACAGCAGTAGTGCCATTTGCTCCTGCTGCTCTCAGTCAAACTCAGTTAGCCAATCAGGAGAGAGAGGGGGTTGGGCCAAATGACAGCTTCATGTCTGAATGGATACACGGAGGTGCCGCTCAGCTTGGGTGCCCCCATAGCAAACTTCTTGCTAAAGGGGGAACTTAACAGGAGGGAGGGGCCAGGGGCTCCAGCCAGGGACCCAAGATCTGGGCTGCTCTGTGCAAAACCAATGCACAGAGGAGGTAAGTATAACATGCTTGTTATTTTGATATTAAAAAAAAATCACTTTAAAATCACATTAAAAATATAAATTAATAAATTGCCAAAAACCATAACAGACCCAGACATTACAACTCAAACCATTTACCTAAATAACAGGAAATGTAAAAATCAGCTGACCCCCCCCCCCCCCGCTTAAAAAGTGACCCACCACATAATATAGGTCGCGACAAAACAGGCAGGTAGTCAGAGAGCTCACAAGTGGTATATTCCTAACAGCTTGCACTTCTAAAAGCTCACCTCAGCCTTATATAGAGGCAAAAGACCCCTCTGAAACATTCTAAGAGGTCACCTGACCTTTCCTCAACCTATAGGAAAGATCAATGACCTTTTCCTCACAAGTCTTCCCTCACAGATACATGTGCAGGTGTTGGGAGCCTTGAAGCTCTTGCTTCTGACATCAGGGATGTGGGAATCACAATACCGTCTGAACAAAATTATAAATACTTTGACAGGTAAAACCTTTACATGTATGTTTTTCAACTGTGCATATAACTTGTTGCCTTGAGTTCTTCAATTCTGGGTGCACCCGCATGTCAGGGAGCTAGGTTTAATCCTGAACTTTGAACTCTCCTTTTGGCCCTACATCCAATCACTTTCCAAAGCTTACTGCCTCACGTTCCATGACTTTTAGACTAAACTTTTTATAAAACAGGAAGAAAAAAATTATATTAGTAATGCATATAACAAATAGTGATGTCGCAAACCTAAAATTTGCCGTTCGCGAACGGCGAACGCGAACATCTGCAAATGTTCGCGAACCGGCGAACCGGGCGAACAGCCATAGACTTCAATAGGCAGGCGAATTTTAAAACACACAGGGACTCTTTCTGGCCACAATAGTGATGGAAAAGTTGTTTCAAGGGGACTAACACCTGGACTGTGGCATGCCGGAGGGGGATCCATGGCAAAACTCCCATGGAAAATTACGTAGTTGACGCAGAGTCGGGTTTTGATCCATAAAGGGCATAAATCACCTAACATTCCTAAATTGTTTGGAATAACGTGCTTTAAAACATCCAGTGTGTGAATACGATCAGGTATGATGTTGTATCGGTCAAGTAGTGTAAGGGTTACGCCCGCTTCACAGTGACAGACCAAACTCTGACAGACCAAACTCCCCGTTTAACAGTCAGTCAGTCAGTCAGTCCATTTGCACAACCGCAAACTCCCCATTTGCACAAGGTTGGATACCAAGCTAGCCATGTCCCGTTCCTTGTCCTCACTGACATCATTGAAGGTCTCTTCCTCCACCCAGCCACGTACAACACCAAGGGTCCCTGAAAGGTGACAACAAGCCCCCTGGGACGCCTGCTGTGGCTGGTATTCCACCTCCTCAAAGCCACCTTCCTCCTCTGACTTCTCTTCTTCAGACTCCTCTCTCTGCGTTGCCACAGGTCCAGCAATTGACAACAACAAGGCTGCTTCTGGTGGTGATGGGGAGTGGACCACAACTCTTCCTCTTCATGCACATCTACAGCCTGATCCAGTACTCTTCGCAGGGCACGCTCCAGAAAAAACGCATATGGGATGAGGTCGATGATGTTGCCTTGGGTTCGACTGACCACCAGGGTTGTCACCTCCGCAAAAGGAAAGGACGCATGAGCCTACAGCCATTGTTCATGAGCATTCAGTAACGCGGCCAAAAAATACCAAGCTCCGCAGAAAGAATGAAAGAAAATGAATGTTTTTTCTATGAAAAATTATCCTGCGGATCGCTTTTGGTCTGTACACAATGAAGCAACGACCTTATCATCTGGGGTGTGCCAACACAATCCTAGAGGTGAATGCTTCATTGTGATACGCAAGCCCCTTCACCACGACAAGGTAACGATCACGAAGGGGAATTGACACATGTATGTGCCTTTTTTTTGTTTTTTTGCAGCCACAGTGTAGCACCAGAGGCCAGAAAAATTAAGCATGTACACATGCATGAAAAAGTAGGTATTGTTGCAGCCGCTGCTGTAGCAGCGGCCTGATAAATTGAGGTTTTCAAGGCAGAAAGTGCACTAAAACATTGCGGCTTGAACCGTAGTTGGTGGCGGAGACGTCACGTAAGTCATCCGGCATGCAGAGAATGATTATATACAGCAGCGTGTGGACCATTTTTAAGCCAAGGCATCTCAGTCATCACCAGGCCTTTTTTAGTCAAATGCATCCCCCACTGTCAGTCCCTTCGGGATCCATGCCTCATTCATCTTAATAAACGTGAGGTAATCAAGACTTTTTTGACCTAGGTGACTTCTCTTCTCAGTGACAATACCTCCTGCTGCGCTGAAGGTCCTTTCTGACAGCACACTTAAAGCGGGGCAGGCCAGAAGTTCAATGGCAAATTGGGATAGCTCAGGCCACAGGTCAAGCCTGCACACCCAGTAGTCAAGGGGTTCATCGCTCCTCAGAGTGTCGATATCTGCAGTTAAGGCAAGGTAGTCTGCTACCTGTCGGTCGAGTCGTTCTCTGAGGGTGGACCCCGAAGGGCTGTGGCGATGCATAGGACTAAAAAAGCTCTGCATGTCCTCCATCAACAAGACGTCTGTAAAGCGTCCTGTCCTTGCCGGCGTGGTTGTGGTGGTAGGAGGAGGATTACTTTCACCTCTTCCCCTGTTGGATTCCCGTTGTGCTGTGACATCACCCTTATATGCTGTGTAAAGTATACTTTTCAACTTATTTTGTAGCTGCTGCATCCTTTGCGACTGCCGGTAATTGGGTAACATATCAGAGACTTTCTGCTTATACCGGGGGTCTAGTAGCGTGGCCACCCAGTACAGGTCGTTCTCCTTCAGCCTTTTTATACGAGGGTCCCTAAACAGGCATGACAGCATGAAAGACCCCATTTGCACAAGGTTGGATGCCGAGCTACTCATGTCCAATTCCTCGTCCTCACTGATGTCATTGAAGGTGTGTTCTTCCCCCCAGCCACGTACAACACCACGGGTACCAGATAGGCGACAACGAGCACCCTGGGATGCCTGCTGTGGTTGGTGTTCCTCCTCCTCAAAGCCACATTCCTCCTCTGACTCCTCTTCCTCACACTCCTCTTCCAGTGTTGCCGCAAGTCTAGCAAGCGATGGTAAGGCTGTTTCTGGTGGTGGTGATGGTGACCACAACTCTTCCTCTTCACGCTCATCTACGGCCTGATCCAGCACTCTTCGCAGGGCACGCTCCAGGAAAAAAACATATGGGATGATGTCGCTGATGGTGCCTTCGGTGCGACTCACTAGGTTTGTCACCTCCTCAAAAGGACGCATGAGCCTACAGGCATTGCACATGAGCGTCCAGTAACATGGCAAAAAAATACCCAGCTCCGCAGAGGCTGTCCTAGCACCCCGGTCATACAAATACTCGTTGACCGCTTTTTCTTGTTGGAGCAGGCGGTCGAACATTAGCAGTGTTGAATTCCAACGTGTCGGGCTGTCGCAAATCAAGCGCCTCACTGGCATGTTGTTTCGCCGCTGAATATCTGCAAAGTGCGCCATGGCCGTGTAGGAACGCCTGAAATGGCCACACACCTTCCTGGCCTGCTTGAGGACGTCCTGTAAGCCTGGGTACTTCTGCACAAAATGTTGCACAATCAGATTCAACACATGTGCCATGCACGGCACATGTGTCAACTTGCCCAAATTCAATGCCGCCAACAAATTGCTGCCGTTGTCACACACCACTTTGCCGATCTCCAGTTGGTGCGGGGTCAGCCACTGATCCACCTGTGCGTTCAGGGCGGACAGTAGTGCTGGTCCGGTGTGACTCTCTGCTTTCAGGCAAGTCAACCCCAAGACAGCGTGACACTGTCGTATCCGGCATGTGGAATAGCCCCTGGGGTGCTGGGGGGGTGCAGTTGGTGTGGAGCAAGACGCAACAGCAGAAGAGGACTCAGCCGAGGAGGTTAGCAAAGAGGATGGAGTAGGAGGAGTAGAGGAGGTGACAGCAGGCCTGCCTGCAAGTCGTTGCGGTGTCACCAACTCCTCTGCAGCAGAGCCACGCATTCCATGCTTGGCAGCCGCCAGCAGGTTTACCCAATGCGCAGTGTAAGTTATATACCTGCCCTGACCGTGCTTTGCAGACCAGCTATCAGTGGTCAGATGGACCCTTGCCCCAACACTGTGTGCCAGACGTGACATGATTTCCTTTTCCACAATAGATTACAGGTTGGGGATTGCCTTTTGTGAAAAATAATTTCGGCCAGGTACCTTCCACTGCGGTGTCCCAATAGCGACAAATTTTTTGAAGGCCTCAGACTCCACCAGCTTGTATGGTAAAAGCTGGCGGGCTAAGAGTTCTGACAAGCCAGCTGTCAGACGCCGGGCAAGGGGGTGACTCTGTGAGATTGGCTTCTTACGCTCAAACATTTCCTTGACAGACACCTGACTGTGGGCAGGTGAGCAGGAACTGCTGAAGGTGAGAGGCGGAGGGGCGGGTTGTTGATAGGGGGCATGGAGGACAGCAGTGGTTGACGTGGCTGAAGATGCTGGACCAGGAGGAGGATGGTGGCTTTCAGTTTGTGTGCTGCTTTTACTCATGTGTTGATCCCATAGGCGTTTGTGATGTGAGATCATGTGCCTTCGCAAAGCAGTTGTACCTAGGTGGTTGTTGGACTTCCCACGACTCAGTTTCTTTTGGCACAGGTTACAAATGGCATCGCTGATATCAGAGGCAGACACACAAAAAAAATGCCACGCTGCTGAGCTTTGCAAGGACGGCATTCTGGTGGTGGCAACAGCTTGCCTTGATTGGCGTGCTGTCTGGCTGACCCCGGGTGCCGATTCTACATGCTGTCTGACTGCGCCACTAGCTCCTTGCGATGACCTCCTCCCCCTGCTTCCAACTCGTCTCCTCCTCCTCTCTGTCTCCCCATCTGAACTTTCCCCCTCTTCTTCTGCTCTTCGAGCAGGCACCCAGGTGACATCCACAGACACATCGTCATCATCAGCCGCTTCCCTTGACAACTCAGCAAAGGCAGCAGCAGCAGGTACAACATCATCATCATCATCATCACAATGTACGTCCATGTGTATAATGCTGCCTGACTGAGACATATCCCCGTTATCTACATCCTCTGGCACTAATAGTTGCGCATCACTTATTTCTTCCAACTGATGTGAAAATAACTCCTCTGACGGATCAAGTGAAGCGGCTGTGGTGCTAGTGTTGGTGGTGGTGCCGGCGGGCTGGCGAGTGGTAAATTGAGAGGTGCCCGAAGCTGAGCTGGAGGAGGATGGTGCATTAAGGTTCCGAGCGGAAGCTGTAGACGATTGGGTGTCCTGTGTAAGCCAGTCAACTATGGCCTCAGAATTTTTTGAGTTCAGGGTCTGTGGTGGCCTCTGAACACTGGGCATTATTCTAGGGCCTAAGGAAATCACAGCACCACGACCACGACGGCCCTTGCGGGGTGGCCTGCCTCTGCCTGTCATTTTTTTTTTAATGTGTTGTTACTGTTGTACTATGAGTGCAAGGTGCTGTGCCACCCCTATAGGAGTGTTGGGCAGTGGGTACAGTACACTCTGTGGACCTGACAGTCACTGGCACCCAGGCAACTGCAATTAAAAAATATATATATTTTTTTTTACTTTGCAAGCTGCTGTGCCACCTTATATATCAGTGGTGGGTGGGCAGTGGCACAGTACACTCTCTGTGGACCTGACAGCAGTCACTGGCACCCAGGCAACTGCAATTAAAAAAAATATATATATTTTTTTACTTTGCAAGCTGCTGTGCCACCTTATATATCAGTGGTGGGTGGGCAGTGGCACAGTACACTCTCTGTGGACCTGACAGCAGTCACTGGCACCCAGGCAACTGCAATTAAAAAATATATATATTTTTTTTTACTTTGCAAGCTGCTGTGCCACCTTATATATCAGTGGTGGGTGGGCAGTGGCACAGTACACTCTCTGTGGACCTGACAGCAGTCACTGGCACCCAGGCAACCGCAATTAAAATATATATATATATATATATGTATATATATATATATATATATATATATATATATATATATATATATATATATATATATTTTTTTACTTTGCAAGCTGCTGTGCCACCTTATATATCAGTGGTGGATGGGCACACAGTGGCACTGCAGTGGGCACAGTACACTCTGTGGACCTGACAGTCACTGGCAGCCCAGGCAACTGCAATAATAAAAAATATTTTTTTTTTCAATTTATTGCAACAAGATGCTGTGCCACCGTATATATATCAGTGGTGGGCAGTGCACTGCAGTGGGTACAGTGCACTCTGTGGACCTGACACAGCACTCACTGCAATTATGACAGAGGAAAAAAAAAATATTTTTTAAAATGCAAGGTACTGTGCCTGTGCCACCCGAAATGAGTGTGGTGTGCACACAGTACAGTCTGTGGTAGGTCTGTGGCCTCTCACACACAGCGGGCAGGCAACTGCAGTCACAGTGTACAATAGATATATATATATATATAAATAAAAAACTCTATTACCTTACCAGCCCTTAAAAGGGCTTTTGGGGACGCTAGATATATATATATGTATATATATATAAATAAAAAAAAATCCTCAATTACCAGCCCTTAAAAGGGCTTTTGGGGACACTAGATATATATATATATATATATATATACATGTATATATATATATATATATATATATATATATATATATATATATAAGAAGAAACAACTCAATTACCAGCCCTTAAAAGGGCTTTTGGGGACGCTAGATATATATATAATATAATATATATATATATATATATATATATATATATATATATATATATATATATATATATATATATATATATATATATAAAAATTACACAAATACCAGCCCTTAGAAGGGCTTTTTGGGGTGCTGTCCTTACAGCAGTAGTGGACCAAGAACACTGCAAGACCAGGAACACTGACTAACTGTCCCTAGCTTAACAGCAGCAGCAGCAGCAGCAGCTCTGCTTCAGAATGATCTAAGATGGATGCTGCCCTTGCTTATTTATAGGAGGTGGGAGGGTGTGGGAGGGAGGTATGCTGATTGGCTGGAAATGTGCCTGCTGACTGTAAAGTTCAGGGTCAAAGTTTGCCTCAATGATGTATTATGGGGGGCGGACCGAACATCGCATATGTTCGCCCGCAGCATGCTAAGTTCGCCGGGAACTGTCCGCCGGCGAACAGTTCTGTACATCTCTAATAACAAATTATTTATCTATACATTTTCGGCCTGCGTTATCATTAGGTCACAGTATACTCACCTTCTTATGCTCACTAGTGTTTATTTCATTTCTTCCTTTTGTTTTTCTTTTTCGGTTTCTACACAGTTCAGGGTCCTTCCTCTTGGGTCCTCCTGTATGCTTTAGCGGTTGGGTCTGCTGCATCTTCAGCTCCCGGACAGAGCATGTCCTTGGATGTACTTCTATGTTCTTGCCCTCTTTTTTGAATACGTTATTTGGATTTTGTTTCCTTAATTTCTTTGGTTGATATGTAAGTAAACCCACTGTAGGAGTGGATTTCATGATCTTTACCCTTAGCCATTTTTTATGTATTTCCATTTCTAATATTTTTTTGACATGGTCTTTCCACAAATATATTGGTCTTGACTGTCTGCTGAGGAAGTGAACTTTGCTTAACAAAGCACGTCAAGGTATTAGTCCAATATCTCCTCATTTTATTACATTTGTAATATTGGTGATACTTAACCACTATATGTCAATGTATATTTGTACTTTGTCCATTTTTAATACAACATATGTACTATCTACTATGTTTAATTTTTAATTTTATTATGGAATACATTTTGTATATTTTATGTAAACTGGTATTCATTTTATTTGGCGTAACTCAAAAAGTCCAATGGATACAATGTTTTCTTCCTGTACTACATGAAAACAGGGACTAAGTTCCACCAACATATTTGCACTTGTAGCTCTTTCGATTTTGTGAGATTTTAGAGATCTTGTAGCCAATGAGATGCCTTTTTAACTGTCGAGGCCCTTTTATTAGTCATAAAAAAATTAGCCAATAGCAGAGCTGAGCCGAAATTAAATATGTGCATGTGCCAAGCATCACAGGTCACCCTTGGAGTGTATAAGAAATATCTAAGGCTGCATTCACATGACAGCGTTTGGATCATGGGCAGAATCGCTGCGATTCCACCCGCGATTCGGAGATTATTGCAAATTGCGGGACGCCTGTGCGTTGCCCGTGATTTGCAATAGCCCCCCAAACGCTGAGCGATGTTGCCGCGATTTCCGCCTGCTGAATCGCGGTAACATCGCGCAAAAAAAAATCGTGGGACACATTACGCCCAAAAAGTACAAGAGCTTCTTTGGAGCGTATTGCGTTCCACGATTTTTTTTGCGCGATGTTACCACGATTTGGCAGGCGGAAATCGCGGCAACATCGCTCAGCGTTTGGGGGCTATTGCAAATCAACGGGCAACGCACAGGCATCCCGCGATTTGCAATAATCTCCAGATCGCGGGCGGAACCGCGGCGGTTCTGCCCACGATCCATACGCTGACATGTGAACGGAGCCTAAAGGTTTTACAAAGCTCTAAAAGCTGAGCCCATAACAGCAAGCAGAGGGCAAAGGACTAGTCCCTACTATTGCCAATAGTTTCCAAATAACTGATCTTTCTTCATTTCTAATTTATAATACTTTGTTCTGCACTATATCTATGCGTGGACATGCCCATCTTGGTAAAAGCAGGGCTTTTGCTACCTCGTGTAAGAGCCTTCAGCAAGAACAAATAATGAGCAGCGCAATAGTCGCATCAACCAACCTCCTTAGACTAGCAGTCTGCGGCAGCAGTGCTTCAGATATACTGCAGATATTTACATATGCAGCTGAAAGCACAGGAAACCCTCAGCACACTCACTTGTTCTGCTATTTTTTCAGTAGAAAATCCAGTAACATGGTACACATAATCATTTCAGAGACATTTGTTATGTTGCCTGTTGTGTTAATGTAAATCAAAAATGTTTTACTTTGCAAAGCTGGTATCTTCACATGTTATGAGAAACAATTTATGGATGAAGCAAGAAAATGGGATTTTAACCGCTTGCCGTCCACCGCGTGACTATTTACTGCGGCAGTCAGCCCCGTACAGGCAAACCGACGTAGGACTACGTCGCTAGCCTGTGAGCCTCTAGGGGGCGAGCGCGTTCCGCCGGAGGTGCGATTCCGCCCCCGCTCGTTCCCTAAGAAGTTTGCGCGTGTGACCAGCGGACCCGATGTCCACCGGCCACTCGCGATCTCCCCATGGAGAGGGAGAAAGGCAGGCGGCTGATGTAAACAAAGCCGCCTGTCATTCTCCCTGATGTAAGAACAGAGATCATACGATCTTGCTATGTAGGATCGTATGTCTCTGAGCTTACATCACTAGCCACACCCCTTTACAGTTAGAAGCACGCCCCTAGGGACACACTTAACCCCTGCATCACCAATAAATTTAAACCCCTTCCCTGCCAGTGTCATTTTTACAGTAACAGTGCATATGTATAGCACTGATTACTGTAGTAATGTCACTGGTAACCCCAAAAGTGTCAAAAATGTCAGTCAACGGTCCGATCTGCCCGCTGCAATGTCGCAGTCCCGCAAAAAAAAAAAGCAAATCGCTGCCATTACTCGTTAAAAAAAAAAAAAAAAAATGACCAATCACCAAAAATGACATAAATCTTTCCCTTAGTTAGTAAACGCAATAACTTTTGTGCAAACCAATCAAAATATGTTTATTGCGATTTTTTTACCAAACATATGTAGCAGAAAACAAATTGGCCTAAAATGTTAAAAAATTTTGATTTTTACATTTTTTTGGGGAATTTCATATAAAAAAATTTGAAAAATATTGTAATTTTTTCAAAATTGTCGCTCTTTTTTTGTTTATAGCGCAAAAAGTAAAAGTCGCACAGGTGATCAAATACCACCAAAAGAAAGCTCTGTTTGTGGGAAAAAAACTTCAATTTCATTTGGGTACAGCGCCGCACGACCGCGCAATTGTCCGTTAAAGTCACGCAGTGCCGAATCGCAAAATAGGGCCTGGTCAGGAAGGGGGTAAAATCTTCCGGGGCTTAAGTAGTTAAAGATGCCAGAAATGCAAATTTTTAATAAATATCAAAATGTTATTTTAACCGGTTGCCGACCGCCGCACGACTATATACTGCGGCGGTCAGCCTCGGCCAGGCAGAGTGACGTATGGATACGTCACTCGCCTTTCACTGACTTGCGAGCCTATTGCGGGCGGGCGCGCGCCCGCCGCGGCTCATTCACAGACAAGTCAGTGCGTGTGTCCGGCGGACCCGATGTCCGCCGGTCACACTACGATCGCTCCTGTGAAGGGAGAAAGGCGGAGCGGCTTATGTAAACAAGCCACCCGTCATTCTCCCTGGTGTAAATGTACTATGTAGAACCGTTGATCTTTGCTTTTACACATATAGCCATGTCCCTGCACAGTTAGAAACACGCCCCTAGGACACACTTAACCCCTCCCAGTGCATATATATAGCACTGATTACTGCAGTAATGTCACTGGTACCCCCAAAAGTGTCAAAAATGTCAGTCAAGGGTTCGATCTGTCCGCCGCAATGTCGCAGTACCGCAAAAAAAATTGCAGATCGCCGCCATTACTCGTTAAAAAAAAAAAACACCAAAAATGACAAAAATCTTTCCCTTTGTTAGTAAACGCGATAACTTTTGCGCAAACCAATCAAAATACGCTTTTTGCGATTTTTTTTACCAAACATATGTAGCGTAAAACAATTTGGCCGAAAATGTTAAAAAATTTTGATTTTTACATTTTTTTTGGGGGGAATTTCATATAAAAAAATGTGAAAAATATTGTTATTTTTGCAAAAATTACACTCTTTTTTTTGTTTATAGCGCATGATCAAAAAATCGCACAGGTGATAAAATACCACCAAAAGAAAGCTCTGTTTGTGGGAAAAAAAGGATGTGAAATTCGTTTAGGTACAGCTTTGCACGACCGCGCAATTGTCCGTCAAAGTCACACAGTAAAAGATCGCAAAAAACCCCCTGGTCTTTTAGCAGCCAAATCCTCCGGGGCTTAAGTGGTTAACATTTTAAAAACAACATTTCACATATAAAAACCATCACACAGTATCCATGCGGCTATGGTACAGGTGCAGTAACTTCAGCTCTACATGTTTTGCCAGACTATGGCTTCTTCAGGAAAAAAAATATAGTTAATTACAATAAATACAATAATTAAGTACTGATCACTGGAAGTTGAAAACAATAGATTAGTCACATAAGCGACTGACATTCATCAGAGATGCATTAATACACATGTGTATATAGAATAAACCATAACAATAAAACAATAGATACACTAATTGCTCAATGATGCACACATTTGCAAACCATAAGAGTGGCCCTTTTACCTGCATTGTAACCCAATAAAGAATATGGTAAAGTCAGTACAATGGACCATACATCAACAGGATGTTTCAAGGAGAGATCAGGACCCAAAAGAAGCCTGTCAGGGAAGGGAATAAACAGTAAATAGAACGTTCGCTAACGATGGTACACAGACCACCCAGGTTTTATATGTGATATTTTTTTAAAATGTTAAAATAAAATGTTGATATTTTTAAAAATTGGAAGCTAATGTGAAAGACTGTGCTAATGACTAAAGCAAAATACAGAGGATATATACAGAATATATGGATGATTGTTACAGTAATGTAAAATAGATAAATTAAACTGATTAAGAGAAAATTTTGTGAAAACTACATTAGTATTTTGCTCCTTTTTCCTGTGTGACCTTGCTTAAAGTTTCTGCTTTGTTGTTTTGGAGAGGAATTTGTTGTTGTTCAAAGTCCCAATGCAGACAAATGAGCTCACCAACAGAAAAATGTGGAACTTTGGAAGTCTGAATTATAGTTAGCTTAGCTAGATAGTGGAAACCAAACTGCTATTTCACATATTTGTAGATGATGAAATGCCAATTTTGTAAATAACGCATTGAGCAATGAACCTGTTGTTCTGTTTTGGGCTAACTATTCTTCCAAGTTTCAGCATCCAGACACCATTAAATAAAGTTGCATAATATTTACCTGTTTTACAGGATTCCGAGAGTGTCATCAGATTCAGGTAGGAGCTGTACTTATTAAAGCAAACAACTATGGGTGTGCTACATGCACCTTTCAGGATACTGCCTAGGACCAATTAACATTTCTAAATAACATATCAAGTTTTCACTTTTTGAATTTATCTCACCTTTAACCACTTAAGCCCCGGAAGATTTTACCCCCTTCCTGACCAGGCCCTATTTTGCGATTCGGCACTCTGTTTAACGGACAATTGCGTGGTCGTGCGACGCTGTACCTAAACGAATTTGATGTCTTTCTTTTCCCACAAACAGAGCTTTCTTTTGGTGGTATTTGATCACCTGTGCGATTTTTTGATCATGCGCTATAAACAAAAAAGCAGCGACAATTTTGCAAAAATAACAATATTTTTCACATTTGTTTTATATGAAATTCCCCAAAAAAATGTAAAAATCAAAATTTTTTATCATTTTTGGCCAATTTGTTTTCTGCTACATATGTTTGGTAAAGAAAATCACAATAAGCGTATTTTGATTGGTTTGCGCAAAAGTTATTGCGTTTAATAACTAAGGGAAAGATTTTTGTCATTTTTGTTATTTTTTTTTTTAACGAGTAATGGCGGCGATCTGCGATTTTTTTTGTGGGACTGCGATATTGCGGCGGACAGATCGGACCCTTGACTGACATTTTTGACACTTTTGGGGGTACCAGTGACATTACTACAGTAATCAGTGCTATACATATGCACTGTTACTGTAAAAATGACACTGGCAGGGAAGGGGTTAAGTTTATTGGAGAAGGAGGGGTTAAGTGTGTCCCTAGGGGCATGTTTCTAACTGTGCAGGGATGTGGCTTTACATTTAACAGCAGAGATCTACGGTCCTACATAGCAGGACCGTTAGATCTCTGCTGTTACACAGGGAAGAATGACAGGTGGCTTTGTTTACATTAGCCGCCTGCCTTTCTCCCTTCACAGCAGACGATCGCGAGTGACCGGCGGACATCGGGTCCGCTGGTCACACGCACGGAGGTGTCCGTGAACAAGCGGGGGCGGCCGCTCGCACCCTATTGGCTCACAGGCTAGTGACGTACCGATAAGTCACTTTGCCTGGCCAGGGCTGACCGTCGCAGTATATGTACTTGCGGCGGTCGGCAAGCGGTTAAGGCAATCAGAATAATATAAATTGTTGTGATTTCTTTGGGAGTCCTGCACTGAATTATGCAATTACTTGGACACAATGAAAAGTCCCTTGTGCTGCTACTGCATAAAAATGTCTAAACCAGGGGTCTTCAAACTATGGCTAGTTTGACTATGCCTAGTCATGTCTGTGAATGTCAGAGTTTTACATTGCCTCATGGGATGTGTAGTTTCGCAGCAGCTGGAGGGCCGTAGTTTGAGGATCCTTGGTCTAAAGTAAGAGTAAAACTTATCAGAAGGTTTCCCTCCAGAAAAATGCCAGCACCTATAAAGCCTAGCACACGCAATCAGAAAATTGGACGAAAAATACCGCTTTCCACGCGATCATACAATAATGATATCATTAGTACACAGCTTTTGAGAGCCAATCATGACAGTTCATCCAATATTATCCAAAGAGACAAACAGATTTATTTTTTTCTCAAATGAAAGCAGATAGCATGATTTTCTTTAATCAGTACAGTATTCATCTGAAAATTATAGGAAAAGCAAAACCACGCATGCTCGGAAACACAAGAATACATTACAAAATAATACAATACATTACATCACTTCTGAAATTTGAGAGTCGTAAGAGAATTTTTATAGGTTTAGTAACTTATTGGTTTTTCGATATGAGAATAGCAGGCAAAATATCGATCATTCGTTCAATATTCTCATCATGTATATGAGGCTTCAGGCTCCATTCACACCTGAGTGTGTAGTTTTCAGGAGTTTTTTCAGGCGTTTTTTCAGGTGTTTTTTGCAGGTGTTTGGAGGCAGGCATTGATATCTAACAAAAATGCTTGTAATCTGTCCAAAAAAGAAGCTCATGCACTTTTTTGAGCTTCGGAATTTTGCTTCAGGTGACAAAACGTCATATGTGAACAGTGGCCATTGAAATGAATTGGATTTTGCTTGTTGGGTGTTTTGAAACTTTAGAGATGAGCGTTTTACGAGCTGAAAAAATGCTCAGGTGTGAACGGGGCCTAAGAGAACCAGACTCAACTACAACTTCAAAGCTGCATAACAAATGCTGTCTGGAGAAAAATGACGTGCTGGACAGTCATTTCAAATCAACATTAGATACACGTTGGAGGACACATCACTATAAGGACACAAAACAGAAACATGTCCTAACACTTTCTCAAAGCTAAACAACATTACTATTTTGAATTTATAACTTTTTTTTATTTTGACCTATAGCAAGCAAAGCTCCTCTGAAATTCTCGCTATTTGTCACTTTTGAATAAGAAAATGTTTTTTAATTATTCAGTCCTTTCACACCAGCCATCTGTTTTGATAATAGTTAATGCAGGAAGAACACTACCATAACTGTCTGTTTCATAGCAACCAAGTTTGTTTCACATCATAAAGCTGTCATTACAAAAAAAAAAAAAAAATTAAGACAGCTACCAAAGTTGTGTGAACTATAATGATACAGTGTTAGCATCAACTGCTTTTGGAATGTGTCATCCAGTTGTCAAGATAATGCAAGATTTAAGTGGAAAAAATAAATATTGATTAAAATGTTTGGATTACAATTTTTCGCAGCATATATTGAAGAACAATTTTTTCTGAACTCAGATCGTTCTTTGTCAGGCAATATATGTTTTTTTTTTTTTTTATAGTAAAGTACAAGTATATTCTCATTCCCATGCTTTCCTGCTATTTTTCATTCTTTGGGAAGTACAAAATGCTATCAAAATAGCATTAACATCTTAGAGTTGCATTATTTACCTATTTCAGATGTTTACTAGAGTTGTGCCGATGTTTAAAGATCACTAATTGAAATACAATATGCTGTGCGAATAAGAGTTATTATAAAAAAAACCTACCAAAGATCCATTTAGTGGAACTTTTGATGATAGAAGGTTTGACATATTTTAAACAAATTATATGAAAAAATGTATTTTAATATTGCAGCATATGTTATATTTTTTAGAATTGAAGCAGAGCCTTCCCCAAAAGGGGAAGTTCCTGCTCTTCCTCCTCTCCCCCCTCTCCTCATTTGATATTTTTATTTTTTATTTTTTTTGGGGGGGGGAGTGGGTACCTAGTTTTGATAGGTACCCACTCCCACTTCTGCTCCGGTCACCTAGGCAATCAGAGTGGAAGTTCTCCACTCCCTGTGATGTATCCCAGAAGACTGCTATGGGGGTACCTAAGCCAAGCTGCAGATCTGTGTGTCCATTCAGATACGGAGCTGCCGTTTGACCCCTTCTCTCTCAGAAAATGGCTTACTGACTTTGATTGACAGCTGTGGGAACCAATGGCGCTGCTGCTGTGTCTCAACCAATCAGAAAGGAGAGTCTTGGTTGACCGAGGGACTCATGGTCATCGCTGGACAGAGATGGGGCTCCGGTAAGTATTAGGGGTTGCTGGGAGGCTGCTTCACGCAGAAGGCTTTTTATTTTAATGCACAGAATGCATTAATATAAAAAACTTCCTTCTTTACAACTCCTTTGAGGTTATGATTGAGGTTAAGAATGTCAAGAGAAGGAGCATCCAGCTCAGAAGAGTGAGCAGTGGTGGCCAGTGACAGAGGTTCCATAGATGTGGGTAGCTTGGCACTTGGTGTATCCTATTGGGTGGCAAGGTCCCAAAATATAGGGCCCACTATGTAACAAAACTCTCCTAGAGACCATGCCTGGAACCACGTGTGTTTTATAGAGCTGGTGGAGGTTAATCATCGCTCAGTGCTATTCCCTCAACATAACTCTGTAGTCAGTGATGGAAATGGGGCCACTGACAGGTGGTAAGATGTGATTCTTCTGTCTGGGGACCTGGAAGGCAATATGGCCTTTAGCCATGAAGTGTCGCTACCCCACATGTGACTCAATACAGAACACTATAATGTTGTCAACCTGCAGTTTTCCCATGCTGCCTTTACACCAATAGCCACTTTACGAAATTGGTGAGCCCAAGATAAACATTTTGGGCTTGGTAGGGCTACCTCATTTTTTTTATATTCATTTAGCACAGTAGGCAGAGTAGGACAGTCTGGAGTATGTAATGTACAGCACAGCATACAGCATGGGGTGGTCAGTAGTATGTCATGTAAACAACGGCAATGGGGCAGTGCAGAGCTTGTAACATACAGTACAGCATACAAAATGGGGACAGCAAAGAGCTAAAGAGGCGCTCCAGTCACCCTCAAAAAATCTAAGCGGAACTCCATACAAAAGGGGAAGTTCCACTTTAAGGCCTCTGCTGCCCCAGCTCCTGTATGTGAAATTGAGCTTTTTTTTGGGGGGGGGGGTGGGTATTTGATTCTGACAGGTAACCACTTCCACTTCTACTCCAATCATCTTAGGCAATCCGAAGCAGAAGTTCTCCTTCCCCCTCCCTCCCAAAGTCTTCTGGGACACACTGCACACTGGTTTTACCTGTTAAAACCAGGTACACACCCCCCCCCCCCACTGCCAAAAAAAAGCCAAATTTGACAGTGAAGGGGGACGATACAAACAAGCGGGACTTCCCCTTTTGGGTGAAGTTCCGCTTTAATATCATACAGCACAGCATACAGAGGGAAAATATAATGTATGTTGTACAGCACACAATTCAAAATGGGGCAATCAGAAATATGCATAATGTACAGCAATGTGTACAGAGTTGGCTAGTTTGGAGTATATATTGTACAGCCCAATGTATAAAGTTAGGGGGTCCAGAAATTTAACATATAGCGCAAGGTACACAGTGGAGCAGTCAGGAATATGCAACATAGAGAGGCATATATATATATATATATATATATATATAGAGAGAGAGAGAGAGAGAGAAACAGTCTAAACAGTCTAGTGGTCTGGAGTGTATAACACAACAGGGGCATGTCTTTATTTTTTTTTTATTGTTTTTACCAACACTTTTTTTTATATTGTTCAACTGTCAGCTGGGAAACCCATTGACAGCTTATGACTCATCGTTTCTTAAGGCCCCGCAGCTGGGTTCCCTACTCCCACTCTCTAACAACCATCTTACACTGATTGGGCAAAGCTTTGGCACCGAGCAGCCGCATATTTGCATACCAGATTGCAAACACAGCTGTGCCGAGAGGAAAGCTTTCTGATCATGTTACCGCCTTGACAGCCAATCACAGCGATCACATGATCATAAACCCCGTCCCACCTCCTGACATCTAAAATCCCTTAACCTCCCTGGCGGTATCCCCGAGTGTGACTCGGGGTGGATTTTTTAGACTAGAATCGGTATCCCCGAGTCACGCTCGGGGTAGATGTGCAGAGCGCGCATCGGTGTCTCTTACCTTCTCCTGGCGATCCAGCGATGATCTCTCATTGCTGTGACCACCAGCCGAGAGTCCCGCCGCTCGTCCGTTGGTATGATGACTTCCTAGTTCACACATATATATAATATATAACGCATGAATTATAATCTAATCAATAATATAATTTTATTATATATATTATATTTTATATAATAAAATTATATTATTGATTAGATTATAATTCATGCGTTTGTGTTTCAAATTTATCACATCTGGGATGTCTACTAGACTCTTGTTTTGGTCAGGTTTAAGTCAGTAATTACTAAGAATTGTAGGCCTATAATACATAACGCCAAATTTCCATGAAAAAAATTGTACCGCTTTTGGTACATAATTCCTGACATAATCATACCGCCAGGGAGGTTAAAGGGCCAGGAGGCGCTAGCGCCAAGGGGCTAACACAATTTTACAAAAACACAAATACATGGGGAATTAATTAGGAAACAAATGTATGTTTGTACCTGAATTTGGCTTGGCATCAGCCTCTTGTAATCCCCTGTACATTAGAACTCAGTCTAGGAAAGGAAGGGGCAGCACTAGAAGACAATTGGGTGTACTGGATGCACATGTGCTGACCACGAACATACAAATGGGAAGAAAAAGCAAAGTGTGTGTATAATCAGTGTATTTAGCTGTTTCCTGGAAATTCAGTGACATTTGCAATTAATTTACAACAACTGTGTGTTCCTTGGTCTTCATTGCTTCTCCGAAAACTGCACCTGATATACTAAAAACATAATTGATGGCAGCTGTAGCCACTTATAGGTTCAATTCCAAATTAATTGCCATAATTAATGCCCTTTATGTTTTACCTTTATGAAAACTGTTTGCAAGAGCTGTGACTGAAAACATATCCGGATTAATTGGCTGGATTAAAAGCATGTAACTGCACACTGAATTTCCATTTTACATATCCTATATATGGAACTTTTTTTTTTCTTCTCAATTTGCATTGATTATTAACCAACGTATGACAAGTGGTTGGGAGCCTGAGGGAGCTAATTAAGCCAAACTGTACAATTTTAATGAGTTGTTAGGTCTTTCAGTCTTGACCTTGCAACAAGTAATTCATTAGGTTGTACATTTTAATTTTAACAAAATGGCTGCTTTGAGAATGCAAAACTGAGTTAGAATGTAAGACATGGTTCTGT
Source organism: Pelophylax lessonae (assembly GCF_965119305.1). NCBI lineage: Eukaryota > Metazoa > Chordata > Amphibia > Anura > Ranidae > Pelophylax > Pelophylax lessonae. The sequence goes on along the minus strand of NC_138779.1, from coordinate 69,523,274 downwards.
ATAATGAAAGACCCTCATTGACACCATGCTAAACTGAAATATTGACTATCAACACAAGTTACACAAATTAACATTGCTATGAATATGACTTGTTTAGCGAGACTGAAGTTTGTCTCAGATATATTTGTTACTATTTATATACTGTATGATTATCTTTTCATCACATTTAGGTCATTCCATATAAAACTGATACTTCAATTCCTTGTAGATGTTACCAGCTGTGTTTCCATTTTACTTTATCTTTAGAAGCACGAGTCCAATCCCAGCACCATCATGTCATTTTACTATTATTATTAATTTTGGTATTTATATAGCACCAACAATTTACACAGTGCCTAATCAGTCCCCACCCTCATGAAGCTTACAATTTAAGGGGTAATTCCACTTTTGTTGGAAAAAAAAAAAAATATTAAACAAAATAATACAGCATATACAGTACAATCGTGACTCAAGTCAAATTGTAAGTGAATGTTATTTAAAAAATGACCTTTCCTTTTCAATCTGCAGTGCTGTAATTCTCTGCAAAATGCAGTGTGATATGGCTACTTGAAGGTGTTCTGTATACAAAATGTGTACAGAACACCCCCCCCCCCAAAAAAAAAAGACAATCTCCTGCTTGTGTGATTGGCTCAACGATTTCCCCAAAAGTCTGTACTAAGATGCAAGTCAGATTTCAGGCATTCCCTGCAACAAAAAAAAATAATTTTTGATGAGATACTCCCGATAGGAAATAATGTCTAAAGGGATGGACACCCTGCAATTTCTCTCATTAGAGCCCTGGAGGTGTGGCAGCTGATTGATAATTAAAAATCACACCCATTAGACTCACTTACCACATGGATACAGACAAACACATAGTGATTTATTCAGAATAACAAAAGGTAGAAATCTTTAACACAGTATGTTAAAATCCTTGTAATGTTCATAGATCACTGAGAGGGGAATGCTTTTTTCTCAACTAAAGTGGAGTTACTCTTTAAGGTCTCTAACTCACATTTATACATACACATACTAAGGAATATTTACCTAACAGCATGTCTTTAGAGTATGGGAGGAAACCAGAGTACCCAATGGAAACCCACGCAAGCAGAGGGAGAACACACAAACTCCATGCAGGTTGTGTCAGTATTGCGTTTCAAACCAATGACCCTAGTGCTGCCAGGCAAAAGTGTTAACCACTAAGTCTCTAAGCCACCAGAGAGAGAAACCGGCCAACATCTAGGATGCTGCTGGGACTTGCAGTCCTCATGAAGACATCAGCATTGACTCTGCCTTTGCAGGTATGCCAGGCAGCACACAAGCCTGAGTTAGGGATTAGGGATTTAGGGAAAATAACTGTTTCATGTGCATGTGAATTCTGTCAAGTAAATCTTTCAACTTTGCCTACTGTCTGGTCTGAAGTTATTGAAAGGATTGCAATGCTATACATTGAGGTATGAAGACAGCGCTTAAAGAGACATCCTTTTGCAGTATTACATGTGGATGCCATGGGCAACAAAAAATTAGTTAAAGCAGCCTGTTGGTAGTGTGTACCTGTTACAGGTGGGATGGCCTCTTGCAGAGAGAGAGGTATTGTGGGTACTCCTTTTGTAGTGGTCTGTCTCCCATGGCAACAGGAGCAAATTAGCACCACCGAGGTCCCCATCCTGTACAGGGGTAATAAAGTTCAGAAGTTATGTGAGTGCATGCATAGAGCTCAGACTAGGCACAAGGTGTGGCCCCATTCCGCTACTGGGGGGAGATAGTTGCAAATGCTGGATAGGTGGATGTGGACATATGCCCAGAGTGTCCCTCCTAAATGAAAGTTAAAGTGAGAGGTGTACATTTAAACAGGGGCCCAAGAGTTAACTAGAGAACAGTAACAGTGCAAGTATACACAGTGTACATTTATCTCTGGGAGTGGAGGGTCGAGTATTTCCCCATGGCTGCCTCAATTTTGTCCCAGGTCTTTGATGGAAAATGGCACAGAATAAAGGTACAAGTAATCGTGGTGATGCTTAATACATCAAGAGAGTTTATTCAAGTTTGTTCATGATTGTTATTTTTCAGGTCATGAACGTGTCCAAAGTTAAAGGTACCCCATGTGTGAGGAGAGTGACCCTCTTACAGGTGCCTAGCATAGCCCAGAAGAACCCACTCCAGGGGTATTCCTCTTATGTGATCCAGACTTGGCGCCCAACGAGTTAATGGGGAAAATGGAGGAAGGTCTACCATAACCCCCTATCCCTTTCTTACACACAGAATTCATAATTATTCTAAATTTTATAAATTTACCTGACAAAAAAAAATTGTAAATGTCAAGCTTTTATCTTAACTGTAATACAAAAAGAAATAATTTACATCATTATATAGTTACACAGTTAGTCTGGTTAAAAAAGTCCATCTAGTTAATTCAATAAAAGGGGGAAAAAAAGTCCCAAACTGCAATTTATTCCCTTTAACAACAGTTGGGATAAGGTATCAATATTTCCAATCCTACATAAAAGAGGACTTTCCCCAAATCTGCCCTCCTTTAGCTGCTGTGTTGTAGCTGATACGTGGGATATATGAAGTGCAAATTCCTGAAAGCACCAGGAGCAGATTAAAAAAACAAAAAAAGTCAGCTTTTTAGGTAGCATATTGGGGGAGGGCTACAACCATGCAAAATAATTTTTCTGAAGGTTTGAAGATTAGCTTGGAAATTGTAATAAAGCCATATTCCAAAATAAATGTCCAAACTGATTTCATATCATACACATTTTTAGCTTTCCTAGAAAACATATAAGTGATGCTCCATTCCCGCTGCCGAGCGGACTGGGCTGACGCAGATGCAGCATTCGCCCACACACAAGCTTCTCTCTCGCTCCAGTGAACAAAAGAGTGGCTGTGTAGGAAGAGGATGAAAGAGTAGTGATGAGATTCAGAGCCTGGTGGATGTCAATAAATCTGGCAGTGATGGCTTTAGGGTTAATCTACAGTACCAACACTTCTCAAACCAGCTTAGGGATTGAGAGGGATTTGCCAGTCAAAACCTTTTTAGTTATGTGAATGAAAGCAAACTGTTCACTCTTCCAACTTTCACCCATTTTATTGCACTGCTGGGTGATTACATCATGGACACAGAGCACTGTTTAAAGCCACATAGAGTCAGAGGAGAGCCCATCCACTTCCCCATGTTTCTGAGGGCACTGTAATTGGCTGCTGTCAGGGATCTCATGCAGCAGGTGCTCATTCCCATGCAGCAGGCGCTTATTCTTATGTGCATGTGCAGAGTCTCGAGCATAGGAGTCCAAGACAAGCAAGGATTAGAATGTGCACACATACGCATATGTGCGGGCACGTGCATGTACATGTAGGCGCGTGCACACATTCACAGATTCTGGTGCTCAGCAGCCTAAACTGAGAGTCTGAGGAGAGAAAGAGGCGCCTCTAAGTGTAGACTTTAAAACACATTTTATTCAGTAAAAATATACAGTCACATCTGTAAGTTAGCAGATTCGTGTTGGGGACCTTCCTGGAGTTTCCAAGATAGGGATTAAGTCATCCAATCCGTGCTGATATCCCAGCAATGACGGCAGAGCAGGAGTGAGAGAGTCCGTCGGTTGAAAACGAGGCTTGGTCAGCGGTTGTGTGTGGATGATGTCACTGGGGATGCGACGCATTTCTGAGCGTATGTGCTGTCGAGGGGCAGACAGCCGCGCTCCTTCTTCACAGCAGACTATGTCGCATCCCCAGTGATGGCATCTACACACAACCGCTGAACAAGCCTCGTTTTCAACCGATGGACTCCGAGCCTCGCTCTTGCTCCTGCTCCACTGTCATTGCCTACGGTGAAGAGGAGACAGTCCTCGCGGGATGTCAGCACGGATCAGATGACTTAATCCCTATCTTGGAATCTCCAGGAGGGTCCCTAACATGAATCTGCTAACTTACAGATGTGAGTGTATATTTTTACTGAATAAAATGTGTTTTAAAGTCTTAGAGGCGCCTCTTTCTTTCCTCATCCTCAGCTTGTTGGAACCCCTTGCTCATTGGTTTCTAGACGGCTGCCCTATATGTTGGAGTCTCCCTCTCCATTTAGGACTTTTTTATGGACCCATATGGACCTTGTTTAACTGTGTGGCTTATGCGCCTGTTACATGTTTTTTTCTCTTAAACTGAGAATCTGCCTGGCTTCAGTGCTGGATTGTTTTCAGCTTTGGTTCCTGTGTTCCAGATGTTAATCCATGTCTACTAACCTTGTACCTGACCTAGCTACTTCTAGCGCCTCTCTTTAATCACCCCTGTGTGTTATATCTGCTTCTCGCTTATGCTACTGACCTCGGCTTGGATTTATGACTACATCTCCGCTTCCTCATTTGGTACCCCACAGCCAGTGCGTTACCGACTTCTGCCTTTTCTGACCTTGAATCTGATCCAGATTCTGCACCTATCTACCTAGCTCCCACTGAACAAGGCTTGTGACCAGATTCCACTACCACTGGAAGGACTCCTGTGTCTCCAAGCTTCAGCTCACTCTTAGCATACAATTTTATATATATATATATATATGTATATATGGGGATCGCTGCAGCTCTTCCATGGGCCTCTTGTCTCTTGTTACCATGGGCCTCTTGTCTTGGGACACCTGTATTTATACTGAGATTAAATTACACAAAGGTGGACTATATTTACTAATTAGGTGACTTCTTAAGACACTTGGTTCCAATAGATTTTAGCTAGGGGTATCAGAGTAAAGGTGTCTGAATACAAACGCACGCCACACTTTTCAAATATTTATTAATAAAAAAAAATTGAAAACTATTTATAATTTTCCTTCTACTTCACAATTATGTTAAGTGTTGGTCTATCACATAAAATCCCAATAAAATACATTTACATTTTTGGCTGTAACATGACAAAATGTGGAAAATTTTAAGGGGTATGAATACTTTTAGAAGGCACTATATCTATCTATCTATCTATCTATCTATCTATCTATCTATCTATCTATCTATCTATCTATCTATCTATCTATCTATCTATCTATCTATCTATCTATCTATCTATCTATCTATCTATAGATAGATATATATAGTGCCTTCTAAAAGTACTATATATATATATATATATATATATATATATATATATATATGCATATAGTATGTATTATGATTCATATTTGAAAGTCATTTCATTTTTATAAGGCATAAGAGGCCCTTTATATGCCCTTAGTTTGTGATTTTATTTATTCATGTACCGGCTGTTCGGTCTATTACTCCATGCAAACAAGAATTGGACTGCATCTATATTGAAGCTTGGCCATTTATTGTATTATAGGGAGGCTTGTCTCTCTTCTTATTTTCCATACTGAGGCTTGGTTTATATCCCATTTTATCATTGGGTAAAGGATGAGATTCGGCCATGTTGGAAGTCAGAGTGAGGTTTGGATAGTAGCTAGGCCCACCTATAGGCAAGGTTCTCCCCTTTTGCTTGGAATATATAAGTAGCGTGGTGACGAGCATGGCTTCTTCATCCCCAATGACGTCAGATGTGACGAAACACGTAGGGCAAAGCTATTGCTCATGAAATCACCACACATGCTATAACCATGAAGTGACCAGATCAAATCCCGGGATTGGTATTTTGTATTGATAAGCACTTGATGTTTTTACCAATGTGAGTGCCTAGTTTTCTTTCAATAAATGTTGTTTACAGTTTTACACTATACTGGCATTCCTGATTCTCTTTGTATGTCACAGCTAAACACCTTGCTTTATTGGATGTGATGGTGACCATATGTGGAGACCTGGAGGCAGCACATTTTCCCCAACAGATGGTATAATGACACACAGGCTCATGTGACTCATAAAAAGAGTCCATTTGCTCTGGTAAGAGTCTTCTATATTCAAGGTGGTGGTACACTTTGGTGTTCAGAGCAGGCAGTCAACAGGATCTTTTTCACTACATTATTCATAAGTTTGGACTTGTTTGGGACTAATATTCTTATTATCTACATATTTGAATTTATATATTTGATTTATATTTACTTGAAGAAGTTTTTAGAGCAGCAATGTAGATTTATATTTTTGTACACAATTTATCTAATTTTATTTGTCAGCTGCTATTTTTGATCTGTTAACGTGATTTCTGTTTGTTTATTTTTTTTATTAAAAAATATCTAGCTTGCACTCTCGGTTTTTGTTGTCTGAACAGTTGGAATCAGCTGTCAAAAGCACTATTATGATGATTATATAATGGACTAATCGGTTCTTAAATGGAAATTTTCATCCAATTTTCTTATCTGTAGTATGTGTATAGGCCACAACTCATAGCTGACAGCTAATTAACAAAACTGACGGAAGGAGCATTGTGTTTCATTTCACAACTGAATTTACTTCTCTGTATAGTTCTGTAAGCCTGCAATACAACCAAATAAACTGAAGTTAGAATATGCTTTTACACATAGGACAAAAGAGGAGTGGATGGTAACACTAACCCTGCGGGCTCTATTGGCGCCCCAGAGAGGCCGCAATAGGTGGGCGTGAACCAAATGGTGGGATTTTAAAGGTGAGGCTTGCTAGGGTATATATTTTAGATAAATAATAAGGAGACAAAGTAAAATAACAGAATTTTATTACAAAACCATTAAAAACAATCACATACAGTGATATATATTCATAGCATAAAGATACTTGATGTACAGAGAACCATTGAAGTGTGCTAGGGGCCACATGTGTCCGACATGTTTCGCCAGCAGGCTTCTTCTGGGACAATGCAAGAGTGGTGACCTCTACTCAGGTTCTAAGTATGAATAACATACAATCAATTTATACAAGTACACATGGTTAATTACAATCAATTATTGATATAGCAATATATTAGGGCTCACCAAAAGTTGTATCTAGAGCATAGCAGCAGTATCAGTATCCGTATATCAGAGATCATTGCGGTTTATCCAATGGCGGGTAACCACCCTGAACTAAATAGTCCAGCCAGACCTAACCCCGCTACTTTGACAGGAACCGGACCGAGCTCGGTCGAACCAAAGCAAATCTGAAAAAACCAACAATCCATAAAAAAGAGAGGAGCTAATTACTAAAAATCCCATATACCACTAGAGTAAAAAGGAGGAGCTCAGGTGTATATGAGTATAGTGAAAATACAAAGCAAAAAAGGGCGCACCAGCCTAGCGCATTATCCTTGGCAAGTTTATTTGGATAAAATTGTTTAAAATCAAATACTCACAAACAAACAAGAAGTTTCAGGCACATCAATTCCATACACCTGCCTCCTACCAGAGGATCAACGTCTTTACTGGAAGCAGAGGGCTGACGCGTTTCGAGGCTGTGCCTCTTCCTCAGAGCCTGGAGGCCATGGTCAAGTCCATAGTTTAAATATAGTATGTAGGGCCAGGCTACTATATTTAAACTATGGACTTGACCATGGCCTCCAGGCTCTGAGGAAGAGGCACAGCCTCGAAACGCGTCAGCCCTCTGCTTCCAGTAAAGACGTTGATCCTCTGGTAGGAGGCAGGTGTATGGAATTGATGTGCCTGAAACTTCTTGTTTGTTTGTGAGTATTTGATTTTAAACAATTTTATCCAAATAAACTTGCCAAGGATAATGCGCTAGGCTGGTGCGCCCTTTTTTGCTTTGTATTTTCAGTGTCTGGTCGACCACCCTGGTCGTAAGGGGCAGCAAAGCCTAGCCATCATGGATGCCTAATACCAGTACGAGTTCCAGGATTGTAACAGCCTGAGGACCAGGTTCCGAGCGCAGGAAAAGGGAGTGCTGTCCAGCACTTATCTTTTTTGGAATATATGAGTATAGTATCGATAGGTCTCCGAAAGCAGGGCCAAAAAAGCGAAGAGAGAATAGAAGAAAATAAAATAAAGAAATCATACTGGGTGTAGGCTATGGAGGGAGGAGCCTGCTAATGGAGCTGATCCCGACGGCCTGCTGAGTCTCCGAGCCACCGCCCAGAGAGATGTGAGGGAATGCTCTCTCACCTAGCCTCGATGCCTGCCTAGCTGGATCCCGCTACCCCCCCTCCCCGCTACCCGGAGGCCCCGACCCGGTCCTGGTTGCTGACCCTCCCTAAAGGCTTGGAGGAGGGAGGACGAGCACCCTGGGTCCCTCCTGGAGACTGGAATCGGCTGTGTATTGGAGAGGTGGCCGCCGAGCGCAGGGGCTGCTGAGACGCTGGGAGAGCCGGCGTCAAGGATCAGGAGAGAAGGTCTGATTGGAGTGAACACCGCCGAGGGATCCAGCTTGGAGAGACCCAGCAACATTGGACATCGTAATCATCCCCACCATACCACTCTACAAGGAACGCCACAGATTAGCCGAAGGGGACTGGTGAGAGGGGAAACCCCCCAGAATTTTCATATGAACGATATCAAAACAGTCTTTCTTAAAAATACTATCATCATTTTGGAGTGTATAACTTAAGAGCTAATGTGACTGTGATGGAAAAGTGGTGTGGGACCTTGCTTGCTTGAGTGCGAGAGAAACCCCCAGAGAGGTTGTACGTTTATTTCTCAACATCAGATCTTCTTGAAAAGCACTGTCTTATTATCATCTATAAGTATGCAGCTTAATAGAACAGAGGGACTAATCTGAAAAAAGTGCGGGACTATGCTTACTTAAGCGAGAGGGGAAATCCCCTAGAACCCCCCTGCATTGGATCATAAAATCAGCCTTCCTTGAAGCACTGTTAAATTATCACCCAGGAGTATATAGCTTAACCACTTGCCGACTGCCTAACGCCGATCTACGTCGGCAGTCAGCCCCTCACAGGCAAAGTGATGTAGGGCTACGTCACTAGCTTGTGAGGGTCTAGGGAGCGAGCGCGCGCCCCCGGAGGCGCGCTCCCGCGTGGTCACGGACCCCCCCGCGCGTGTGACCGGCGGACCCGATGTCCGCCGGTCACTCGGCGATCGGCGGGGGAGAGGGAGAATGTCAGGCAGCTTGTTTAAACAAGCCACCTGTCATTCTCCTTGCTGTTAAGACACTGATCACTCGGATCTAGTATGTAGATCCGTTGATCAGTGTCCTTACAGCTGAAGTTACAGCCAATCACAGTAGAAAGCACGCCCCTAGGGATACACACAGCCCCTCCCTCCCAAATAAAGTTAACCCCTTCACTACCAGTGTATTTTTACAGTAACAGTGCATATATATAGCACTGATTACTGTAGAAATGTCACTGGTAACCCCAAAAGTGTCAAAAATGTCAGTCAAGGGTCCGATCTGTCCGCCCCAATGTCGCAGTACCGCAAAAAAAATCGCAGATCGCCGCCATTACACGTTAAAAAAAAAAACAACAAAAATGACAAAAATCTTTCCCTTTGTTAGTAACTTTTGCACAAACCAATCAAAATACGCTTTTTGCGATTTTTTTTTTACCAAACATAGGTAGCATAAAACAAATTGGCCGAAAAAGTTAAAAAATTTTGATTTTTACATTTTTTTTGGGGGGAATTTCATATAAAAAAATGTGAAAAATATTGCTATTTTTGCAAAATTGACGCTCTTTTTTTGTTTATAGCGCGTGATCAAAAAATCGCACAGGTGATCAAATACCACCAAAAGAAAGCTCTGTTTGTGGGAAAAAAAGGACGCCAAATTTGTTTAGGTACAGCGTCGCACGACCGCGCAATTGTCCGTTAAAGTCACGCAGTGCCGAATCTCAAAATACCCCCTGGTCGGAATGGGGGTAAAATCTTCCGGGGCTTAAGTGGTTAAGAGTCAATGAGACTGTTGAGAAAAAATGTGCGGGACTCTGTTTACCAAAGTATGAGGGGAAACCCCTATAGAATTGCCCTCTATTTGATCTCATTCCTAGCCCTTCGTTAGAGTATCAGTATATTTTCATCTATGAGTTTATAGTTTGATGAGTCAGAGGGATGGTTGTGAAAATTGTGCGGGACGCTGCTTATGGTAGAGGGGAAACCCCCCAGGATTTTATTTCACATGATCTCAATATCAGCCCTCCTTGAAAGTACTGCTGAATTATCTTTCATGAGTGTATAGCTTAAGAATTGTCGGGACTGTTTGGAAAAAATGTGTGGGACTCTGCTTACTTATATAACTTAAGAGCTAATGTGACTGTGATGGAAAAGTGGTGTGGGACCCTGCTTGCTTGAGTGCGAGGGAAACCCCCCAGAGAGGTTGTACGTTTATTTCTCAACATCAGCTCTTCTTAAAAAGCACTATCTTATTATCATCTATGAGTATGCAGCTTAATAGAACAGAGGGACTAATCTGAAGAAAGTGCGGGACTATGCTTACTTAAGCGAGAGGGGAAATCCCCTAGAACCCTCCTGCGTTGGATCCTAAAATCAGCCTTTCTTGAAGCACTGCTAAATTATCACCCAGGAGTATATAGCTTAAGAGTTAACGAGACTGCTGAGAAAAAATGTGCGGGAATCTGTTTACCAAAGTATGAGGGGAAACCCCTATAGAATTGCACTACACTTGATCTCATTCCCAGCCCTTCGTGAAAGCATCTGTATATTTTCATTTATGAGTTTACAGTTTAATGAGTCAGAGGGATGGTTCTGAAAATTGTGCGGGACACTGCTTACTTATGGTAGAGGGGAAACCCCCCAGGACTTTATTGCACAGGATTTCAATATCAGCCCTCCTTGGAAGTACTGCTAGATTATCTTTCATGAGTGTATAGCTTAAGAATTGTCGGGACGGTTTGGAAAAAATGTGTGGGACTCTGCTTACTTAGGGAGGGGGGAAACCTACCAGAATCCTCCTTTATTGAATATAATATACCGGCCCTCTCTGAAAGCAAAGACATATTGTCATCTATGAGTATAAGGTCTAAGAGAAGGTGGGTTTGTGTTGAAAAGGTTCGGGACTCTGCCTGTTTGAATGAGAGGGGAAACCCCCCAGAATCCTTATATGACCAATTTCAAATACCAGCTTTCTTAGAAAGCACTGCTACAGTATTTATTTACAAGTGTATGCTTAAGAGCTAGTTGAACGGTTCTGGAAAAAGTGCGGGACTCTACTCACTTGGGTGAGGGCGGAAACCCCCCAGATCTTACTTACGCGCATTGAGAAATGTGCGGGAATCTGAGTACTTAAGTGAGAGGGGAAACCACCAAAATTTTCATACGTTTGACTTCAACAACAGCTTCCCCTAGTAGCACAGCTATATTATCATGCGTGAGTGTATAGCTTAAGAACTAGTGAGACTGTCGTGCAAAAAGTGTGGGACCTCTCTTACTTGAATCACTGAATAAATGTATATGATATTTAGTTCATACTGAAAATAGAGACATAAGAGGAAGCTATACTGAGGGCTTATTCCCCAGAGCCGAATCCACAATGAGAGGTAAACCGCCAAAGGAAGTGGCAGGGAAGCCTCCAAAAACTACAGCAAGCCCAGGAACAATTAAAAAATACATGACACCTGAGGGAAAAGGTCAAAACACACAGCCAGAGGATCAACCGGTTGTTAGACCCAAACAAAATACAGAGGGAACCAAGAAAACTAAGAATCAAAAGCATATAGGAGTAAGTGGAGAAGAAAGCCTACAAGTGTCAAGAGAAAGCAGTATAACAATAGAGGATGGAGACATGAATAGAGAAGATGAATTCAATGAAAAAGATTATCCACCATCAAAATCAGAAATGCGGGAAATGTTTGCCAGCCTTGAAAGATCCATCAAAGCCGAGATGGCTACATTACACGTCGACTGTGGGCATATTCTGGGCAGAGTAGAAGAAACAGAAGAAAAGGTGGAGTCCCAAGGAAAAGAACTAAAAAATGTAAAAGAACAAATGAGAAAAATGAAAATGGAGCAGAGAAATATGTTATACAAAATCGAAGACCAAGAGAATAGAAATCGAAGAAAAAATCTGAGAATAAGAGGATTACCAGAGAAAGGGCCAACAGAAAATTTAGAAGAAACCCTGGAGAAGTTATTTAACTCTCTGCTGGGAAAGGCGACCACAGATAAAATTGAGTTTGAGAGAATTCATAGGTTGCGTAAACCAACCAATCTACCAAAAGAGAAAACAAGAGATGTGATTGTAAGATTCCATAAATACGAGACAAGGGCCCAGATTTGGGGGAAAATGAGAAGTAGACCGGAATTAAAATATGACGGGGAGGACATTCAGATTTTCCCAGACCTGGCAAAAGAGACAATTAACAGAAAACGCATTCTTAGACCAATGGTAGAAATATTAAAGAAAAAAGATATACAATACTTTTGGAACTTCCCAGCAGGCCTAGGAGTGAGAAGAGATGGGAGGACAGTACTCCTTAGATACCCAGAGGAAACCAAAGACTTTTGTGAAGCAGTAAAAATCCCACTTATGGATATTCCAGGCTGGACAGACCAGGAGTGCCCAGAGGAAGAAGTTGATGAAGGAGAATTGAATCAGTGGAAACAGAAGAAAAAGATGAAAACAAAAGGATGAAAAAGGACTGGGGGGACCGGGGGGATTGGGGGAGGGCTGGCGGGAGAAGGGGAGGAGGGGAGGAGGAGCAAGTAAGAATAAAAAACGGGTGGCCCTATGGAGATCAGCGGGCCGTCACCATTAGACCCTACGGTAGGGAAGATGGGAGGGAACGGTGACCACTAGCAGAGCTCGACCTCGGCCACAAGTCGATTGGAAAGGGAGGAAGGAGAATCGACAACCCTGATGGAGGGACCAGGAATAGTTGGGGGAGGGGAGGGTAGGGGTGGGAAGAGGAAAGGGGAAGAAAGAGGGAAAAAGAAGTCAATAGATCAAAACGTCTCCTATAAGAAAATACAAGAATTAAGAGAACTCACAAGACAAGAAAAATCAGAGGGATTAATGCCATCTCTTAGGGATCCCTGGTGTTGGTTGAACAGTTTTTATGGCCACTTTAGAGTTGAAGAGATGATAGAGAAAGACAGTAATGAAGATTAAGAAACAATGGTTGTAGTTAACATATTATCTTACAATGTCCGAGGTTTAAACTCTCCAGAAAAAAGGAAAAAATTTTTAAAAGAAATTAGTTATTTGAAAGCAGATTTGACATTCTTACAGGAGACTCATTTATCTCATGCATCTAATATCAGATTGTATTCTAAGAGCTATCCTACCTGGTATTACGCGGACTCATCCGGGAGGAAGTCCAAGGGAGTAGCCATTGGCATTTCTAGGGGCCTTGGATTTGTTCTAGAGTCGAGAAAGGTAGACCCAGAGGGAAGATACCTCTTTTTAAGAGGAAAAATAGGAGATGAAGATTTGACCCTAGTAAATATATATAGTCCTAATGAGAGACAAGTAGACTTCCTAGGTAAAGTACTGGGAAAATTAATTTAAAAAAGGAGGAGTCATACTGGCAGGGGACCTCAATCTCTGCCTTGACCCTAAAGTAGATACCACATCAAAAACCCTACGGATAAATAAAGTACAGGCAAAGAAAATAAAGGAAAAATTATTTACAAATCAACTGGCAGATATCTGGAGAATTCTCTATCCGAAAGATAGAGATTATACATGTTACTCAAGTGTACATGGAACATACTCAAGATTGGATTATATACTAATCGAACATAGGTGGATCGAAAGGGTAAGCGAGGCAGAGATTGGGGTCAAGACTTGGTCGGACCATACCCCCATTATGGTAAAAATAAAAATGGCGAAAGAGCGACCTAGGATGGATGCTTGGAAAATAAATGAGGAGATTTTTGGAGATAAAAAGTGGGAAAAAGAAATAGTGAAAGAGTTGGAATTCTATTTTCAAATAAACGATACAAAAGATGCACCAAAAGACATGGTATGGGAAGCTCATAAGGCTTATATGAGGGGCATATTTATCTCAAAGGGGACCCAAAGGAAAAAAGAAAGAATAAAAGATAAGATTAGGCTAATGACAGAAGTACATCAATTAGAGCAAAAACATAAAAATACACAAGATATATTAATAAATAATTGACTTGAGGTGAAGAGAGAAGAATTGAAAGATCTGCTAGAACAGGAAATAAAGCAGGAAATGAAAAGATGCATAAAAGAAAAATACATTGAAAGTAATAAGGTTGGGAAAAACCTAGCAAAAATCCTGAAAAAGAAGAAAGGAAAAAATTTTGTAGAAAAAATTAAAAATAAAAATGGGGAAATAATTCAAACAACGACAGGAATAGCCAAAGAATTTCAAAACTACTATGCTAATCTTTATGCAGTAAAGAAAGGTGAGATACAGGGGAATGAAACAGAAAGGAGGGAGAAAATCAAAAAATACCTTGTAGACGCAGGACTGACAAAGATAGATGAGGAAAAGTTAACATTCTTAGAAAGACCAATTTCAGAACAAGAAATAGAGAGAGCCATTAAAGAAACAAGCCTAGGTAAAAGCCCAGGACCTTTTCATTTCCTGCTTTATTTCCTGTTCTAGCAGATCTTTCAATTCTTCTCTCTTCACCTCAAGTAAATTATTTATTAATATATCTTGCGTATTTTTATGTTTTTGCTTTAATTGATGTACTTCTGTCATTATATAAATCAAGTAGTGCAGCGCTATGAACAACAAAATAAATTGTGCTTAAAAAAGGATAGACAAATGCAATATGGTGACATAATATGCATCAAAAACGTAAGTCCATTCAGCACATGGAGATATAAAGAGTCCACTTAAAGAATGAATATCCCAAGATGTGGAAAACAGAATGGAAAACAGGCACCCGTGCAGATAGACAAGGTGGCAGCTTACCACAATGCGTGGGCCTCCAAATTAATGGAAAGGCCACTGAGAGCATAAGATGTTAGCTCTTATGGGCTGGACTCTCTCCTCTGCACGAACAGACCAGGTTTGCACTTCAATGATCCTCCGCCTATTCATAGGTCCAGGAATGACTCCGGAGTATATGGCAATATGTGGAGGAATGAAGATAACATAGTGTACTCCCGTATGATAAAAAACACAGCTTTATTATAGATTCTACTTACAAGAGGATGAATATGTACAAGCGACTGAGTAAAAAAAAAAAAAAAAGCGGCGTCCCGCTATAGTAAGCACTCTGACGAAACCGGTCGGGAGGTTCCGGACATCGCGTTTGTCACGCCCCCAGGACGCCGGCTGCATGCTTACTATAGCGGGACGCCGCTTTTTTTTTTTTTTTTTTACTCAGTCGCTTGTACATATTCATCCTCTTGTAAGTAGAATCTATAATAAAGCTGTGTTTTTTATCATACGGGAGTACACTATGTTATCTTCATTCCTCCACATATTGCCATATACTCCGGAGTCATTCCTGGACCTATGAATAGGCGGAGGATCATTGAAGTGCAAACCTGGTCTGTTCGTGCAGAGGAGAGAGTCCAGCCCATAAGAGCTAACATCTTATGCTCTCAGTGGCCTTTCCATTAATTTGGAGGCCCACGCATTGTGGTAAGCTGCCACCTTGTCTATCTGCACGGGTGCCTGTTTTCCATTCTGTTTTCCACATCTTGGGATATTCATTCTTTAAGTGGACTCTTTATATCTCCATGTGCTGAATGGACTCACGTTTTTGATGCATATTATGTCACCATATTGCATTTGTCTATCCTTTTTTAAGCACAATTTATTTTGTTGTTCATAGCGCTGCACTACTTGATTTATATACTGAATGGGACTGCTATGATTCCAGTGTTCTAGCTGCTATTTGCTTATGTCATTTGCTTATGTCATTTCACTATATTGAACTCATCTACCATTAAGCGCAGGATTCCCCCCCTTGATTTTAATTACTTCTGTCATTAGCCTAATCTTATCTTTTATTCTTTCTTTTTTCCTTTGGGTCCCCTTTGAGATAAATATGCCCCTCATATAAGCCTTATGAGCTTCCCATACTATGTCTTTTGGTGCATCTTTTGTATCGTTTATTTGAAAATAGAATTCCAACTCTTTCACTATTTCTTTTTCCCACTTTTTATCTCCAAAAATCTCCTCATTTATTTTCCAAGCATCCATCCTAGGTCGCTCTTTCGCCATTTTTATTTTTACCATAATGGTGGTATGGTCCGACCAAGTCTTGACCCCAATCTCTGCCTCGCTTACCCTTTCGATCCACCTATGTTCGATTAGTATATAATCCAATCTTGAGTATGTTTCATGTACACTTGAGTAACATGTATAATCTCTATCTTTCGGATGGAGAATTCTCCAAATATCTGCCAGTTGATTTGTAAATAATTTTTCCTTTATTTTCTTTGCCTATACTTTATTTATCCGTAGGGTTTTTGATGTGGTATCTACTTTAGGGTCAAGGCAGAGATTGAGGTCCCCTGCCAGTATGACTCCTCCTTTTTTAAACTCCATTAATTTTCCCAGTACTTTACCTAGGAAGTCTACTTGTCTCTCATTAGGACTATATATATTTACTAGGGTCAAATCTTCATCTCCTATTTTTCCTCTTAAAAAGAGGTATCTTCCCTCTGGGTCTACCTTTCTTGACTCTAGAACAAATCCAAGGCCCCTAGAAATGCCAATGGCTACTCCCTTGGACTTCCTCCCAGGTGAGTCCGCGTAATACCAGGTAGGATGGCTCTTAGAATACAATCTGATATTAGATGCTTGAGATAAATGAGTCTCCTGTAAGAATGTCAAATCTGCTTTCAAATAACTAATTTCTTTTAAAATTGTTTTCCTTTTTTCTGGAGAGTTTAAACCTCGGACATTGTAAGATAATATGTTAACTACAACCATTGTTTCTTAATCTTCATTACTGTCTTTCTCTATCATCTCTTCAACTCTAAAGTGGCCATAAAAACTGTTCAACCAACACCAGGGATCCCTAAGAGATGGCATTAATCCCTCTGATTTTTCTTGTCTTGTGAGTTCTCTTAATTCTTGTATTTTCTTATAGGAGACGTTTTGATCTATTGACTTCTTTTTCCCTCTTTCTTCCCCTTTCCTCTTCCCACCCCTACCCTCCCCTCCCCCAACTATTCCCGGTCCCTCCATCAGGGTTGTCGATTCTCCTTCCTCCCTTTCCAATCGACTTGTGGCCGAGGTCGAGCTCTGCTAGTGGTCACCGTTCCCTCCCATCTTCCCTACCGTAGGGTCTAATGGTGACGGCCCGCTGATCTCCATAGGGCCACCCGTTTTTTATTCTTACTTGCTCCTCCTCCCCTCCTCCCCTTCTCCCGCCAGCCCTCCCCCCCTCCCCCAATCCCCCCGGTCCCCCAGTCCTTTTTCATCCTTTTGTTTTCATCTTTTTCTTCTGTTTCCACTGATTCAATTCTCCTTCATCAACTTCTTCCTCTGGGCACTCCTGGTCTGTCCAGCCTGGAATATCCATAAGTGGGATTTTTACTGCTTCACAAAAGTCTTTGGTTTCCTCTGGGTATCTAAGGAGTACTGTCCTCCCATCTCTTCTCACTCCTAGGCCTGCTGGGAAGTTCCAAAAGTATTGTATATCTTTTTTCTTTAATATTTCTACCATTGGTCTAAGAATGCGTTTTCTGTTAATTGTCTCTTTTGCCAGGTCTGGGAAAATCTGAATGTCCTCCCCGTCATATTTTAATTCCGGTCTACTTCTCATTTTCCCCCAGATCTTGGCCCTTGTCTCGTATTTATGGAATCTTACAATCACATCTCTTGTTTTCTCTTTTGGTAGATTGGTTGGTTTACGCAACCTATGAATTCTCTCAAACTCAATTTTATCTGTGGTCGCCTTTCCCAGCAGAGGGTTAAATAACTTCTCCAGGGTTTCTTCTAAATTTTCTGTTGGCCCTTTCTCTGGTAATCCTCTTATTCTCAGATTTTTTCTTCGATTTCTATTCTCTTGGTCTTCGATTTTGTATAACATATTTCTCTGCTCCATTTTCATTTTTCTCATTTGTTCTTTTAGATTTTTTAGTTCTTTTCCTTGGGACTCCACCTTTTCTTCTGTTTCTTCTACTCTGCCCAGAATATGCCCAAAGTCGACGTGTAATGTAGCCATCTCGGCTTTGATGGATCTTTCAAGGCTGGCAAACATTTCCCGCATTTCTGATTTTGATGGTGGATAATCTTTTTCATTGAATTCATCTTCTCTATTCATGTTTCCATCCTCTATTGTTATACTGCTTTCTCTTGACACTTGTAGGCTTTCTTCTCCACTTACTCCTATATGCTTTTGATTCTTAGTTTTCTTGGTTCCCTCTGTATTTTGTTTGGGTCTAACAACCGGTTGATCCTCTGGCTGTGTGTTTTGACCTTTTCCCTCAGGTGTCA
The DNA here is from genome assembly GCF_965119305.1 of Pelophylax lessonae. NCBI lineage: Eukaryota > Metazoa > Chordata > Amphibia > Anura > Ranidae > Pelophylax > Pelophylax lessonae. The sequence continues at coordinate 69,505,115 of NC_138779.1, read as the reverse complement.
TGTATTTTTTAATTGTTCCTGGGCTTGCTGTAGTTTTTGGAGGCTTCCCTGCCACTTCCTTTGGCGGTTTACCTCTCATTGTGGATTCGGCTCTGGGGAATAAGCCCTCAGTATAGCTTCCTCTTATGTCTCTATTTTCAGTATGAACTAAATATCATATACATTTATTCAGTGATTCAAGTAAGAGAGGTCCCACACTTTTTGCACGACAGTCTCACTAGTTCTTAAGCTATACACTCACGCATGATAATATAGCTGTGCTACTAGGGGAAGCTGTTGTTGAAGTCAAACGTATGAAAATTTTGGTGGTTTCCCCTCTCACTTAAGTACTCAGATTCCCGCACATTTCTCAATGCGCGTAAGTAAGATCTGGGGGGTTTCCGCCCTCACCCAAGTGAGTAGAGTCTCGCACTTTTTCCAGAACCGTTCAACTAGCTCTTAAGCATACACTTGTAAATAAATACTGTAGCAGTGCTTTCTAAGAAAGCTGGTATTTGAAATTGGTCATATAAGGATTCTGGGGGGTTTCCCCTCTCATTCAAACAGGCAGAGTCCCGAACCTTTTCAACACAAACCCACTTTCTCTTAGACCTTATACTCATAGATGACAATATGTCTTTGCTTTCAGAGAGGGCCGGTATATTATATTCGATAAAGGAGGATTCTGGGGGGTTTCCCCCCTCCCTAAGTAAGCAGAGTCCCACACATTTTTTCCAAACCGTCCCGACAATTCTTAAGCTATACACTCATGAAAGATAATCTAGCAGTACTTCCAAGGAGGGCTGATATTGAAATCCTGTGCAATAAAGTCCTGGGGGGTTTCCCCTCTACCATAAGTAAGCAGTGTCCCGCACAATTTTCAGAACCATCCCTCTGACTCATTAAACTGTAAACTCATAAATGAAAATATACAGATGCTTTCACGAAGGGCTGGGAATGAGATCAAGTGTAGTGCAATTCTATAGGGGTTTCCCCTCATACTTTGGTAAACAGATTCCCGCACATTTTTTCTCAGCAGTCCCGTTAACTCTTAAGCTATATACTCCTGGGTGATAATTTAGCAGTGCTTCAAGAAAGGCTGATTTTAGGATCCAACGCAGGAGGGTTCTAGGGGATTTCCCCTCTCGCTTAAGTAAGCATAGTCCCGCACTTTCTTCAAATTAGTCCCTCTGTTCTATTAAGCTGCATACTCATAGATGATAATAAGACAGTGCTTTTTAAGAAGAGCTGATGTTGAGAAATAAATGTACAACCTCTCTGGGGGGTTTCCCTCGCACTCAAGCAATCAGGGTCCCACACCACTTTTCCATCACAGTCACATTAGCTCTTAAGTTATATAAGTAAGCAGAGTCCCACACATTTTTTCCAAACAGTCCCGACAATTCTTAAGCTATACACTCATGAAAGATAATTCAGCAGTACTTTCAAGGAGGGCTGATATTGAGATTATGTGAAATAAAATCCTGGGGGGTTTCCCCTCTACCATAAGTAAGCAGCGTCCCGCACAATTTTCAGAACCATCCCTCTGACTCATCAAACTATAAACTCATAGATGAAAATATACTGATACTTTCACGAAGGGCTAGGAATGAGATCAAATGTAGTGCAATTCTATAGGGGTTTCCCCTCATACTTTGGTAAACAGAGTCCCGCACATTTTTTCTCAACAGTCTCATTGACTCTTAAGCTATATACTCCTGGGTGATAATTTAACAGTGCTTCAAGGAAGGCTGATTTTATGATCCAACGCAGGGGGGGTTCTAGGGGATTTCCCCTCTCGCTTAAGTAAGCATAGTCCCGCACTTTTTTCAGATTAGTCCCTCTGTTCTATTAAGCTGCATACTTATAGATGATAATAAGACAGTGCTTTTCAAGAAGATCTGATGTTTGAGAAATAAACGTACAACCTCTCTGGGGGTTTCCCTCGCACTCAAGCAAGCAAGGTCCCACACCACTTTTCCATCACAGTCACATTAGCTCTTAAGTTATACACTCCAAAATGATGATAGTATTTTTAAGAAAGACTGTTTTGATATCGTTCATATGAAAATTCTGGGGGGTTTCCCCTCTCACCAGTCCCCTTCGGCTAATCTGTGGCGTTCCTTGTAGAGTGGTATGGTGGGGATGATTACGATGTCCAATGTTGCTGGGTCTCTCCAAGCTGGATCCCTCGGCGGTGTTCACTCCAATCAGACCTTCTCTCCTGATCCTGGACGCCGGCTCTCCCAGCGTCTCAGCAGCCCCTGCGCTCGGCGGCCACCTCTCCAATACACAGCCAAATCCAGTCTCCAGGAGGGACCCAGGGTGCTCGTCCTCCCTCCTCCAAGCCTCAGGGAGGGTCGGCAACCAGGACCGGGTCGGGCCACCGGGTAGCGGGGAGGGGGGGTAGCGGGATCCAGCTAGGCAGGCATCGAGGCTAGGTGAGAGAGCATTCCCTCACATCTCTCTGGGCGGTGGCTCAGAGACTCAGCAGGCCGTCGGGATCAGCTCCATTAGCAGGCTCCTCCCTCCATCAGCCGACCGTATGTGATTGTTTTTAATGGTTTTGTAATAAAATTCTGTTATTTTACTTTGTCTCCTTATTATTTATCTAAAATATATACCCTAGCAAGCCTCACCTTTAAAATCCCACCATTTGGTTCACGCCCACCTATTGCGGCCTCTCTGGGGCGCCAATAGAGCCCGCAGGGTTAGTGTTACCATCCACTCCTCTTTTGTCCTATGTTCAAACAGGGATGTGGTGTTAGCTTGCTGGGTACATTGGCCAGTTTAGGCATGGCGTCTCTCCTCTTTATAATGCTTTTACACATGTTGCTCTCAAATACAAACAATAGACACATTTCTTTTGGAGAGAGCCCAATTTCAAATCTTGCTCAAATACATAGCAGTGTAATCCAAACATACTACAATCTTTAACAAAGAATAAAAAAACTTACAAGCATATGTATATCAGAGGAAAAAAAATGAGAGCTTCACTAGTGTGCTTCTGGAAGATAAATTGGCTCCACATTGATGTGAGTTTAAAACTTTATTAAAAAATGCAAAACACTTCCTGTTTCCTTCCTGAAATGAAAAAGAATGCAATTTCAGAGAACAACCAATAGATGACTTCATCATTGAGGTGGCAAAGATGGCAGCTTGTACAAAATGGCTGCAAAGTATTAATCTCTTCTCTCTTTATTTGATATGTTTCATGCAACTTTCCAAAAGCTAAAAATATATCTGATAAACTGAGATATTCTGCAACAATGGAAATTCCCAATCTCTCAGAATACGAACCCTGTCTGGATATCTTGACCACAGGACATTAATATCTTCTACAAAAGTCCCTTGGAAAGTCCCTCATGAAAATTGCAAGCGTCACAATATAGACTTTTAACACTAAACTTACTAAATCATTCTGCTAATTCCGATTGGACAATAATATCTTAATACAACCTACTTTTCACACGTCATATGGTATATTTAATCTCAGACGCGGAACAATAAAAATTAGATCACTTTGATTCAGCCATTTTGAGTCTGGTCTGATCTCTATGTAGCTATATATCTTTGATTTGGTATCACTGACTAATAGGTAACAGGTATTTTGTACTTGATAGGAAAAGATTCCACAACAATCATTAACACAATAATAATGTATTAGACAGCAAAAATAACTGTACAATGTTGATCATACATGAGGGCAGGAAGCAGCAAAACTAGGAGGTTGCTACACAACACAAGCAGCTTAGGCGCTAAAAGACAATCAACTTCACTTCCTGTTTGTTAAGCTTTCTGTTTGTGGATCAGCTGATCCCTGTGTTCCAGCTACTTTGTTTCCAGTGACCTATGCTTCACCATTGTTCAACCGCGGCGGGAAGCTTTCTCATACAGGATATGCCCTCCATCCAAATCTCCCAGTATACCGTGGTTTCCCCTCATCATCAGGGCCCTCCGGCTAACCTCTGCTACATTCAGCTCTGGCTTCTTGAAGTTTTTTATTGCTGTTTCATTGTTGTAATAAACTGTGTTTTATCTTATTTCTGGCTACGGATGTTACTGGGTTCTGGACTTCCAATCATCACTATTAGTGTTGGATGAATGGTTCTGCCCGAGCATGAGTTTGGACCAAACATTGGCTGTTTGCCCGTTCGGCGAACACCTGAATTGTCAGGGCGTTTGACCATTTGGCTTGCGCTGCACAGTGCATTAAAAGCCCTTGTTGGCTGAAGCAATCAGGGCACAGTCAGGGCACAGAACACTGCCAGCCATGATTGGAGAGTAATGATGACTGTCCCCAATCATGGCTCATTGCTCATTGACCCACCCTAAACTATAAAAGGTTCCTACTCAGAGCAGCCATTTGCAGTGTGATATTGGAGTGGAGATAGATAGAACAGGGCTCTGCTCATTGCTACTAGCGAGTTAGTGTGCCATAGTGTGTTATTGTGATTCAATTGTGAGTGTAAAGTATCAGTGTAGTGTGAATATAGTGATAGTGCAGCGTGAGTGTAGTGTGACCATCAATTTTTACTGTGGTGTCAGTTTAGTATTTCAATACAAGCACATCAAGCATAGCAACAACACCAGCCATTTGGGTACCACATGCTTGACAAGGCATTTAACCTCCCAACACTCAGGCTGTTGGCAAGAGCACCTGAAAGGGATGCAATTCTGCACAGCTCTGTAAGTCTCTGCCTATGTGAAGGGGGAGGGGGTGCCTTTCCTCCAATCAGCTGTCTTGGCTGTATGCGAAGAATTCACTTCCAGTGCTTAGCAGGAAGAGGAAATCCCTAACACGATGTGCACTTTCCAAGGAATATAAAAAGCTGAAGACATATACATGAAAAATCTTATGTAGGGAGATTTGTTTCATCCCTATGTATCATCTCAGGCGATTCACTTCACTGGGTTTATGTGAGTGTTTACATCTACTTTAAAGAGGAGTTTATGTAATGCCTTTCCAGACCCTGCTAGGTTACAGTCTCATGGTAAAGCTGGTTAGGGGGATTCTGTTGGTCAGGAGAGGAGTGGTAGAGAAGGGGGCCGCCTCAGTGACACATTTCTAAATTTTTTTAGTCCTCGGCGCCCAGGGCTGTCAGCTTCTATATCCCATCCGCAGTGTCTGCATCATATAGTGGGAGATTATCTAGGTGGCAAAAACAGACATGGAAATCTTTCCAGTTGATGTTTTATGCAGGAGGTGACCAGCGCTATGGAGTTTATAATAAATACAAAAAAAGACCTAAGGTGTAAGCTGCCAACAACCAACCCTGAAAGGGTTAAAAGTGATAAAAATGTAAGAAAGGTTGAAATCGGCGCTACCTTCAAAGTGCTAATGTGCCAAATAAATAAATAAATAGTGTATGAAATAAAGTGCTGGTGTGTATTATTTATTTAAAGTGCTCATATGCTGAGTGATAACGGGTTAAATATTGCAACACTTATTAATCATAAGTGCTAGTGCCAGAAAAAACTTGAAAAGAAACCAAACCCAGTGCTTTATTCAAATTAATATTGTGTGTTACAGTGGTAAATCGTGGAAGTTTACATAAATAACATATAAACAGAAAGTGCTTATTTTATTGAATAATGACTGTAAAATAATAACCTGTTATTATGACGTGCTGTGATCAAAAAGTGATGTGAAACTTCACATATATATACAGGTGAAAAAATAAATGAAGTAGTGAGTCCTCTCTAGTAGAGAAATGAGAAAACAGGTGTTGATAAAAAGAAAAAGGAGAGCACGGGTTGCAAACACCAATGTAGCCACTAGGTGTCGCACCCGGCCAGTATACCACCTGTATATCAATAGGGACCAATATGGAATCCTGGGGTTCCCTCACCACGATCTCTCCTCGTCCCGAGTACCTCAGAATACAAAAAGAGAGAGAGAGGGGGACCCCTTGGTGCGATGTATGGTGCCAATTTTTTAAGGGCGAGGTAGTAACTCACGGTTAGGCTGTCCTCGATCAGTGAAGAGAAGCCGGGAAGCTTCCGCGTTCCACGGCCCAAGCTCCAAATACCGGAAGTGACGTATTGACGTAAGACTCCACTACGTCACTTCCGGTATTTGGAGCTTGGGCCGCGGAACGCGGAAGCTTCCCGGCTTCTCTTCACTGATCGAGGACAGCCTAACCGTGAGTTACTACCTCACCCTTAAAAAATTGGCACCATACATCGCACCAAGGGGTCCCCCTCTCTCTCTCTTTTTGTATTCTGAGGTACTCGGGACGAGGAGAGATCGTGGTGAGGGAACCCCAGGATTCCATATTGGTCCCTATTGATATACAGGTGGTATACTGGCCGGGTGCGACACCTAGTGGCTACATTGGTGTTTGCAACCCGTGCTCTCCTTTTTCTTTTTATCAACACCTGTTTTCTCATTTCTCTACTAGAGAGGACTCACTACTTCATTTATTTTTTCACCTGTATATATATGTGAAGTTTCACATCACTTTTTGATCACAGCACGTCATAATAACAGGTTATTATTTTACAGTCATTATTCAATAAAATAAGCACTTTCTGTTTATATGTTATTTATGTAAACTTCCACGATTTACCACTGTAACACACAATATTAATTTGAATAAAGCACTGGGTTTGGTTTCTTTTCAAGTTTTTTTCTGGCACTAGCACTTATGATTGATAAGTGTTGCAATATTTAACCCGTTATCACTCAGCATATGAGCACTTTAAATAAATAATACACACCAGCACTTTATTTCATACACTATTTATTTATTTATTTGGCACATTAGCACTTTGAAGGTAGCGCCGATTTCAACCTTTCTTACATTTTTCCAGTTGATGATTCACTGGGTTACTGGGTCATGAAAATAGACCACTGGCCAGAGCTTTCCCAGTATACAATTGAGCTGCTGGGCTGCCCTGCATTCAGCATGCTTTCCGAACGGGCATTCATTGCTACCGGAGGTTTTGTGACAGATAAAAGAGCACGTCCACAGACTCCAATGACCTGGATTAGCAGCATATATCAAGCCCCTGATGCTGATGTCGCTGATTAAGTGTTTTCTGGATCTGGAATCTCTGGAAGACTGTCTATGCTTCCTAGCTTTGTGGGTGTTGATTTTCTCTGGAAGTAATTTTTTGGTATAGGTTTCGTGGGAATAATTAACACTCAAGGACCAATTTTTTTGCACCTGTTTCACAGGTGTATACCATTTAAATTTTTTACACCAAGGCAAATTCTTGCTTTCATTAAAAGCATCTCTATAGGAATAAGGTGTAAAGGCCTTACCGACACCCAAAGCCCAATTTTTCCACACCTGTTACTTCTATCCAAAGTCTGCGAAACAGACACCAGAATTTATCCAACAAAAATCTTTAATTTTGATCCGAGTGCACAAAAGTGTGGCCACATCTTGCGGACTGGCTTCCCAAGCCGTTGTTTATAAAATAAAGAAAGCTTGCATGGAAAATGTCATTTTTTTTCCTTTATAAATGTCATTTTTTGCTGCAGTAGGTTCTATACATGATACAGATGCGCCACTTTACAGGCAGAGTAAGACCCCCCCCCCCCCCCCCGCCACTATATTTAAAGGAATTTTTTTTATTGTTTCACTTTAAGCATCGGTAAATCATGTCCCCCAGGGCAGTACTCAGACCCCCTTACCCTTTGTATGCCCGATAACTTTCATCTAACCCCTCAAAATAGACACTTTTGATTTAACCAGTTCGGTTCCTATAGACTTTTATTGAACTACAGATTTTTGCGATGTTCGAAAGTTCTGGCGCAAACTGAACCTGAGGGTGTTGGCCCATCTCTAATCACTATCATTAGCCCTATACATATGACTCATGGACAGTTCACATTCTGGTGCAATATAGCATGAGCGCCTAATGAGGGTTTGGTTGTGTAAAAACTAGGTAGTTAAACTGTGGTTTTTCCTGCCCCCTATCACTTGTCTTAATGGTGACATGCAGCTGCTCACAGCAATGCATATTCTGCAGCTGCATTGCTCTGCTTCATGGGTGCAGCAAATATTAGACAGCATGTTGCTTTTGGCAAAAATGACTAATGCAGGTCTATATGATCTTTGGAGCAGCCCAGCAACAGTGTGCAATGCACACAATTTCAGCACTGTAATGCAACATTTAAAAAGTTAAATCAGACATATTGCCTCCTCACTGCCTGCCAAATGCTACTGAAAAGCGATCTGGGCATGGATTGCTTTTCAGAAGTGTTGTAGAGAAGAGTGTACATTCTCTGATATTGTTGAACGAGACTTCATTGACAAGTAATAGTCCACAGAAGACATTTCCAGGATTGTTAATTTCTTAGGTCTCTTAGCTCATACAGATCTCACTGGTTCCTCCCGCCATACTCCATGGATGCAGTAGTGACCTGGAGGGCAGCAGTTGGAACCAGTTATATCTGCAGGAAACCCAAGAGATTAGTACTCCTGGAAGTGTCAGCTATGGACTTTGGAGCACAGCAATAATGCAGCGTTCAGCAACAAGGTGCCAGGAAAGGTGAGTTTGTACACCCTTATTTTACAGATAAAGCTTTTCTTAGAATCTCTACTATAGTGACAGAGTCCTTTTAAAAGTTAGCTATTGTTCTGGCAGACACCTGGAAACCTCTTCACCTCAAATCCCTACCCCCCACAACACAAGCCACTCTAATGGCCTGGAGGAAACTAATCTCCTCCTCAGCTCTCCGTTCACCTTCCTCCACCCTCCGTATCCCTATACAAGTACTAGACATACTTATCCCTTACTTAGCGACTTAAAAAAGGCATGACTATGGCCTACGATGGTTGGACGAACTCACGGATGCCCAAGGTATCAAACCTTTAACTGAATCTATACGGACCTACGGCCTACTCCCTTCCATATCCTACTCCTACGCACAAGTTTGCACCTTCCTATCCAAATACTCCCCCACTATACAGCTGGATAGCCAAGCTCAGGAATTCTACACAGCCACAGAGGAAAGGAAGAAAGGAATGTCCCTATCTTACAATACAATAAATGGGAAAGCCACCTTCAATAAACCCCCCCCCCCCCATGTTGAAATGGGAAACCGGCCTAGATAGACGTTTTACTTCAAAACAATGGATTTAAGCATTTAACGCAATAACTACAGCCTCACATTGCACCAACCATTGGGACCTATCCCAAAAAATCATTTCCAGGTGGTACAAAACCCCGGTTCTCCTTGCGAAATGTATCCCTTATTTCTCACCACTCTGTTGGAGAGGCTGTGGACACCAGGCCAACATACATCATGTATTCTGGTCTTGTGTTGGCATAACCAGCTATTGGCGGAAAATTTTCCAGATTATGGCGGATATCTCTGGAATCCTAAAAGCTCCTGACCCGACCTTGGCCATCCTCCATATAGACATAAACGACTACCCTGGCACATACAGGAACATTATTGTACACCTCCTGCTAGCAGCTAAACCTGTTATTGCCAAACACTGGAAAGACAGCTCGGTCCCTAGCCCTTCAGAAGTCCTCGCACAGGTCAATTTGAACCACCAGTATGAACGCCTCTTGGCAGCCAGAACCCGTACATCACTGACTTCGTTTGCAATGGGAAGCTTGGTCGACTTGGTATGTTTGATGCTATATCTAATGTTTCCTACTAGACTCTATACTCTGGACTCTATACTCTGGTCAATTCTATGCCATATACTTAGAGAGATGTCTACTTTGTTACTGAATATTAATCTGTAACCAATCTTCACATGCTGCGACTGTTTCTTACTTGTTCATTTGTTTATATTTGTTAAATTTTAATAAAGATTATTTGGAAAAATAAAAGTCAGCTATTGTTAATATCATTTAGATCTGCAATTTAAAGGTTAGCGGTTCAGAGCAGATGGTCAGTATAGACAGACATGATATATTTTACAAATGCGCCAACATAACAAATTCATTTTTCAGCATTTACTTTTGATAATAGCTCAATTGCAGTGAGAGAGAGCAACCATTATTAAACTCTGGCCAGAGAGAAATGCTTGCAGCTGTACACTGGAAAGGCAATGACAGAAAAAGCAACCTGACTGTCCTGATAAATAAATACACTCAGTCAGGAGCACAAGCCTGGCAGACACACAATTCAGAATCTCTTCTGTAGGCAGGGATTTCAAAGTAGCTGTGCCAGATTATGTAGGCATCTTTCACATTGACTCTGGGGGATCCATACCTTGTAGAATAAATGTTGGTAATTTGATGGCTACCGGGAGGCCAATATACAGTATAATATATACCTAAAAAAAGCTGCAGCGTTATGGCCCAAATGATGTGACTATTTGACAATGCATTGTTTGTTTTTATTATTATTATTATTACAATACAGGATTTATATAGCGCCAACAGTTTTCACAGCGCTTTACAACATGAGCGCAGACAGTACAGTTTCAGTACAATTTATTACAGGAGGAATCAGAAAACCCTGCTTGTTAGAGCTTACAATCTAGGAAGGAGGGTCAAGTGATACCAAAGGTAATAACTATAAGGGATGATCTGATAGAGAAAATAAAGAATAAAGAATCAGTAAAACTGCAATGGTTGTATATTTGCTGTTGAATCATTCGTATCAATAACAGAATATACAACTAGATACTGCAAAACAATTGTTTTTTTTTTTCCTCATACTTCCATATAAAAAAAACACATTCCCAATTGTGCTCATCAGCCTAGAAACATTCACCTTTTTTACTGTATATAGTTCCAATTACACCTTGCTGCTCTCAACTTGATAGGGAGGTCAACTACAATAATATGAAGCAACAGAGTGCACAGGTATGGTGAAATAAATATCAAAAACAAAATATATTATGTTTAAAGGATAAGTCCACCCTTAAAGTAAAATTCCTGCATTTATTGATCTCCACGATCTAACACTACCCAATGCATAAGGGAACTATCCCAGATAGAAGTTGAAGGTGACATTTTGTTGGTCACTGCAGATGTATCTTCTTTATACACTGTTATTCCTCATGCCTTGGGTTATGAAGTGGTGAGTGTTTTCTTGGACTTAAGGGAAGAGATTCTTCTGAAACAGAAAAGGTTCATTCTGGAACTGTTGGAGTTTGGAATGGAGTATAATTATTTCTATTATGGGGGAATTTCGCCCCAGCCTCGCCAATCTATTTATGGCCTTTTGGGAGGATCAAAATATCTATTCAGATATGGACTGTAGAGTATTTCTGTGCAGATGATACATTGACGATGCCCTGCTACTGTGGAGGGGGATGAGAATTCCCTACATAGTTTCGTGGAGAGATTAAATTGTAATGATTGGGGCATCAGATTTACATACAATTTCAGCAGCTCGTCTGTCAATTTTCTTGATGATCTTATCATCTTCAGAAACGGTAAAGGTTTTTCTACCAAAACATTTTTCAAAGCTACTGATAAAAATGGCTTTATATCTTTAGACAGTTGCCATCATCCCACCTGGTTGAAGGCGGTCTTTACAGGACAGTTTAGACGTATACGTCATAACTGTACTATGAGGTCAGACTTCAACATACAGGCAACAATTCTGAAAGAAAAGTTTGTACAAAAGGGATATGACCCCACACTATTGGAACAAGATATTAAGGCGGTTGATGATCTAGATCACTCAGAATTATTGTCCTCTAGTACTTGTAAGAAAAGAGGGGAGTTCTCTAAGTTTGAGACAAACTTTATCACGACCTTCTCTAGGCAATATAGATGGGTCAATAAAATGTTCCAAAAACATTGTAAGGTCTTGAAGGTCTTAGGCCCTACTCTCCCTGATAGACCTAATGTAATTTTCAAAAGGGCACATAACTTAAAAAATTTGGTGGCACCGAATCCTATAGACAGACCCATCCAATCTTCTATGTTTGGAAATCTGAAAGGTTTTTTCCTCTGTAGAAAATGCAATGTGCGTATTCACTCCAAGACCATAAAAACTTCTAAATTAATATCTTCTGTCACTAAAAAGGAATATTCGATCAGGAGTTTTATTACTTGTTATACTAAAGGGGTGGTCTACCTTTTACGTTGTACTTGCAGTTTTCAATACAAAGGAAGGACGGTTAGTACCCTTAACATCAGAGTGGGGGAACACCTGGTGAACATCAGGAAAGGGTTTTTAGGACATAGTCTGTCTAAACATTTCATGAAGTGCCACCATAAAAATCCTGCCTCTTTAGAAGTGGTAGCGATAGAAAAGTACACTCCACACTGGAGAGGGGATAATATGAAGAGAACAATCTCCAAAAATAAACTCAATGGATTTATGACCCTATAATGTTATCCATTGGGGTTAAATGTGGATTGGGACATAAATGCTTTCATCAATAACAACTAACCTTATCATCTTGCTGGTCACTTTTTCTTTAAAAACATAGTAATACAAGCTGTTATCATCAATACTTTTCAGTGTGTAAAGGCGAGAGTCTTCCCATCTAATACAAAAGGAATTTGGGCTTGAGTGTTTTGTATCAATGCATGGGGGATTTATAGTCTCATTGCATTGATACATAATTATTACATCACAACTTTTTTTTTCCTGAATAAGTTTTATTCAATAAAAAGACTATTTTAATAAAGTTTTTAATTTTTTTTCTTTTTGAATTATTAAACTATGGATGCATAGGATGCAGAGGCTAAGCGAAAGTAGTGGTTTTTATATTTCCGGGGGTTCCTTTGTGTGGGACCGGAAGCCTCTCTCCTTTTGAATATTTAATATGGATGTGACAATACAGGCTGTACTCCAAACCCCGGACGCCTGTTTTAGGGGAAACGCGTCAGGTGGAGGAGCTGTATCGTCACGCTGCTCGGTCCGTGCTGCAGGTGGCCGAGCTCTCCTGTTGCCTAAATGTTTTTCTAAGCTGTGAACATTCCATCTACATGTAAGTGCAATATTTTTTAATTTTATTAAAAGTTTTAGAGATAATGCACTATTGGCCATTTTTCATTCTTCATGTCGTACTGTGCCAAACGTGGAATGTCCCGTTTCATTGGTGAGAGATTCAGTGTCAATGTCTGTGGGTTATGTTAGCATCGGAGGCATGTACAGAGGTTCAGCCTTTCCAGTTTGGAGACATCAATCTATACTAAAGTCAGGCTCGATTTTACCCGCGGGAGGTCTTAAGTCAGTAGCTGCACTGATAATTCTGGAATCTGGTAAGCAGCCATCCATTTGTGTGAGCACAGAGGAGTTTCATGCTACACTAGTGGGTGTCAGCTGTGTGGAATTACTCTCACCATCTCACCGCAGTCAGAATCCATATAAACTTTCTGTTCATAGAATCTACATATTATGTAATTTCAACCTGGACTTTGAGCACTCTGTTTTTAGCTCTTAGCACTATTATCGATTGCCTATTCACCACTTTTTGTTTTTGTGCACTGTCTTTTGATTTTTAAAGTTGCAAATATACATTGAAAGTATAAATAAGTTGCGCTAAAAATTACGTAATACATTATCCAAATAAATACACATGTGAACGTGACTACAGGAGTGTATGAATACAATACACAAATTGTAATATATGAAATGTTAAACATTTTGCATAAATTAAACTATCATGCAAAATAAACAAATATTGTAGTGCAAAAAGTGCATGAGAATGAATACAAACACGTTTTACATAAATAAACCATGCATATAAACAAATAATTTAAATATGCATTAATTAAATAAACGAAATAGTCCAGTGCAGGTGATAAGAAACTCAAAGTAACAATGGTGACAGTTCGAAAAATTGTGAAATAATCGCAGAAATCTCAAGAAGTGAATACATCCACCGCTGGTGTGACAATCCCCCACCGCATACAGGTCTGCTTACCAAATATACAAGGGTAGCCAAACACCAAGCATCCAAGGCAGCAGGGCTTCCGACCAGCAATATGGAAATATTCTGAAGGGGGTCCCCAGTCAAGGAGGAGAGGCAGCAACTAGCCAAAGATCCTGTCACACTCTCAATCAACCGGAGTTAGATTGGGGCCGCCATGTAAAAAATAGGCTCCATAGTGTAAAACCATCTTTGCCCTCACGGCGTGCGGACATCACCTAGTGAACCCAGAAGTGACGGGCAGAACATGGTGCTGACTGGCTCGCTTGTTTTTATGCTCATTTTATCAATGATTTTGTAAGTGTTACTCTATATTTTAATAAATGGCAAAGATATCATTGAACATTGGCATTAGTAGTATTAAAAAAAAAAAAAATAAACAAAACTTCCAGTATATATACCATAGTTTGTAAACGCTATAACTTTAATGCAAACCAATCAATATACACTTATTAGGAATTTTTTTTTACAAAAGACATGTAGCAGAATGCATTTTGTCCTACATTTATGAATATTTATTTTTATTATTATTATTGAATATGTTTTGTAGCAGAAAGTAAAAAACTATTGCTTTTTTTTCATTTATGTCTTTTTTCATTGATATAATAAAAAAATAAAAAACCCAGTGGTGATCAAATACCACCAAAAAAAGCACATACTACCCACAGTAAACATTGTTAGGGTCCCTTCATATGGGCGTTCTGCCTGGCGGACTCCGTTTTGCTTAGCGGGGATCAATCCACCGATTCCCACTGAGCAGGCAGATGACAGGTCCATCTCTACTTACTGTGCTGAGATGGACCTTTTAGATTCCCGCTCTCCAATTTGGGAGATCGGATGAAAATAGACCACTTGTCTGTTTTCAGCCGATCCTATCTGATCTGATCCTCCAGACGGAGGGTAAATAGGGTTTCCATCTGTCTGGATTTTACGGACAGGATCAGATGAGATAGCAGCGGTTGTCAGCGGACATGTCACCACTGACATCCACCACTCCATAGGGGTGAATGGAGCATCCAATCAGGTCCTCCTGAACAACTAATAGGCGGACCTAATTGGAAAGCCCATGTGAAAGGGGCATTAGGCACACAGGTAACCCTTTGATTGCCCCTAAATGTTAACCCCTTCCCAGCCAGTGTATATTATTAGCAATGATCACTGTATTAGTGTCACTGGTGATGTCAGTGGCAGTTAATCAGTTCCCACAAAGTGTCAGTTAGTGTCAGGTTGTCAGAAGCACTATCACAGTCCCTCTAGTCCAGGGGGTCTTCAAACTATGGCCCTCAAGTTGTTCAAGAACTACAATTCCCATCATGCCTAGTCATGTCTGTGAGTGTCAAAGTTTTACAATACCTTATGGGATGTGTAGTTCTGCAACAGCTGGAGGGCCATAGTTTGAGGCTCCCTGTTTAGTGGTTGATCACCACCATTAGTAGTATTAAAAAAAATAAACAAAACTTCCAGTATATACCAGTGGTTATCAAATACCACCAAAAGAAAGCTCTATTTATGTGAAGAAAAAAAATTATATAAATTTCATTTGGGTACAGTATTGCATGGCATTGTTCAATTACAACTTAAAGTAGTGCAGTGCTAAATAGACCTGGTGATGAAGGGGGTAAAACCTTACAGAGCTCTAGTGGTTAAATATTATGTAAGCACTGACAAAATCGGAATTTGGCTGATTTACAGTCAAAACAGTGTGGCAAAATATCAGCCACCCTGGGATACAATTGACTAACAAGTTCTATGCATGCTATGGAGAGCAATGGGCACAGCCCACCTGCTTGGGTAAGTACACATTGTTGTAACCTTGATCCAAGTTTCACAGGTGGCACCACCTCTCAAATTTCCCCATTGAAATCAATGGCGCTGCCCTACAGCCACAAACCTAACAATTGGTTTGTGCTTGTGACAAGTACTTCAATGCAAAATTCCCTCTTGGCTGGAAAAAATTAATTCAGGAGCCAGCAGTATTACCTTTTAAATGCTTGCAAACTGCCTCTGCAAGAAGATCCACCATGAATCACTTTATAGAGGGGTGGAAGGGACTTGTAAAAGTAGCCTTTGTGGTGAAAGATCCACTTTGAGTTACAAAAGGCTTGTTCTGGCTCACATACACTTCACTTATTTTGGGGACAAATAGGCTAGTTTAGGACTGCATCCCAGTAATAGTCAACTGATAAGTTTTTGGGGGCCTCAACTGCAACCACTGACATACCAAAGAGTTGTGCATATTATTTAGGTTTGGTTATATTACAGGAGAGAGTCAGAGACTGCAAGCATGATGCAAGTGATGGTCAGACGCTGCAAGCATGATGCAAGTGATGGTCAGACGCTGCAAACATGCCATGGGTGATGGTCAGAGACTACATTTATGCTACAGGAGATGGCCCAAAGATTATATATTCAAATTGCATATTAATGCTGCAACATTTATTCTTTTTTACAGCCTGCAAAAAAATGTACTGCCATCACATTTGATATTCCCAGCACCAAGATCAATTATAAAAGATGTTAAAAGTGTTAAAACAAACAAAAGAAATCTAAACGGTTTGATTAACCTGATAACTACTTTCCTTAACTGACCTGAAAAAAGTACTTAGACAAGCAAAA
Source organism: Pelophylax lessonae (assembly GCF_965119305.1). NCBI lineage: Eukaryota > Metazoa > Chordata > Amphibia > Anura > Ranidae > Pelophylax > Pelophylax lessonae. The sequence continues at coordinate 69,488,700 of NC_138779.1, read as the reverse complement.
CATTGCCTACCAGCTGCTGATGCCTTCAGGCATCAAGCAGGGCCCAGAGTGGTCCTTTGACTGCAGATTGAGCCTGAATCTAGTGTGGTATAATATTGCAAGGCTGCCCAATTCCACTCAAACCATCTCCTCATCACCTCTGCAAGACCAAGTCAGTAATCCCCTTACAAATTACAAGTGACAGAAGGCAATAGCAGTTCCAATTTCCAAATTACCAATCATGGCCAGTCATGGACCGAAATTCTGTTGGTTCAGCAGGGACCAGCCACATTTTGATCCATGTATGGCCGTTCTGTTCAAGAGGAGTTGATCTATTCTGGTGAATCGACTGCAATGCTTATCATTGTATTCAGGCAGCAGAGAAGTAAATGGTTTCTTATTTTTTTGATCAGCTAACTGAAAAAAAAAAAAAAAAAAGATCCATCTATGGCCAGCTTTACTAACAATTCGTTTCAGTGTTTCTTCCAGTGTGAAGCTTACAAGTGTAAACACATAAAAAAACAACAAGCGGGACAGGAGCAAGGGAGTAATTCCTATCCACTTGCCACCAAATCATGTACCTGTATTTCATTTAACTTCAAGTAGTTGTACCAAGAACAAAACAAGGAGATTTCCCCTATTGGTGGGACTTTAAAGGCACTTCAAAATATCAAGTGATATTTGATATTTTGAAGTGCCTTTAAAGTCCCACCAATAGGGGAACTCTCCTTGTTTTGTTCCAATTATCCAGGGATGTGGCACTCACTAAGAAAGTCTGCCAAGAGCCCAATTTCTGAAGTAGTTGTACCAAAGTAATGCCGGCATCACCCTGGTACCGTTTTTTTAGAGCCGACTATCAGCTCTCTTGTAATAACAACCAAGGAGGCTAAGCAGCTGCTTGGCTGCTATTACAAGCAGCAGGAGGGGACGCCCCCCCTCCTGCCTCCTTCCACTACTCATCCAGGCTCTCCCGTCCCACCAGGAGATCCTAGTGACCTGCAGGCATGTCTGCCGGCTGGTTGAAGACCCAAAGAAAGCCAGAATCGGCTTTGATTGGGTCTTGGATATGGTAACCTGGAAGCGACATTGTGACATCACTACCAGTTTACTGGCATCTTAAAGGTGCCAGTTTGAAAAAATCGAAAGTATTTAAAAACGCTGATCTTGGCATTTTGAATGCTTTCGAGTGCAAAGGAGGGATTAGACCCCCGATCCCTCCAAGAAGAGCACCTGTCACGTGCCTATTGCTGTCATAGGGATGCTTACATTGCTTGTGACAGCAATAAAAGTAAGAACATTTGTTTTTTTCACATGTGAACAAAAAGTGCCAGAAAATGCCTGGTCTTCAAGTCCAGTGTGTTCATTGCCTAAGCTGCACACTGCAAACTGGGATGGGTGAGCACACTGATTAGACTTCTTGAAGACTTGGTAGCCAGTATTACAAGTGCATGTTTGATACATTATTTCTGATGATCTTCAGCTGTTTAAAGAGTAACTTCATTTTTGTTGAGAATAAAGCATTCTCCTCTGCATGATCTATGTATATTGCAAGGATTTTAACAAATATTGTTGCAGATTCCTATATTTTGTTACTCTGAATAAATAACTGCTTGTATGTCTGTTTCCATGTGCATGTGAATAGGACTGACTATAATTATATTCTGCACTTGCAGGGTTCTAATGAGAAAAATGGCAGGGTCTGAGTTTCTTTCGATGTGATTAACTAATAACGCTTTTAGGACATCTCACCAAAACTAACATTGTTGCTGCAGAGGATGCCTAAAATCTGGTTTGTATCTCAGTGCAGACTTCTTAGAAATCAGTAAGCCAATCACACACACACACAGGAAATTATATTTCTGGAGGGTGTGCCTGTAAAAAAATGTATTGCATTTTTTTGGAAAATTACAGCACAGCAGATTGAAAAGGAAGGGTACATTTAATAACATTACTGTAAAGTGATTGTAAAGGATATTTTTTTTATAATAAACATGTTATACTTGGTAATGGTTTTGCACACAGCAGCCCAATCTTCCTCTTAAAGGGCCCCTGCCAGCACTTCTGGCTCTTCCTCTTCTCAGTGTGGCATCACAGGAAGCAGCTTCCTATGGTAGCAGACCTGCGGGCTATATCCCCTGCCACACTGCCTGTGTACATAGACAACGTGTCTCGATTCCCAACCTCTCATCACAGGATTTGATTGACAGCAGCAGGAGCCAATGGCTCCCACTGCTCTCAATCAGCTCTGTGAGGAGGGAGAGAGCCCCTGCTCTTGGGCACTGCATTGGATCAAGATGGGGCTCAGGTAAGTGAAAAAGGGGGCTAGCAGGGGGGCTGAACACAGAAGGTTTTTTGCCGAAATGCAGATAATGCATTCAGATAAAAAAAAAAACCTTCTGCCTTTAGAACCACTTTCAATTACAACATGACTTGTATAGCAATAGTATATGCTATACTATTATTTTTTTTTTTAATATTTGCTATTCTTTTTTCATGAAAGTGGAGTTACCCTTTAATAGAGCTACAGTATTTGTCCTAGAGTCCTGGGTGTGTGCTGCATTATTTGTTTAATGTAAATCTGAACAAACCTTCTTCTAGTAGTACGTCTGATCCAGTACTTCAGTTATTTCATGTCCTCTCCCTCCCACCATCATCCAGCCTCCAGAAGCTTCTATTTTCAGTTAAATGTGGTGGGCTGGGGAAGGTGCGGGTTACAGTGCTGTGCTGATTGGCTAAGGAGGTGGTGGGAGGCGAAGCAACTCATCAGCAGTTCCTCCCTCCTACTTATATGAGCAGCGCTATTGGTTGCTACACTGTGCATACAAAAATTACAGAATTATAAAGGCCATTCTGTGTCGGTAATGGAGATTCAGGAACAGCAGCACAAAAAATGTCAAATTTTTACAAACTGTCTGAGTTTATGGGCAGTTAGCAGCCTTGATTATACCATACCATTCTATACTGAAGCTACACTGTGGTCTGTGAGTCTGATGGGATCCATGTACCAGATATACTTGAAATTGAGTTTTCTACAGTCGGTGTGAGCCATTTTAACATTGATTATTGGATTGCGGATGATTACTTCACCATGCCAGAGCCTTCTTGCTTCATATCTAACCTCACTTAATTTTAAAGTGCTGTTCGTTCCCTAATCGAACATAGATCAGCATACCTTTTACATGAGATAATATGCAAGGATAATCTAATGATTGCAGGAAAAGGGCCAGCCCACTAAAAAGTAAAAAAGTGTTTGTTTTTTGCTTACACGTGAAATTTAGTTAGCTGTGTCATCCACTAGCATTGTATAACTTTTGTATATTCAATTTGCCAAGATCTGCCTCGTAAATGTCCAGCCATCATTGCCACCCTGGGGTTTCATCTGTTCCCATCAAACATGCAGCACCTTTTTTTTTTTTTTTGAAATGCCGTTACGATTAGTGTTGAGCGAACACGGACTGTATTATTCGTGTTCGTACCGAATAATTGGATTTTTTGTACCCGAACACGGACACGGACACTTTACTGTATGTTCGGGTAAAAATCCGTGTTCGGTCGTTTTATTTCCGGGTTTTGCATGCTTTGGCGCTCTTTTCATGGCGGGCTTTCAACAGCCAATCAACAATCGTTTAACTGGTGTGCCTTAAGCCATCCCAGCCATGCCTGCAAATGTCTCAGTAGCTGTGATTGGCCGTCTGAAGCATGTGACCAAGTCTTTATAAGTTCGAGGCAGCCGCAGCGGCGTCATTATGCTGCTTAGATTCAGGGACAGAGCACACATCAACGTGCTGGCTGCTGATTAGGGAAAGATAGGCAGGAAAAAACCATTTGTGTCCGGATAGAATTGAGGGACAGGTCGGAGTGTTTAGGCAGGGCGAGTTGTAGGCATTTTAGGGATAGAGTCTGCTGAATTATAGGGTCAGTGTCTTCTACAAACTACAATCGATATTGCTGTGTGGGGGGTGGGGTCTGCACTCAATCCTGATCTACGATCTCTTCTCAATCCTGTTAGGGACAGAGTCTGCTGAATTTTAGGGAAACTGTGTTCTACAAACTACAATCGATATTGCTGTGTGGTGTGGGATTGGAGATAGGCAGGTGTCAGTGATCCACATCCATTTTTCTGTGTGTGAGCTGCAGTGAACACAATCTTTTTGGGCTGCAGTGAACACAATCTTTTTGGGCTGCAGTGAACACAATCTTTTTGGGGTGCAGTGAACAAAATCTTTTTGGGGTGCAGTGAACACAATCCTTTTTGGTGTGCAGTGAACACAATCTTTGTGGGGTGCAGTGAACAAAATCCTTTGTGGGGTGCAGTGAACACAATCTTTTTGGGGTGCAGTGAACAAAATCCTTTTTGGGGTGCAGTGAACAACATCCTTTTTGGGGTGCAGTGAACACAATCTTTTTGGGGTGCAGTGAACAAAATCCTTTGTGGGGTGCAGTGAACACAATCTTTTTGGGGTGCAGTGAACACAATCTTTTTGGGGTGGAGTGAACAACATCCTTTTTGGGGTGCAGTGAACAAAATCCTTTTTGGGGTGCAGTGAACAAAATCATTTTTGGGGTGCAGTGAACACAATCTTTTTGGGGTGCAGTGAACACAATCTTTGTGGGGTGCAGTGAACACAATCTTTTTGGGGTGGAGTGAACAACATCCTTTTTGGGGTGCAGTGAACAACATCCTTTTTGGGGTGCAGTGAACACAATCTTTTTGGGGTGCAGTGAACACAATCTTTGTGGGGTACAGTGAACAGAATCTTTGTGGGGTGCAGTGAACACAATCTTTGGGGGGTACAGTGAACACAATCTTTGTGAGGTGCAGTGAACACAATCTTTGTGGGGTGCAGTGAACACAATCATTGTGGGGTGCAGTGAACTCAATCTTTGTGGGGTACAGTGAACACAATCTCATACTTCTGAAGGTTTGAGGGTGCTGCCTGTTCCATACTCCCCCTACTCCTCATCTAGCCTTTTAGGGGTACAAACAATAGTAATTGGGGCCTAGTGTGGTTGTGTACGTGTGATATACATACACTTTTTTGGGATCATATTTTCTATTCCGCTATTTAATCAAAAACCTTTGGGGATCAGTTAAATTGGGGGATAGTCTGTGTTGGTACGTGTGAGAGAGATCCACCTTTCCAAGTTGTTGGGGTTCATCTCATACTTCTGAAGGTTTGAGGGTGCTGCCTGTTCCATACTCCCCCTACTCCTAGCCTTTTAGGGGTACAAACAATAGTAATTGGGGCCTAGTGTGGTTGTGTACGTGTGATATACATACACTTTTTTGGGATCATATTTTCTATTCCGCTATTTAATCAAAAACCTTTGGGGATCAGTTAAATTGGGGGATAGTCTGTGTTGGTACGTGTGAGAGAGATCCACCTTTCCAAGTTGTTGGGGTTCATCTCATACTTCTGAAGGTTTGAGGGTGCTGCCTGTTCCATACTCCCCCTACTCCTAGCCTTTTAGGGGTACAAACAATAGTAATTGGGGCCTAGTGTGGTTGTGTACGTGTGATATACATACACTTTTTTGGGATCATATTTTCTATTCCGCTATTTAATCAAAAACCTTTGGGGATCAGTTAAATTGGGGGATAGTCTGTGTTGGTACGTGTGAGAGAGATCCACCTTTCCAAGTTGTTGGGGTTCATCTCATACTTCTGAAGGTTTGAGGGTGCTGCCTGTTCCATACTCCCCCCTACTCCTAGCCTTTTAGGGGTACAAACAATAGTAATTGGGGCCTAGTGTGGTTGTGTACGTGTGATATACATACACTTTTTTGGGATCATATTTTCTATTCCGCTATTTAATCAAAAACCTTTGGGGATCAGTTAAATTGGGGGATAGTCTGTGTTGGTACGTGTGAGAGAGATCCACCTTTCCAAGTTGTTGGGGTTCATCTCATACTTCTGAAGGTTTGAGGGTGCTGCCTGTTCCATACTCCCCCTACTCCTAGCCTTTTAGGGGTACAAACAATAGTAATTGGGGCCTAGTGTGGTTGTGTACGTGTGATATACATACACTTTTTTGGGATCATATTTTCTATTCCGCTATTTAATCAAAAACCTTTGGGGATCAGTTAAATTGGGGGATAGTCTGTGTTGGTACGTGTGAGAGAGATCCACCTTTCCAAGTTGTTGGGGTTCATCTCATACTTCTGAAGGTTTGAGGGTGCTGCCTGTTCCATACTCCCCCTACTCCTAGCCTTTTAGGGGTACAAACAATAGTAATTGGGGCCTAGTGTGGTTGTGTACGTGTGATATACATACACTTTTTTGGGATCATATTTTCTATTCCGCTATTTAATCAAAAACCTTTGGGGATCAGTTAAATTGGGGGATAGTCTGTGTTGGTACGTGTGAGAGAGATCCACCTTTCCAAGTTGTTGGGGTTCATCTCATACTTCTGAAGGTTTGAGGGTGCTGCCTGTTCCATACTCCCCCTACTCCTAGCCTTTTAGGGGTACAAACAATAGTAATTGGGGCCTAGTGTGGTTGTGTACGTGTGATATACATACACTTTTTTGGGATCATATTTTCTATTCCGCTATTTAATCAAAAACCTTTGGGGATCAGTTAAATTGGGGGATAGTCTGTGTTGGTACGTGTGAGAGAGATCCACCTTTCCAAGTTGTTGGGGTTCATCTCATACTTCTGAAGGTTTGAGGGTGCTGCCTGTTCCATACTCCCCCTACTCCTAGCCTTTTAGGGGTACAAACAATAGTAATTGGGGCCTAGTGTGGTTGTGTACGTGTGATATACATACACTTTTTTGGGATCATATTTTCTATTCCGCTATTTAATCAAAAACCTTTGGGGATCAGTTAAATTGGGGGATAGTCTGTGTTGGTACGTGTGAGAGAGATCCACCTTTCCAAGTTGTTGGGGTTCATCTCATACTTCTGAAGGTTTGAGGGTGCTGCCTGTTCCATACTCCCCCTACTCCTAGCCTTTTAGGGGTACAAACAATAGTAATTGGGGCCTAGTGTGGTTGTGTACGTGTGATATACATACACTTTTTTTGGATCATATTTTCTATTCCGCTATTTAATCAAAAACCTTTGGGGATCAGTTAAATTGGGGGATAGTCTGTGTCGGTACGTGTGAGAGAGATCCACCTTTCCAAGTTGTTGGGGTTCATCTCATACTTCTGAAGGTTTGAGGGTGCTGCCTGTTCCATACTCCCCCTACTCCTAGCCTTTTAGGGGTACAAACAATAGTAATTGGGGCCTAGTGTGGTTGTGTACGTGTGATATACATACACTTTTTTGGGATCATATTTTCTATTCCGCTATTTAATCAAAAACCTTTGGGGATCAGTTAAATTGGGGGATAGTCTGTGTTGGTACGTGTGAGAGAGATCCACCTTTCCAAGTTGTTGGGGTTCATCTCATACTTCTGAAGGTTTGAGGGTGCTGCCTGTTCCATACTCCCCCCTACTCCTAGCCTTTTAGGGGTACAAACAATAGTAATTGGGGCCTAGTGTGGTTGTGTACGTGTGATATACATACACTTTTTTGGGATCATATTTTCTATTCCGCTATTTAATCAAAAACCTTTGGGGATCAGTTAAATTGGGGGATAGTCTGTGTTGGTACGTGTGAGAGAGATCCACCTTTCCAAGTTGTTGGGGTTCATCTCATACTTCTGAAGGTTTGAGGGTGCTGCCTGTTCCATACTCCCCCTACTCCTAGCCTTTTAGGGGTACAAACAATAGTAATTGGGGCCTAGTGTGGTTGTGTACGTGTGATATACATACACTTTTTTGGGATCATATTTTCTATTCCGCTATTTAATCAAAAACCTTTGGGGATCAGTTAAATTGGGGGATAGTCTGTGTTGGTACGTGTGAGAGAGATCCACCTTTCCAAGTTGTTGGGGTTCATCTCATACTTCTGAAGGTTTGAGGGTGCTGCCTGTTCCATACTCCCCCTACTCCTAGCCTTTTAGGGGTACAAACAATAGTAATTGGGGCCTAGTGTGGTTGTGTACGTGTGATATACATACACTTTTTTGGGATCATATTTTCTATTCCGCTATTTAATCAAAAACCTTTGGGGATCAGTTAAATTGGGGGATAGTCTGTGTTGGTACGTGTGAGAGAGATCCACCTTTCCAAGTTGTTGGGGTTCATCTCATACTTCTGAAGGTTTGAGGGTGCTGCCTGTTCCATACTCCCCCTACTCCTAGCCTTTTAGGGGTACAAACAATAGTAATTGGGGCCTAGTGTGGTTGTGTACGTGTGATATACATACACTTTTTTGGGATCATATTTTCTATTCCGCTATTTAATCAAAAACCTTTGGGGATCAGTTAAATTGGGGGATAGTCTGTGTTGGTACGTGTGAGAGAGATCCACCTTTCCAAGTTGTTGGGGTTCATCTCATACTTCTGAAGGTTTGAGGGTGCTGCCTGTTCCATACTCCCCCTACTCCTAGCCTTTTAGGGGTACAAACAATAGTAATTGGGGCCTAGTGTGGTTGTGTACGTGTGATATACATACACTTTTTTGGGATCATATTTTCTATTCCGCTATTTAATCAAAAACCTTTGGGGATCAGTTAAATTGGGGGATAGTCTGTGTTGGTACGTGTGAGAGAGATCCACCTTTCTAAGTTGTTGGGGTTCATCTCATACTTCTGAAGGTTTGAGGGTGCTGCCTGTTCCATACTCCCCCTACTCCTAGCCTTTTAGGGGTACAAACAATAGTAATTGGGGCCTAGTGTGGTTGTGTACGTGTGATATACATACACTTTTTTTGGATCATATTTTCTATTCCGCTATTTAATCAAAAACCTTTGGGGATCAGTTAAATTGGGGGATAGTCTGTGTCGGTACGTGTGAGAGAGATCCACCTTTCCAAGTTGTTGGGGTTCATCTCATACTTCTGAAGGTTTGAGGGTGCTGCCTGTTCCATACTCCCCCTACTCCTAGCCTTTTAGGGGTACAAACAATAGTAATTGGGGCCTAGTGTGGTTGTGTACGTGTGATATACATACACTTTTTTGGGATCATATTTTCTATTCCGCTATTTAATCAAAAACCTTTGGGGATCAGTTAAATTGGGGGATAGTCTGTGTTGGTACGTGTGAGAGAGATCCACCTTTCCAAGTTGTTGGGGTTCATCTCATACTTCTGAAGGTTTGAGGGTGCTGCCTGTTCCATACTCCCCCTACTCCTCATCTAGCCTTTTAGGGGTACAAACAATAGTAATTGGGGCCTAGTGTGGTTGTGTACGTGCGAGATACATACACTTTTTTTGATCATATTTCCTATTCCGCTATTCAATAAAAACCTTTGAGGATCAATTGAATTGCGGGATAGTCTGTGTCGGTACGTGTGAGAGAGATCCACCTTTCCAAGTTGTTGGGGTTCATCTCATACTTCTGAAGGTTTGAGGGTGCTGCCTGTTCCATACTCCCCCTACTCCTCATCTAGCCTTTTAGGGGTACAAACAATAGTAATTGGGGCCTAGTGTGGTTGTGTACGTGTGATATACATACACTTTTTTTGGATCATATTTTCTATTCCGCTATTTAATCAAAAACCTTTGGGGATCAGTTAAATTGGGGGATAGTCTGTGTTGGTACGTGTGAGAGAGATCCACCTTTCCAAGTTGTTGGGGTTCATCTCATACTTCTGAAGGTTTGAGGGTGCTGCCTGTTCCATACTCCCCCTACTCCTCATCTAGCCTTTTAGGGGTACAAACAATAGTAATTGGGGCCCAGTGTGGTTGTGTACGTGTGATATACATACACTTTTTTGGGATCATATTTTCTATTCCGCTATTTAATCAAAAACCTTTGGGGATCAGTTAAATTGGGGGATAGTCTGTGTCGGTACGTGTGAGAGAGATCCACCTTTCCAAGTTGTTGGGGTTCATCTCATACTTCTGAAGGTTTGAGGGTGCTGCCTGTTCCATACCCCCCCTACTCCTCATCTAGCCTTTTAGGGGTACAAACAATAGTAATTGGGGCCTAGTGTGGTTGTGTACGTGCGAGATACATACACTTTTTTTGATCATATTTCCTATTCCGCTATTCAATAAAAACCTTTGAGGATCAATTGAATTGCGGGATAGTCTGTGTCGGTACGTGTGAGAGAGATCCACCTTTCCAAGTTGTTGGGGTTCATCTCATACTTCTGAAGGTTTGAGGGTGCTGCCTGTTCCATACTCCCCCTACTCCTCATCTAGCCTTTTAGGGGTACAAACAATAGTAATTGGGGCCCAGTGTGGTTGTGTACGTGTGATATACATACACTTTTTTGGGATCATATTTTCTATTCCGCTATTTAATCAAAAACCTTTGGGGATCAGTTAAATTGGGGGATAGTCTGTGTCGGTACGTGTGAGAGAGATCCACCTTTCCAAGTTGTTGGGGTTCATCTCATACTTCTGAAGGTTTGAGGGTGCTGCCTGTTCCATACCCCCCCTACTCCTCATCTAGCCTTTTAGGGGTACAAACAATAGTAATTGGGGCCTAGTGTGGTTGTGTACGTGCGAGATACATACACTTTTTTTGATCATATTTCCTATTCCGCTATTCAATAAAAACCTTTGAGGATCAATTGAATTGCGGGATAGTCTGTGTCGGTACGTGTGAGAGAGATCCACCTTTCCAAGTTGTTGGGGTTCATCTCATACTTCTGAAGGTTTGAGGGTGCTGCCTGTTCCATACTCCCCCTACTCCTCATCTAGCCTTTTAGGGGTACAAACAATAGTAATTGGGGCCCAGTGTGGTTGTGTACGTGTGATATACATACACTTTTTTGGGATCATATTTTCTATTCCGCTATTTAATCAAAAACCTTTGGGGATCAGTTAAATTGGGGGATAGTCTGTGTCGGTACGTGTGAGAGAGATCCACCTTTCCAAGTTGTTGGGGTTCATCTCATACTTCTGAAGGTTTGAGGGTGCTGCCTGTTCCATACCCCCCCTACTCCTCATCTAGCCTTTTAGGGGTACAAACAATAGTAATTGGGGCCTAGTGTGGTTGTGTACGTGTGATATACATACACTTTTTTTGGATCATATTTTCTATTCCGCTATTTAATCAAAAACCTTTGGGGATCAGTTAAATTGGGGGATAGTCTGTGTCGGTACGTGTGAGAGAGATCCACCTTTCCAAGTTGTTGGGGTTCATCTCATACTTCTGAAGGTTTGAGGGTGCTGCCTGTTCCATACCCCCCCTACTCCTCATCTAGCCTTTTAGGGGTACAAACAATAGTAATTGGGGCCTAGTGTGGTTGTGTACGTGCGAGATACATACACTTTTTTTGATCATATTTCCTATTCCGCTATTCAATAAAAACCTTTGAGGATCAATTGAATTGCGGGATAGTCTGTGTCGGTACGTGTGAGAGAGATCCACCTTTCCAAGTTGTTGGGGTTCATCTCATACTTCTGAAGGTTTGAGGGTGCTGCCTGTTCCATACTCCCCCTACTCCTCATCTAGCCTTTTAGGGGTACAAACAATAGTAATTGGGGCCCAGTGTGGTTGTGTACGTGTGATATACATACACTTTTTTTGGATCATATTTTCTATTCCGCTATTTAATTTAACTGGGCCTCCATGCGAGACCTGTGTGCCTTGTTGCGCTGTTTTGAGTACTCCACCAACATGGCCAGTGGCAATGACGCCGTTCTCAGCTTAACTATCCCACTTCTATGCCTCCTTGAAAAAACAATTCGGGCGATGATGGAAGAGGATGTGGCACAGGATGAGGAGGAGGAGGAGGATGAAGAGGTAACATTTCCAAGGCTTTCAGGGCAGTCATTCGCAAGGGGCTCCGAGGGTGGGTTCCTGCACACGCAAACGCCAGGGACGCAATTGTCCAGCAGGGGCACAGTTCTGGAGGATGAGGAGGATGAGGAGGAGGAGGAGCTGGAGGAGGAGATGGAACCATGTTCACAGCAGGGTGGCACCCAGGCCAGCTCATGGCCATCACTGGTGCGTGGCTGGGGGGATACAGAGGACACGGACGATACACCTCCCACAGAGGACAGCCTTTCGTTGCCTCTGGGCAGCCTGGCACACATGAGCGATTACATGCTGCAGTGTCTCCACAACGACCGCCGAGTTGCCCACATTCTAACTTGTGCTGATTACTGGGTGGCCACGCTGCTGGATCCCCGTTACAAGGACAACGTACCGTCCTTAATTCACTCACTGGAGCGCGATCGCAAGATGCGCGAGTACAAGCGCACGCTGGTAGACGCCATGCTGCTGGCATTCCCATCTGACAGCGGGGCCACAGTGGAAGCACAAGGCAGAGGAGGAGGAGGTCGCCAACGCAACCAGGGCACCGCCAGCACCTCAGAAGGCAGGGTTAGCATGGCCGAAATGTGGAAAAGCTTTGTCAGCACGCCACAACAAACAGCAGCACCAGCAGCTCAGATGGAACGTCTTAGCAGGAGGCAGCATTTTACCAACATGGTGGAGCAGTATGTGTGCACACGCCTACATGTAGTGAATGACGGGTCTGCCCCCTTCAACTTCTGGGTCTCCAAATTGGGCACATGGCTTGAGCTTGCCCTTTACGCCTTGGAGGTGCTGGCGTGCCCTGCAGCCAGTGTATTATCTGAACGGGTATTTAGCACGGCTGGGGGCGTTATAACAGACAAGCGCAGCCGCCTGTCCAGAGACAATGTGGACAAGCTCACGTTCATTAAAATGAACCAGGCATGGATCCCACGGGACTTTTCCGTACCTTATGCAGAATAGCAATGGATACCGACCTTACCCACCCATTGTTCCATTTTTGCTCTTTCTCACTCTTTTGGGGTGTACCCTCATTTAAAATTTTTGAAAAGAAGCAGTGTTGGCTACCTCGTCCTCCTCCTCAGGGCCAGATTAATGTAGGGGCTATTGGAGCTGCAGCTCCAGGCCCCTACCTTTTATATAGGCCCCGGGTTGGCCATATTCACTGTTACCGCTCTTCTGTCACTTGTAAACACAGAAGTCTGGCTTCTATGCTCGCTTCCCCAGGCAGCACCCTCAGAACCTCCCCACACAGCGTGAAGGCCGGACAAGGAGGGACAGTTGGCGATGCATGGATGTGTTTATGGGCTTCAGAGACAGCATCCCATGTTGAATTAGGCATGCATGGCTGCACCCTTCCTCCTCTGGGTGCATGGCAAGGCACGGCCCTTAAGGCCCTTCAAAATCCTCAGCACCAAGCCCATGATGCTGTTAATCCGGCCCTGGTCCTCCTCCACCGCCGCTTCCACCTACACCGCCCATAGGTGTGCGCAGCCTATTGCATTAAGGTGTGCACCCCAAAGTTGAAATACACATGCATGTGTTTGCCAGCAGGGAGAGTAATGTATCGGGGCCATGTACCTGTAGGCAAGGAGAAATAGAGCAGAGCAGGTCCCAGGGAGATCTTTCCCATCTCCTCACTGGCAATGCTATGTGCCCTAGGTGATTAGGGTGTGCCCAGGCACACCCAGCACACCCTGTGCGCACGCCTATGTCACCGCCACATCCACCACCACCTCAACCTCCCTCCTACTCCATATGGGCCTCGTCCTTCAGAGATGAAGAAGAACATTGTTTTATTTTTCTGTTTTTTTTTGTTGTTTTAAGTTATTTCCCTATCCACATTTGTTTGCAGAGCACTTGCCATGCTCTTAATTACGTTTTGCTGCCATTTGCAGCACTCTAGCCCTTTCCTTTGGTGTTTTAGAGCCATTTTAGTGCCTTAAAGTTCGGGTCCCCATTGACTTCAATGGGGTTCGGTGTCCGGGAAAAGTTCGGTAAAAGTCCGGGACACGGACCCGGACTTTTTTTTAAAGTTCGGCCGAACCCGTCGAACACGAACATCTAGGTGTTCGCTCAACCCTAGTTACGATTTTATCACTGTATTTGTGACAAATTTCAATAAAAATGTTGTTAAAAAAAACATGCAGCACCTCTGTTGCATTCTCTATAAAAAATAAATTAAATGAAATATTAAGATAGTGAAAACCCCTACCCACACCTACCAATGAGTGGAAAAGTCCTTCTGGGTGGACTGACCCTTTAAAAATGTATGTAATATATATCCTATAAAGCTTATCTCTAGGGATAGAAAAATACCTTCCTATTCCAACTCCACCCCCACCCCTGGTACAGAATTTATATTTTTTATTTTAAAAGTGTTCAACCTATAAGCCCCATTTACTTCCCTAAAATGCCAATCATGTGGCATGTCATGTCCCTGGTCTTTGTTCCACTGCTCTACAATGTGCGTGGGTCTGGTCTCCCATGTTCTTTTTTTTTTTCCTTGTGCATGTAGAAGCTGTTCATTGGTTGCCCCAAGTGTCCATCTTCGGATCCTATGACGTTCATATTCCCATCGCACACCTTCCTGGATATAGTCACACATGATTTGGGTGCTGAAGCGATCACCAGCTGGACACTGGATCTATCACAAGTACATATATATTCGCCAGCACACCATGGATCTTGCAAGAGCAGTCCGAAAGCTTTTTTGCAGAAAAGATCACATCAAAAACAATGCAACGTTTCAGAGCCACGCAAAACCCCTTCATCAGGCATGTAACACATGCCTGACAAAGGGGTCCTGCGTTGCTCCAAAACGTTGCACTGTTTCTGATGTGATTTTTTTTTGCAATAAAGCTTTTGGACTGCTTTTGCAAGATCCATGGTGTGCTGGCGAATATACTGCATATGTACATCTTTGGATCCTCACAGCATCCTGAAGAATTCCAGCATGATCTCCCAATTGGGAGTGGACACATGAGCTGAGCAGTAAAGTTAATAATTAATTAGTAAAGTAAATTGAGAAACTTCCAATTACCAGTCATTGCTACTAAAAGAGGCACTACAAGGGACCATTTGATTCAGGGGTTGGTGCAGGTGGGAAGGGAACGGTGTGTGTTTTTTCTTTTACCTGCTTTAAATCTTTTAATGGGTACATTACTGCATATTCTTTCAAGTTCAAATTAGAACTTCTAATCCTTTTACAGGAAATCTTCAGCAGGTATGTGTCTACTGCAGGATTAAATTGTCATCCAATCATCTAGTATTGTGTATTATGGAATGCAGCAATCTAGTTTACCTGCTGCGATATGTATGCATTGCAATTAAAGCAATTAACTTTTCATCAAGCTGTAATTATGCACATAATTAGTTCATGCATATTTTTCATTTTAACTGAGGTTTCTCCAAGGTGCAAACGAAGCAAAGAGCTGCCTGAGTTAAGCATTTCCTACACCTGCCAACTTTCTCCAGCCATTACTGATATTAATGTTTATCCACAGCTTGCAGCTGCTCCAGTTTTGGAGGGACTAGCTTACTAACCCAAATGCCTCTTTCCAGTTTCTTCTTCTTCTTTTTTTCTGGTTTGATGTAAAAATGAATGTGCTGTTTACCAGCTTAAACATTTTCATTGCTTTTTTACATTAAAAGATATCTGAACCCAAGCAAAAACCTGTAATGTATTGCATCTTACCATGCTTTAGACGTGGTAGCTGCAAAGCTTTCTTTTTCAGCAAATACAAGAACTGTTTCAGCAAATACAAAAATACCAGTTGATATTGCCAGAAATGCACTGTCCTTGTCACTTCCTGTGGGCTGCTATGAAGATTATTTTCCTTCTGATTTATCTTCTGTAAACTATCAAATTCCTTGCCCCTGTGGAATGGATGTAGGCAGGTGGCCTATTGTAAGTTAGTTAGTCATGGCTAACCCAGGCCGGGAAGGGGTTAAACCCCTTTCTAAAGATTCTCTCTTTCTCTGGGATCTGCATCTCTCCCTGTTCTGTAAATAAAAAAGGGGGAGGACACTGCACAGTGAGCCATTTGCATGGGAAAAGACATAGACAAGACACAGCATGTAATGCCCAGCTACTTTACAGAGTTCAAAGGGGGACCAAAGAGAAATTATGGCATCTACAAGAGTTTTCTGGGACCTATGGTCCAGCATGAGATGCAGACTTATCGGAACACCTTAAGGACATGGACTTCTCCACATGAGTCTTTCCAAGAAGGGACTATTCCCATTAATATTTCACCTCCGGTCGCTGCTGTTCCAAACTCAAAAACCAGTGAGATCAGGGAAAGGCAACAATAAATGGGGATAAGTAAGGCTGAACATTCCCTTTTAACTAAGGGAATAATTGCACCCTATACTAAGGCCAATAAATTAAACCTCTTTAAAGATTTAAACGGCTTCATATGTATTTGTTAAGGTGCAATGTCACTACACCAATCTTGACATGTCCCATCGGATACCTCCTCCCGAGGAAGTGTCCATCACTGACGTGAGTTCCATTTCTGACGCTCATGACATCTCGTCCTTACAAAATTTATGGGACCTATGGGAGGAAGGACATATTGATAGCCAACCTTTAGAGGAATGCTTTGACCCTCCTGTCCAACAATCTTCCTTTCGTCCTCATTCCACTTTTTATCCTTCCTAAACCAGAGGCCCCTTTCTTGAAGCCTATTATCATGTAGTGTACAGGGGCTTAATTGACATATGTGACAATACTCCCAAGTACAAGTCTAGTTTATCTCCCAATGAGCAGAAGGCCCTCAAGGCCCTGGAATCCAATTTTGACATCATCATTAAACAGGCGGACACGTGCGGCAATATCCTCATCCAGGATCGTACAGCCTAAATCCAAGAGTCCCTTACATAACTTTCCAATAGCAGCACCTACTCAATTTTATCCAAGGATCCCCTCCCTGATTTCCAGTTAGCCCTTAGGGATATGGTACAAGATGTGATTCATGATGCAGTGCTCAGCAAGAAAGAGGGCCAATTCTAGTTACCTACCATCTGTAGAACCCCATACTTCTACCATCTCCCTAAGGTGCACAAGTCACTGGTGAATCCACCTGGGAGACCCATAGTTGCTGGTACTAACAGCTTCAGCAGAGGACTCTCCCAGTACATCGACTGGTTTATCCAACTTGTAGTACAACAGCTTCCCTATATATTTAATCCCAGCCATGTTATAGATATGCTTCACCAATATACAAGGGAGAACCATTATCTGTGGGTATCCTTGGACGTCTGTTTTCTTTGTACCTCCATTCTGCATGAGGTAGGTCTCAAGGCCCTCAATTATTTCCTAATCAAGGATTCACAGTTTAATTCTCAACAGGCTCAATTTCTGTTGGAGTGGACAAGATTTTGCCTTGAACATAATTATTTATTTTTCTTGATATAGTTTACCTGCAAACAAGAGGCACAGCCATAGGAATGAGTTTCGCAAACTCTTATGCCAATTTGACTATGCGTTTCTGGGAGGAACACAACATTTGGCATAACAAACCTTTTTGTGGAGACACATCATATTTTATGGTAGGTACATTGATGACGTGCTCATCATTTGGGACGGAGACATTGATGCCTTTCAGGCATTTGTTATCCATTGTAATGCCAACGATCTGGGTCTCACGTTTACACATGTCATTGACCCAGCTTGTCTGGTATTTTTAGGCTTAGAGCTTACACATGAGAATGGTTCCATTATTACCCTCAATCATTCCAAGCTGCTGGTGGCAATTTCTATTTACATTTTGGGAGCTGTCACCACTTGACTTGGAAGAACAACATTCCCAAGGGACAGTTCCTCAGGCTTCGGAGGAACTGCTATCAGACAGAAGATTACATTGCTCAAAGTGAGACCTTGTTTGACAAGTTCCAAGAGAAAGGGTATCTGGAGGGATTCCTCTGGGAAGCCTTCGCTTCGTGCCTATATTCATGCCCAAAACTCAATAATAAGGCTCTTAACAAACAGGCTTCAACCATACCCAAAGCCTGGTTTATCACGGGGCTCAATGGCAATTTCAAAGCCATTACTCAATTCATTAGGAAACATTGGCCGATTTTACGCTCTGACCCCAAGTTAGGTCCTCATTTACCACCAGCTCCCCAGGTTGTCTTTAGGAGAGCCCGTACCTTTAAGAATCAGATTGCTCCCAGGAAATCAACAAGGCCCAAACAGGAATGTCAAAGAAGCCAGGGGGTTCCTGTCACTACTTACCGACCAGCCAGTGACCAACTGAATAAACCTGCCTAATAGTATGCATTAAAAAACAGGTTTACAGTGGTGATCGAAAGTTTGGGCACCCCTGGTAAAAATTTGTATTAATGTGCATAAAGAAGCCAAGGAAAGATGGAAAAATCTCCAAAAGGCATCAAATTACAGATTAGACATTCTTATAATATGTCAACAAAAGTTAGATTTTATTTCCATCATTTACACTTTCAAAATAACAGAAAACAAAAAAATGTCGTCTGCAAAAGTTTGGACACCCTGCAGAGCTAATATCTTGTACTGCCCCATTTGGCAAGTATCTTGTAAACGCTTTTTGTAGCCAGCCAAGAGTCTTTCAATTCTTGTTTGAGGTATCTTTGTCCATTCTTCCTTACAAAAGTCTTCCAGTTCTTTGAGATTTCTGGGCTGTCTGTCACGCACTGCTCTTTTAAGGACTATCCATAGATTTTCAATTATGTTGAGGTCAGGAGATTGTGAAGGCCATGGCAAAACCTTCAGTTTACACCTCTTGATGTAACCCCCCGTGGATTTCGAGGTGTGTTTAGGACCATTATCCATTTGTAGAAGACATCCTCTCTTTAACTTCAGCTTTTTCACAGATGGCATCAAGTTACCATCCAAAATTTGCTGAAATTTTATTGAATCCATTTTTCCTTCTACTCGTGAGATGTTCCCTGTGCCACTGGCTGCAATACAACCCTCAAAGCATGATTGATCCACCCCCATGCTTAACAGTTGGACAGAGGTTCTTTTCATTAAATTCTGTGCCCCTTCTTCTCCAAACGTACCTTTGCTCATTCCGGCCAAAAAGTTCAATTTTAACCTCATCGGTCCACAGAACTTGTTTACAAAATGCATCAGGCTTGTCTATATGTTCATTTGCAAAGTTCAAACGCTGATTTTTGTGGTAAGGACGTAGAAGAGGTTTTTCTTCTGATGACTCTTCCATGAAGACCATATTTGTACAAGTATCTCTTTATAGTGGAATAGTGTACCACAACTCCAGTGTCTGCCAGATCTTTCTGGAGGGATCGTGCAGTCAAACGTGGGTTTTGAATTGTTTTTCTCACAATCCTGCGAGCTGCTCTGTCTGATATTTTTCATGGTCTTCCAGATCTTGCTTTAACTTCCACTGTTCCTGATGACTGCCATTTCTTAATTACATTCCGAACAGAGGATATTAACATGTGAAAACGCTTTGCTATCTTCTTATAGCCTTCTCCAGCTTTGTGAGCGTCAACTATTTTCAGTTTCAGTTTTCTAGACAACTGCTTAGAAGATCCCATGGTGCTGATTGTTGGGGCAAGGTCAGATGAGTCTGGGCATTTAAAACCATTGAGATTGACATCACCTAGTCTTCCCAGACGATGATTGGGAACAATCCATGACACTGGCAGGTCTCAGCCTTGCAAAGGGGGCAGTGCATGCTATAAATTCTGCAGGGTGCCCAAACTTTTGCAGACACCATTTTTCTGTTTTCTGTAATTTTGAAAGTGTCAATGATGGAAATAAAATCTAACTTTTGTTGACATATTATAAGAATGTCTAATCTGTAATTTGATGCCTTTTGGAGATTTTTCCATCTTTTCTTGGCTTCTTTATGCACATTAATACAAATGTTTACTTGGGGTGCCCAAACTTTCGATCACCACTGTAGTTGCATACATTTGCAAATACATGTGTAAGCTGCAGGCCCCAGCAAGGCACCCTGATATCTGCAGACCCTAACACTACCTTTAAAGAGTCTCCACAGTGGGAGCACATGTGCTATAATGGATAGATGGAGGACAGGTGACTGGAGGGAGCCCACCCCTCCTTAAAGGCACAGGGTCACACTGAACACCCAGAACATTGCACAATGGCAGCAAAAGGTGTCAGTGTATTGCCTGACCAATATACGACAATACAAAAAATGGTCACCTCCCCCACCTATAACTGGTCTTGACAGTAAGGAGCACTGGAAGGGCAAACGCAGGTCTAAGAAGCCAGGGAGTTCCAGTCACTACTTACTAACCAGCCAGCAACCAACCGAATAAACCTGTCTAACAGTATGCATTAAAACAGGCGTTTAGTTGCACACATTTGAAAATACACGCTTAAGGTGCGAGCCCCGGCAGGGCACCCTGGGGGCCTGCAGATTACGCATGTATTTGCAAATGTGTGCAACCAAACCCCTGTTTTTAACGCATACTGTTAGACAGGTTTATTCGGTTGGTCGCTGGCTGGTTGGTAAGTAGTGACTGGAACCCCCTGGCTTCTTTGACCTGCGTTTGCCCTTCCAGTGCTCCTTACTGTCAAGACCAGTTATAGGTGGGGGAGGTGACCATTTTTTTGTAAGGCCCAAACAGGAAGGCAGCATGGACATTAGAACTTATTTTGACAATCGAGTGGGCATCCTTTAGTGCAAGAAGAGAGGTTGCCTTACTTGTCAACTTATTTCTCATGACCAGTCTTCCTTTAATGACAGTTTTGGGAATAATTATCAATCAGTTCATTACTTGCTCTACTCAGTTTGTTATTTATGTCCTGCAGTTCCCCTGTAATCTCTTGTATCTGGGTCGCACTCTTTGGCATCTCCGTACTAGAGTTGGAGAACACTGTAGGCTTATCAAAAAAGGGAAAGATGAACATAGAGTTTCCTGCCAATTTGCTACCCATCACGGCAAGAACATCAGGGATCTATCAGTTCTAGCTATTGAATGTATACCCAAGGGGTCTCTGACGGACGGTGAAAGGTTTTCGTTGTTGTGCAAAAGAGAGACATTTGGGTATACAAGCTCCTTTCCTTGTTTCCCCAAGGCCTGAATGAGGATTTGGATACCCATACTGTCATGTAATACAGACCTATTTATAGCTATTGTTTTTGTCATTGTTTGTTTAGTGGTTCTCTTTCCGTTTTAATTTTTATTTATTTATTTGATTTTCTTTTATCAACCAATATATTGTTATTAATATTTCTCATCCTATCAGATATTAAATTAGATTTTGTGAACTATGGCTTATAACTGACCAATTTGTTTTTACTATGTGTAGTTAATATTTGTTACTGGAGGAGGGGCAAGCATGAGTGACATGGATTTTCGTCCCCTTCTCCCCTCCTCTTCCTCCTATTATCTCTATATTATTTATTTAAACTCTTGCTTCACATACATTTGTCAGCTTTGTTCTTGACCTGAAGAAGGGGCTTGGGCCTGAAACGTGTAGTCTTTTCTTTGCAGCTCCCTCCCCCTGTATTCCCCAAGCTACATTTGAGCTTGGCACTGTGATACACTTTCTTGCTGCCCATACATCGCCAACACCAGTATCCAGTTCCGCCAGACTTGTGACGTCTTCTCCGGGCAACTTGTGTAGCTCCCTTCGTGGAACAGTCAGCAGGCTTCGAGTGCTCTGGCAGTCTGTTTACATGGATGTCTGGCTGCGTCTGGCACCGACAGGACCCCACTCCAGAACCAGACCTTCACCAGAAGGTGGGACCTCCTTCCACATGCTAGTGGCTTCAGCACCCCCCCCCCCCCACTTCCACATAGCTGAGCAGTATCCCCTGGAGTCTTTTGAAGTGTCCTGTCACTCATGCAGTCATCTCCCCCAGGTACTTTCCATTATTGGCTAAGCATCTTGTGACCACAGTTTGCTTGCACACATTGAGGTATGTCCAACAAACAGTTTTAAGTCTAGCTTCTGAAGAATGGTGTTTTAATTCTGCTTTGGTACACCGCTTTATCCACATTTGTTGTTCCACTACAGAAGGTTAACCTGCAAGGCTAATAAAGGAGGTAGTTATCACGGGTAACAATAAGGAAGAACAATTCCAACAAAATGGTGTAGCGCAAATCCTCTTAATAACACATACAATATATTATATGAGTAAAGGAAAGAAGTCCCAAAGAAAACTGCAGAAGAGTCCTTAGATCCACTTGGTGTTGAAAAGAGATGTAGGAGACAGCAACTCCAAACTGTGAACACCCTCCACCTGACAGCACATGTATGCCCTCACCTCAAATTTTGACCCCTGTGT
The DNA here is from genome assembly GCF_965119305.1 of Pelophylax lessonae. NCBI lineage: Eukaryota > Metazoa > Chordata > Amphibia > Anura > Ranidae > Pelophylax > Pelophylax lessonae. The sequence continues at coordinate 69,466,684 of NC_138779.1, read as the reverse complement.
TACCAGAAGGCCAAACAACGCAGTATACGTCCAAATCAATCAGCGGGCTCCAGGTTTACAAGCATGTAGCACTTAAGCAGCTATGGACCAGGCAGAGAACATATATCAAATGCCCCTAGCAGTAGTGTTCACAGAAGCTCCGTGGGATGTATGCAAAAAAAAGAAGTGGGACTTCTAAGTGTAGACTGTAAACAGTTTCAGACTTTAATAGATAAGAATGCACTTACAATTAAGCAGCATAAAACAGGCACATCGGCATATAGATGTACACCGCATCAGCGATGTGGGCTCTGCACAGCGTTAGCCAGCCCCACACGCTCGAGACAGCAGCAGCGGGTGACGTCAGAAGGATGCGACTCCACCTCCCGTGCGCGGCGTTACGTCCAACAGGACTTCATCAGCGGGGGTGGAGTCAATCAGTCACCACCGTCATTAAATAGAAAAACCACTGCTCACATGATGTCGGGACACAATAACGAAAAAACCACTGATGAGGACATCTAGTGGTCAGTTATAGGTATTACATCATCTAATCCATAATACCATAAGGCTCCATATAAATTCATAAATAAGAAAAGGTAAAATATCTTATATTAAATTTGTTAAATATTCCAATAAATAAGATACTTTAAAACCTTGACATCAACCGCTGCTGTGAATAATAAACGGATAAAAGTTAAAAACGTCTACCCTTAATAAATATATTGCATAAAAATAATACGGACGGATGGGACACTCTAGTTTCATGGATCCAATAGGATTCCCTCTTACTAAGGAATCTGATAAAATGCCCTCCTCTCCAATGCCTGTTCACCCTCTCTATGCCCCAAAAACGTAAACCCCTAGGATCGCGATTATGTACCATCCTAAAATGTTTAGACACACTGTGGGTTTTGAGGCCTTTTTTAATGTTACTGACATGTTCCCCAATACGGACATGCAATGCCCTGGAGGTTCAACCAACATACTGGAGGCCACAATCGCACTCCAGCATGTAGACGACCCCCTGGGTCTGGCATGTACTCAATTCCCGTATTGGATAAACCTTGTTAGTAACGGACGCAGAGAACTCTTTCCGCTTTTACACATTGCATTTGGAATGCGTACAGGCATGGCACTGACCACACGCATAAAAACCTGACAAGAAGGTGAACAATTTATTTTCTCTTACAACTGGGGGATCCACCACTCCAGGAGCCAGTACATCTCTCAATGTTCTAGCTTTCCTATAAATGAAGTGGGAACGAGGGGGTAATACCGGACCCAAATCCCTATCCTTCAGCAGAATGTCCCAGTGTTTGACTACTATCTTTTCAAATTGTTTATATTGGACACTATAATTGAGAATCATCCTAAAATCCTGTGCATTTTCTTTTTTCCTAGATGAACTGGATACAAGCAAAGTTCTGTCCATATCAGCCACTCGAGTAATTTCCTTATCAAGATCTGCTTTGTCATAGCCCTTCTGCACAAACTTATTGGATAACTGTGCAGATTGGGATAAGAAATCCACTTCAGAGGAGCAGTTTCTTCTCAATCGAAAAAACTGCCCCCTGGGGATGTTACAAAGCCATAACTTGTGATGACAGCTGCTCAACGGAATGTATCCATTCCTGTCGGTTGGTTTGAAGTAACTGTGTGTCTTGATAACATTCTCCTCTCTGAAAACCTCCAAATCCAAAAAAACAATTCTTTCAGGATCGATATTCCAAGAGAGAACGATGTTCCTATTATTAGAATTCAAACGATCCAAGAATGTTTTAAGACCATCAATATTGCCTTTCCAAATTAGGAACACGTCATCTATGTACCTACGGTAACAGACGAGTTCCTCTGGGCATTGATGGAACCCCGCAGCTTCCTCCCAGTGGGCCATGAACAAGTTGGCCACACTGGGAGCAAAGCGGGCTCCCATCGCAACTCTCTTACGTTGAAGGAAGAAGCGATGGTCGTACCAAAAATAGTTTTTGTGAAGACAAAAATCAAGACACTCCAACAAATAAGAACGATGCTCATTACTTAGTGTCGAAGCCTCCAATGCCCACCGGACTGAGGCCATAGCATCCTCATGAACAATGATAGTGTAGAGAGACCCTATGTCGGCGGTCACTAAGAAAATTTCAGACTGTAAAGTCAAGCTTTCAAGGATCTGAATGATGTGTCTAGTGTCTCTCAAATATGCTTTAGTGTCACATACTAAGGGATTCAAAAAATGATCTATATACTGACCCAGGCGTGCAGACACTGACACGATACCATTTACGATAGGTCTCCCAGGAGGTCGAAGGGAATCTTTATGTACCTTAGGGAGAAAGTAAATGATAGGGGTACCCACATTTAGCCATATTTACCTTCTGCGCTGATTGTTTTTATTTATTTTTTTATTTATTCATAAGGAAGAACAGCTACAGCAACCAGTCATTGGCATGGTAATTTGACAGGTCCTACGATAGTGAGGGGGTCAGTGCTCTGATTCCCTCCCTAGCTGCCTATCTCTTCCAGTCATCGGGAGGCCTAATCACTAGGTATGGGAAGGGAAGAGCACTCATGGGGCCCGCTATGTGCTCAGTGGGACTCCATTCTGTTACTGAAACAAATTACCGTGGAAATTGGCCCATGCCCCAAAAATATTTAGCAAAACCAAGGATACAGAGAAAGTAGGGGTTTATAAGGCCGATTGGGAGAAGGAAGACCAGGATACAAACAACTAAAAATAAATCAGTTTATTGATACATATAAAATATGTGTATAGATGAGGGATACCAAAAGAAAGAAAATCCCTCATATATTCACCAATGAATTAAAAACAGCAGCGCATAAATATATTCCCTATAGCCGGAAAAATACATGCTTCAAGCTGATGTTGATGCAAGAAGTCTCTGATGACATTCGGTTTGAAGGTCCCAATGAGCCAACACGTTTCGCATAAGGCTTCGTCAGGGCCAGAGAGACCAAGCAATACTGATATTTCTGCAGTAATCGCAATAAATTACACTGTGGAGCACATATTCCTATAGCCTATATGGATAGTTCATACTGACCTCGCTGTTTGTAAAGATAATATTGGCAGGATGGAAGACCAAGTCCCTATGACACAGTATATGATTATGGTGATGGCTGTGAATGTTGAACAGTATCTATGATAATTCCTCAATCAGATGATGTGATCCCAGTGTCGTTATGGCATTACTAGAGTGTATAACTCTATGTATATTTATTTTATTTCCAAAAACCAAAAACAGGGAGAAATGGTAGTGGAGCTGTGGACAGTGATATATTAGTGTCAGTAATTAAAATTAAAACAGGGTGGGTATATTATAAAAAATATATAATCAGATAAAGCGATCTTTGCTTTGGTATAGGGCTGCAAATCACAACTGTACCCACCTCATTAACTCTTTAGTCCATTATATTGCCCTTAGAGAACACTCATTCAAACAATGCTTTAAGTCCTCCTTGTTAGGGTATAGAGGATATGCCAGACGATAAGGGGAGTATACTAGGAGAAGGGATTTTCTTTCTTTTGGTATCCCTCATCTATACACATATTTTATATGTATCAATAAACTGATTTATTTTTAGTTGTTTGTATCCTGGTCTTCCTTCTCCCAATCGGCCTTATAAACCCCTACTTTCTCTGTATCTTTTGTTTTCCATTCTGTTACTGGGAGTGAGATAACAGAGGTATGCTGGACTGGAGAAATGGGCAATGGTTCTACATGTTCCTCCAAATGCAACATATACATCAGTACAAGTTTGCAGCGGCACAGGACAAAACATCTAAAAGTGGAAATCTGCACATTCAATCTGCACATTCATTGCACACAAGTAGCTCATCCCTGGGTCAGGGACTGCCTTATTGTTTGATTCTTCACATGACTGCCGCCTCGGCATGGTCCTGGGCATTATGGAGCATGCTTTCGAGTGAGGTGTTATCCCACATGCACGGGTGCAGCCAGACCCACATGGAGATGAAGAGATACTATCACATTTGTAGTCTTTATCAGGAAAGCAGTCCAGGGTGACAACCATAGATACAATAGATGCATGACATAGCCCTCCAGGAATAGGAAGTACGTTTTTTGCAGGATTACAAAGCCATCTTTAGTGGCTTGATATGTTCCTTCATAGTCACATCTAACCATTCATCAGTTCTGACAATTCATCAGTAACAACAATTGTTACAAATTGGAAGAGAAACGTAACTGTGCAGGGGACATGGCGAACCAATGCAGTGTCCAGTGCATCCCTATACCTTTAAGGAGGGGTAGGCTCCCTCCAGGCAATCTATCCATTATTATATACAGTATGTGCTCCAACTTGGGAGACTCTCAAAATTATAGAGTTAGGACTGCAGTACACAGGGATGGCATGATGTGGCCGCTGCAGCTTAGACGTATATTTGCAAATGTGTGCAAACTAAACCTTGCTTTTAATGTGAACTGGTAAACATGATCAATTTGGTTTGTTGCAGGCTGGCTGGTAAGAGAGCTGGGAATTTTAGTTTGCTTTTTGACCTACTGTACATTGCCCTTCCATGTGCTCCTTGCTGCAAAGGCTAGTTATAGGTTGGGGTGGTTGCCATTTGTTTGTACTGTTGGTGAATTGGTGAGGGGACACACTGGATACCTTTGCTGCCATTGTGCTATTGCTGGGTGTCCTGGGTGTCTCTGTACCTTTACGTAGGTGTGAGCTCCCTCCAGGCATACCTACCCTTAATCTATCCAGTATTATATGATTGTTCCAACTTGGGAGACTCACAAAATTATCCAGTCAGGACTGCAGTACACTGGGGTACAGGGCCACTGCAGCTTATGAGTACATCTGCAAATGTGTGTAAATTAAACTCCTTGGTTTTAATGTGAACTGCTAGACAAAGTCCATTTGGTCTATCGCAGGCTGGCTGGTAAATAAGCTGGGAATTCTTGTTTGTTTTTTGTCATGGCGGACCAATGTAGATAGACTGTTATTCTCACACAAGGGACTTTATCTTCAGTGTAATGCGGGGACTCTTGGGCACTAGAGCTAAATAGTTAAAAAAAAAACATGGAAAGCATTTAAAAAGTATTTATTTATTTTTTTATGACCTCTGTTGACTTAGTTTGATTTTTCACAGAAAACAGTTTGACTTTAGAGAAAAACTGGTATGTGTGTTTGGTGTGTGTTTTTCCTCCATTGTCTATTTTTTTTTTTTTCAAGAACTCAGAGGGAGGGTAGGTGGCTTGATTGGGGGGTAAGGTTGCAGTCTTCCTGCAGCTTTTTTCTTATAACAAGGGTGGGTTGCTAGGCATCCACGCACTCACTTTCAGGTTAATGAGAATAGTGAATATTTGCCGCTGTTTATGTCATGTGGAGATTTTTCAAAGTTTAGATGATTTTTGAAGATGACAGAGTGGCTATAGTCTATTTTTCCATAATTGTATTTTATTATTACTTCTATTACATACTGTATATCCTGGCATATAGACATGTTATACCATTTATAATTATTCATGCAGCTAATACTACTGCTACTCCAATTATTATGATTATTATTAATATTATCCCTGGCACTGTCCTCTGTATTCTTATATATACCTAGTATATTATTGCTAAATATTATTAGTAATATTATTAGTAGTAGCGATGTGATACCTGTGTCTCTTATCCCTATCCTTATGAAATTGTAAATTGTATATCAGTGGAGCTGTAGGAGAAACTGCTTGGTGAGCATGAATGTGACTGTCAATGACTTTAATAGCCCTTCAGCAGTAATATATATAAAATTATATATTTTTATATATATATATATATACATATACATACACATCTACTGTATATATATATATATATATATATATATATATATATATATATATATATATATATATATATATATATATATATATATATATATATATATATATATATATATGTATATGTATATATATATATATATATATATATATGTATATGTATATATATATATATATATATATATATATATATATATATATATATATATATATATATATATATATATATATATATATATATATATATATATATATATATATATATATACACACATCTACTGTATATATATATATATATATATATATATATACAGAGGGAGAGAGGGGGAGAGGGGGAGATGGGGGGGAGAGTGAGTGAGGGGTAGAGGGGGGAGGGAGAGGGGGAGAGGGGGGAGAGAGAGAGGGAGTGAGGGGGAGAGGGGGGAGAGAGAGAGATAGAGACAGAGGGAGAGAGAGACGGGGAGATGGGGAGAGAGAGAAAGAAGGGGAGGTGGAGGAGAGAAAGAGAGGGAGAGGGGGAGAGGGAGAAAGAGAGAGAGAGAGAGAGAGAGAAAGAGGGAGAGGAAGAGGGAGTGGGGAAGAGAGGAAAGAGAGAGAGAGAATATAGAGTTAAAGTGTGTGTTAACTCATCATTTCATTTCAAGGTTCACACAGGCAGGATAGTTAACAGAACAATATGATATAAAAAAAATATATGTAAGGCCACATTGGTATGCAAAAGCCCTAATGTAAAGTGTATATAAAGTGTATATTCTTTCATATGCAAAATTCTCCTGACTAACATTTCTTAGATGCCAGATTACAATTTTGGCATTGGAAGGTTCAAGAAATGTATGCATGTACCTGGACATGTGTTCACGTCTGTTATAAAACTTCACTATGAGATAAACTTTTAGACTGCCCACGAGATTGATTGATTGAGAACTTTATTTCAGCACATCTTTATTTTTACTGTGGCATTTTGTCCTTATTTTATTTATCTCACATTTTAGCAATTTTGAGTATACCTGTATCCATGGTAATACCCTATTTATTCACAATACTGTTGCTATATGTGCATACGTGGAGGTAACAGTATGTAGTGTAGTTGTAATTTCAGTCACAAGGTAGCGTAACACCATTTATTGTTTGTAGTTTTAGTAGTCTTTGTGGGAACACAATTAGGTGTTAGTAGCTGTCACATTATTTATTATTTTGGTTGCCTTTTGGTAGAGCAGTTAATTCTTACTTTAGCACCAGCACCACCAACACATTCAGCAAAAACATCACAAGCTTTGTTTTTTTTGCACATAAAGAAAAAAGATTAAACTGATTTGGGCTATTCCTTAAACTTCAAATATCTATGGTATCGTTTAAGGAGTCAAGAAAAGGGGAGTAATATAAACTGAATAAAAATTAGTCATAAAATAATATAACAACTCATTCGATATTTGGGTATTCAGTGGTTAAATAGCTATTTCATGTGGAAAAAAAATCACATCTATGTGATATTTATTTACACTGATCAGCCATAACTTTATGACCTTCCACCTATTATTGGGTGGGTCCCCTTTTTTCCACCAACACAGCCCTGGCCTGTCGAGGCATAGACAACATCAGACTTCTGAATTTTTAATTTGTATATTGCTGGAGAGTAAATTTATCAAGAGCACCACATCCCTAAATTGTAGTCAAGAAAGAGCAAGGTTTGGTATTGGGACATTTAAGGTGCTGATAATTATTAAAAAATGGAGAAAAAATCATTTTTTGTAAAAACAATTTGACACATTTTATTAGGAACAATTCCACAAACACAAAAATAAATTATTTTAAAACATAAAAGAAAGGAGAAAGAACTTGATTATGTCTGCTCAACATGTTTCACCATCTTGTAATGGCTTCTTCAGGAGACTGACGAACATCTTTCACAAGTAAACATTCTATATTTAATGAGAAATATTGTGAGAAATATAGAAAACATACATATGTATTGAGCGACAACTGTCTGCAATTACAGTAGTCACAATATTCAAAATCCATAGAGTTACTATAAGAGCTATGAAAAACATACCTCAAATGACTGAACTTTGCCCATACATGGAGAAAATTGTAAATGGAAACTGCCCTTAGACAGGGAAGGATAGAACCATCCGCTAGGCATGCGTCACACCATAGAGGAGGAGAGAGCCAAGCCACAGGGGGATCTGATGTTAATAAGCAAAATTGTTCTTAAATTTATATAATGCAATGCCCAATATGAAGGGCTCAAATAACACATATATATAAATATATATATAATTATATTTACCCTTCAAATCAAGAATTTTGGATTGATAAAGCAGTATTGTATGCCTCAAAAGAGTATAGCTGATACAGTGTCTTTTTGGTGATATCCTAATGAGACTGAAGATCATCTCAAAAAAACTTCCTCTGTATTAAAAATAAGCAGAGAAGAAAAGAAAGAACATTCAGCAAATGGTTGACAATGCTGTAATGGAGACAAATAAAGGGATAAAACCCTAATTACCTTATCCTTGATCAACTTGATAAACTAGACAGGAATAATAAGTCAAAATAGGGTCAAATTCTCATATTGGGAATTACCCAGGAGTGTTCAATCTCAGGCAAGAATCCTGCAATTAAAAATGTATGTTTTTTCAATAAGAGATATTCAATATGCAGTCAGAAAACAGACTGTGAAGATCATATATAGGGAGACTCGCAACCCATAGTTGACTTCACAGCCTGCAATAAGATCTGAGCAAGAGCAAACACATAAAAATACCTGTATTGGGTCTTCTTCCTCTTAACCGAGCAGTCAGAATTGACTGTCGGCACACTGCTGGCATTTTATAGTCCTCCTCCACTCCGGTGGCATCTGACGTCACCACCGGAGTGAGAGCTGAGTAATGCAGCTGCCTGAGCTGACCTTTCCGAGGATGGCGCGGCGCCATTGGATAGCAGCGTCACATGATCTGCCTGAACCCGGAAGTAAAGCCTGCGCATGCGCAGTAATCACTCCCGAGGCTGCGGATTACACAACAACTGTGGGAAAAGCAACCACAGTTCAGGAAAGCAATGAGCATTGCAAGCGTCCTGGAGTGTGGAGCCATGTAAATCCAACCGAAATAAATATAAAAGTCCCCATCACATATATTTTAATGCAGTTAGATTATACATTGGTTCTTTTGAGAGTCAGTATTGTATTAGGAAAACTATATTATATCCATGGATTATAGCACTATTTATCACTGGGTGGAACAAAAGTTCAAACAAACCCAGGAACATATTGTTTGTGATTATATCTACTGGTATGTTGTTTTGAATATATTTTAAATTCAAAAATTTCCAAAATTTCACCATGGGGAATATTGATTCCCTATTTTAAAGAAATATAGAAAAAAACTTGAAAAGAAAGAGTTTTTTTCAAAAAGCATTGCCTCAGATTTATTGGTAACGATCAGGTTCGAGATCAGGGAGCGAATTATATGGCGGTCCCACCTGCCAAGATCATAGGGGAAGATCAGACTTCTGAAGTTATACTATGGTATCTGCCGCTATACTGTCTGATATGATGTAAAGAAATCAATCTCTCCGTACCTCGCACAGGAACCTGGCCCTCCCTACACTGCTAGGAATGTCTCTCTGCACTGTCCGACTCCAAAAAAAATGACTCTCTCCCTGACTGAATCGCGTGCCTGTCCCTGTCTCATCGTCCGCACATTGACACTACGCGCTGCGGCTGCGTGAGCAGCCTTTATGTGGTGTGGGGCATGTACTTGGCCCCTGAGCCATGATTGGCTAAAGGCAGCCTGCCTTTAGTCCAGAGATCATTTGATTGGCCAAAGCATGAGGTCAGGATGCAGGCTTTGGCCAATCACATAACGTGCTGAACGTGCGACGCGCGTGCAGTGCATTATGGGAAACTCGAATCTCCCGCGAAGAAGCACATTTGTTCGTCATTCAACAAACGATTGAATTAGCGATGTTCGAGTCAAACTTACCTTCGACTCAAACTCGAAGCTTATCCCTAATGTCAAGATAGCAGTCTTCCCCATGATTGTGTAACCTACTGAACCAGACTGAGAGACTATTTAACCACTTAAGCCCCAGCCCTATTTCGGACACTTTTTGTTTACAAGTTAAAACCAGTATTTTTTCCTAGAAAACTACTTAGAACCCCCAAACATTATATATATATTTTTAGCAAAGACTCTGGAGAATAAAATGTCGGTCATTGCAAAATTTTTTGTCACGCGGTATTTGCGCAGCGGTCTTTAAAATGCCATTTTTTTGGGAAAAATTTTGAAAAATCACATTTCACTGCATTTAAAAAATACTAAACAGTAAAGTTAGCCCATTTTTTTCGTATACTGTGAAAGATGATGTCACGCCGAGTAAATAGATACCCAACATGTTACGGTTTAAAATTGCGCCCCCCGTGGGATGGCGACAAACTACGGTCAATAGAGATCTCAATCTGTGACGATTTAAATTTATTTAACGGTTACCAGTTTAGAGTTAGAGTGTAGCTCTTTTTTTTAAATTATTGCCCACACTCTGATGATCGCGGCGATACCTCACATGTGTGGTTTGAACAGCGATTTCATTCGCGGCTCGACTTGCGTATACGTTTTTTTTTTGTGCGCGAGCTCACGGTGACGGGGGCGGCTAAATTTTTTTTTTTTTTCCTATTTCTTTTTTCTTTTTTTTAACTTTATTGCAGTTTTTTTAAAAAAAAAAATCTGATCACTTTTATTGTTGTCACAAGCAATGTAAACATCCCTTGTGACACCTTGTGACATATGTAGTGACAGGTACACTTTATGGAGGGATCGAGGGTCTAAAAGACCCTAGACCCCTCCACTACACTTCCCTGTATGCAAAACGCCAAAAACGTCATTTTTGCATACAGACGTTTTTCAAATCTGCCGCCTTTTGCAGCACAGTAACCCGGAAGTGACGTCATGGACGCCGCCTCCGGGTTACGTCATCGGAGACCCAATCGATGCTGTTTCCGGAATTCATCAGGACTCCATCCAGCCGGCGGACGTGCCGGCCGGGAGCCCAGAGCAAAGCCACGGAAGGCGGCGGGAGGGGGGGGGACGTCCCCTTCCGCTCACCCGGGTAACGATCGAGCGGCTCCCGAGCCGCATCGGTCGTTACCGACGGAAAGCCGACCGTCGGCTTCAAACCACGGTACTGGGATGGTGTCTCTAGCTAGAGACATCTTCCCGGTATACTACCGCAAAGTCAGCCGACGTACCGGTACGTTGATATGCGGTAAGTGGTTAAAGGCTCAGGAAATCTTTACAGTGTTTTGTGTTAATTAGCTGATTGGAGTATGACACCATGAGTCTACAATATTGAACTTTTTCCCAATATTCTAATTTTCTGTGATACTGAATTTTGGGTTTCCACTAGCTGTAAGCCATAGTTATGCTTGAAATACATCACTCTGTGTGTAATATAGCTATAATTTATGAGTTTCACTTTTTGAATTGAATTATTGAAATGAATTAACTTCATCGGAGACCCAATCGATGCTGTTTCCGGAATTCATCAGGACTCCATCCAGCCGGCGGACGTGCCGGCCGGGAGCCCAGAGCAAAGCCACGGAAGGCGGCGGGAGGGGGGGGGACGTCCCCTTCCGCTCACCCGGGTAACGATCGAGCGGCTCCCGAGCCGCATCGGTCGTTACCGACGGAAAGCCGACCGTCGGCTTCAAACCACGGTACTGGGATGGTGTCTCTAGCTAGAGACATCTTCCCGGTATACTACCGCAAAGTCAGCCGACGTACCGGTACGTTGATATGCGGTAAGTGGTTAAAGGCTCAGGAAATCTTTACAGTGTTTTGTGTTAATTAGCTGATTGGAGTATGACACCATGAGTCTACAATATTGAACTTTTTCCCAATATTCTAATTTTCTGTGATACTGAATTTTGGGTTTCCACTAGCTGTAAGCCATAGTTATGCTTGAAATACATCACTCTGTGTGTAATATAGCTATAATTTATGAGTTTCACTTTTTGAATTGAATTATTGAAATGAATTAACTTTTTGATGATATTCAACTTTTTTGAGATTCGCCTGTATATCCTACTGACTTTTAGATGCCAATGTAATGAGATAATCTTCATATAACCTGCCAGTGTTCATAAAGTTATGGCTGATTTGTATATTGTATGTGTATTAAACATTTTACAATGTAATTTTATAATTCAATATTGTAATAGAAATAAGGGATGTACTAATATAACAGTAAGAATAAAAAAAAAAACCTTTAGCATTCTAAACTGAGAAAAGCCTGCTCATACAAGAATATACAACTCCCCAACAGAGAGCTGGAGTTGCTTCTGGCTTTTTTTTATATTCCATGCATCATAAGGTCTTGGTTTCCATGGTAATATGTCATTGGCTCTGATGTCACATATTGCATCCAACCCTGTGAAGCCTAGGAAAAGGATTTATAAAAGCTGAAGTAAAGGAATGTGTAAGTATTGCCTACAGCAATCAGATTTTAGATAAAAAAAAAAAATCAAAGCAGACATTTTATTGTTTTCTCTGTGTTTTTTTTTTTTTTATTCAATGAAATTAATTATTACTCCTCATTCATTAAACAAAAATAATCTAATATAAAGGAAATGCCTGCTCATAAGATGGTAAAATCCACTCATTGGAATCTTGAGGCCTTAAAAATAAGTTTAATGCAGTGTTGTTTACATCACTATAAATGCAAGCATTATATAGCATACGGTGTTTAGAGACCCGTTACAGCTTTGTGCATTCAAAACCCAGAAGCCCTAGTCAGCAGTTCTATGTTTTAGAATACTTATGTCTAATCTATTAGAACATTTACGTCCAATAAATTGATCCCTGATTCCCTATGCTGTCACCATCACTGAAATTAACAATACTCATCTGTTCCTGGTTGTGCCATTCTGTGTAGGACTAACTTGTACATTAGACTTTTAGGGGTTGATTTTCTAAAGGCAAATGTACTGTGAACTTTGCAAAGTCCAGTTGCACTCTACAAGAGCAAAAAATTTAAAAAGGAGGAAACATGGACTTTGCAGGCACTGGGTACTTAAAAAAAAATCACATTTTATTGTATAATGCATCTAAAATCATCAAAGAAAAAAAACACAAAAAACATATAACAGTAATATCCCATATATGGGAAATATAAAATCCAAAGTTGACAAATAGGTGATTACACTGTTGGTAATGCTGGACAGTTATACAATCACAGTACAGTATATCAGTAATAATACTTCACATCAAGACGACCATAGCCGCAGGTGACAGGGACTGGTACTGTCTTCCCGGTAAGATTGAGCGATGTATATTAGCAGTAGATCATACAATTCTGTTGAGCCATATTGCTCGACATGTTTCGCCTTATGCTTCCTCTGGGAGCTAATGGATCAGTATTCTGTATAATTCAATAGGCAATGACGATGTAGATAAAAGGCCCTGGATGAGGAGTAACCACCATGGAGGGTGTATGCTCCAGGATCGGACACTGTGTAAGCGTTACTTCTTTGGCCCTACCAGGCATCTTTGAGTGCATATACCTGTTATATATATGAGTACTCCATTCTATGAAAGTATATTTTATTGGCATACCAGTTGATGTGCTTTATGCCAATTCTTGCTGGTCTATAACGCTTGGCTGCATTATCTTTAACAGCCATCAACATTGATGATTCTGATCCTTCATACACCTTCCCTGTTGGCTACTAACTAAGCCTTTTATCTACATCGTCATTGCCTATTGAATTATACAGAATACTGATCCAATAGCTCCCAGAAGAAGCATAAGGCGAAACATGTCGAGCAATATGGCTCAACGGAATTGTACGATCTACTGCTAATATACATTGCTCGATCTTCCCAGGAAGACAGTACCATTCCCTGACACCTGCCGCTATGATCGTCTCGATGTGAAGTATTATTACTGATATACTATACTGTGATTGTATAACTGTCCAGCATTACCAACAGTGTAATCACCTATTTGTCAACTTTGTATTTTATATTTCCCGTATATGGGATATTACTGTTATGTGTTTTTTGTGTTTTTTTTCTTTGATGATTTTAGATGCATTATACAATAAAATGTGATTTTTTTAAGTACCCAGTGCCTGCAAAGTCCATGTTTCCTCCTTTTTCAATTTTTTGACTTTAATTAGGATGTGGCACTTATTACCCTATTCATACGCTCAGCTTATCGCTATCTGGGAGCGTATTTTTCAGCTTCTACTCTACAAGAGCAGTTGCTCCAGATCTTAGTAAATGAGCAGAAGCTCTATTGACTTCCATTTTCCAATCATGTGCAAGAAAAAATGTTTTTTTTTTTTTAATTTTCACGTGATTAGGTATTATTTACAAAGTCAAACTTTACTTCATTTACTAAGCTCTGAAACATGTGCACTTGCAGAGGGCAACTTCACTTTGCAAAGCGCACAGTACATTTGCCTTTAGTAAATCAACCCCTTAGAGAGAACAACTGAAGTGTATATAATGCATCTGAAAATAGACGTATACCATACACCAGGCAAAGGCTTTTACCAAGGTACGGTAAGCATGCATTATACAGCTAGAAGTAGCGTTTACAGGAAATCCTAAAATATTGTGTGTGCAAAACCATAACCTAAAAGGAGGTCAAGCTTTTCAAGGGTTGTAATTGGAGAGTGTACTACTGCACTTCCCTAGATCCAATCTGTGGAATAGTATGGCCACTTGTTAACTTGGGAGAATCCACAAACAGCTTAACTCTTCAATAAGACATTGAAGTTGAATCAAACTCAATTATACATCATATAAGCACAGTATGTCTTTTGATATGTAGAACAATGATTTCCAAACCCTTGTCTTTGTAGTGGAAATGGGAACTAAACTGTGCAACAGAACAGGGAAGGAAGTGTCTAGTTAGGGACAGGAGGAGGGAAAAAAAAACATATCAAGTATATTAAAAAAGATAAAAAGACTTGCAGCAAAGCATGTCTTCAGCAAGTAGTACAACAAATGTTTGAAGACACTCTATTTGAATGTTTTTGTGCTCAATCTACTGATCCTAGTCAGTAAAACATTTTTCTAAATGTTTATCTCTACTCACCTTAGTGTTGAAGGTGTCCCACCTTCCCTATAGTGTGCAGAGTCTACATTGGTTATGTGTGGCTACTTCACTGTTCTGACTACCACAGTGGAGAGCTTAGATCCTTCTTATCCATTCCAGGGCTTCCCCCTGGTGTACATGCATCTATGTCCCACCAGAAATCTGCTAAATTAATTTGTTTCTAGTTTTTGTTTATTTTTCCATACAGTGTGGACGTATTATTCAGTGTGCTGTTCCTGCTGGTTGAATCACACGCCGCCTACCTATCCCAGCAAAGCTCAGCACCAGAAATATCATTGATCAACTTGGTGGAGGGGTAAACAACTGGCAAAACCAATAAAAAGGATAAATTAATAAATAAATCAATAAAACAGACAGTTTCCTCAACATAAGTAGAACAGGGGTGAGATCAGCATAGATCTCTATAAAGAAAGTAAACCATGAGGAGGACACCTGCTAAAGCGCACCGATAAAAAGCTTTAGCCAGTGTATTTCAATGGTCAACAAATATAATAAAAAACAAAGATAAATACGGGCGGCTAAATGCTAGCATTAAAATGCATATCAAAGAGAAAAAAAATCCTGTCCTTTACAAAATATAATAAAATATAAAATATAATGCCGATGGGTCACCACCGGCATTCTAACACATATTGCAATAACTAATGTAAGAACATGATCATGGCAGCAAAAATAGACCACGAGAAACACAGAGCTGAGGAGAGTAAAAATAAAAGAAAAAAATCCCCCAAAATGTCTTAAATGTATAATAATAATAAAAAGACTAAGTCAGAGCATAAGGGCCACATAAAAAGATAATCAGGGTGAGCTAATTACAAGTGACGAGGAGGAGACATCTGTGTTAAATCCATTCTTCTCCTCAGTTTTGATTAAGGAGAAGAAGGGGTATAATAAACAAGACTGTATTGTTAGCAACACAACATGAAATGTACCCTAACAGAAGCCGGTTTTCAAAAAAGACCTTTAAAGCTTAATATAAATAAATCACCAGGACCAGATAGCTTACATCTGGAAGTTCTCAAAAAACCTAGCCATCTTATAGCCAGACCATTATTACTATTGTTTAAGCATAACTTTCTGTTTGGAATTGTACCAGCTGATTGGGCAAAGCAAACATGGTACCAACATTCAAAAAAAGGCCAAAATATATATATCTGGAAACTACAGATTAACCACTTGCCTACAGTGCACTTTCACCCCCTTCCTGCCCAGACTGATTTTCAGCTTTCAGCGCTCTCACACTTTGAATGACAATTACTCAGACATGCAACACTGTACCCATAAAAAATTTGTGTCCTTTTTTTCACACAAATAGAGCTTTCTTTTGATGGTATTTAATCACTACTGGGTTTTTTATTTTTTGTGCTATAAATAAAAAAAGACTGAAAATATTGTGAAAAAACGCATTTCTCTATTTCTGTCATAAAATTTAGCAAATGAGTAATTTTTCTTCACAAATTTTGGCCAAAATTTATACTGCTACTTATCTTTGGTAAAAATAACCCAAATAAGTGTATATTATTTGGTCTTTGTGAAAGTTATAGAGTCCACAAGTTATGGTGCTAATCATTGAAAATTGATCACACTTGATCACACCTGATGTACTGAAGGCCTATCTCATTTCTTGAGACACTAAAAAGTCAGGAAAGTACAAATACCCCCCAAATGACCCCTTTTTGGAAAGTAGACATTCCAAGGTATTTAATAAGGGGCATGGTGAGTTTTTTGAAGTTGTCATTTTTTCCCACAACTCTTTGCAAAATGAAGATTTTTTTTTTTTTTTTTTACAAATTGACGTATTAACATACGTTATTTCTCTCACACAGCATATGTATACTTGCAACTACACCCCAAAACACATTCTACTACTCCTCCTGAGTATGGCGATACCACATGTGTGAGACTTTTTTACAGCCTGGCCACATACAGAGGCCTAACATCCAAGTAGCACCGTCCGGCATTCTAGGAGCACAAATTACACATATAATTTCCTGACAACCTATCGCACTTTTGAAGGCCCTGGAGCACCAGGACAATGGAAACCCCCATAAAATGACCCCATTTTGGAAACAAACAGCCCAACGTACAATTTTTGAGGCATAATGAGTCTTTTGAATATGTCATTTTTTTCCACAAGTTTTTGGAAAATGTGGAAAGAAAATGAAAACACATTTTTTTTACACAAAGCTGTCCATTTATGCAATATTTCTAACACATAGCATGTACATAGCAAAAATTGCACCCCAAAATACATTCTGCTATTCCTCCTGAGTATGGCGATACCACATGTCTAACACTTTTTCACAGCCTGGCCTCATACATAGGCCTAACATCCAAGTAGCCCTTTTCACAAAGTTGTCCATTTATCCACTTTAAGACTGGGCCTATTTTTGACACTTGGTGTTTTACAAGCTAAAATCATTTTTTTTGCTAGAAAACTACTTAGAACCCCCAAACATTATATATTTTTTTTTAGCAGAGACCCTAGAGAATAAAATGGAGATCGTTGCAATATTTTTTATCACACCATATTTGCGCAGCAGTCTTCCAAATGCAATTTTTTTGAAAAAAATTCACTTTTTGGAACTAAAAAATAAGAAAACAGTAAATGTAGCCCAATTTTTTTCCATAATGTGAAAGATAATGTTACGCCGAGTAATTAGATACCCAACATGTCATGCTTCAAAATTGCGCATGCTCACACAATGGCGCCAAACATTGGTACTTAAAAATCCCCATAGGCAACATTTTAAAAATGTCTGCAGGTTACTAGCTTAGAGTTACAGAGGAGGTCTAGGGCTCAAATTATTGCTCTCGCTCTAACGATCGCGGAGATACCTCACATGTATGGTTTGAACACCGTTTACATATGTGGGCGGGACTTGCGTATGCGTTTGCTTCTGCGCGCGAGCTAACGGGGACAGGGCGCTTTAATTTTTTTTTTTCCTATTTATTTTATTTATTATTTTTACACAGTTTAAAAAAAAATGTTTTGATCATTTTTATTCCTATTACAAGGAATGTAAACATCCCTTGTAATAGAAATAGGCATGACAGGTCCTCTTTATTGTGAGATCTGGCGTCAAAAAGACCTCACAACTACACCAAAAAAGAAAAAAAAAATTGTTGAAAAAGGAAAAAAAAAAAAAAAGCAGCCCTTTAAACCGGTTGCTAGGCAACGTCTTTTGACGTAGCTCCGGTCCTCCAAGACCATAGAGTCGAGTGAGGGCCATCTTGCCCTCACTCGACTTCCTGTCTCTGAGGATCCGGGACCGGATAGTTTTCCCCGCTGCCGGCGGGTCCGGTGAGCTGGGAAAACGTCTGGGACGCGGCAGGAGGGGGGGGGAACCTCTTCCCCTGCACCATAAGGGTAATTCTGCTGCGAATCCACCACTGGGACCACCCTTATCTGAAAGCCGACCGCCCGCCGTTTCAAAAAATACAGGTGTTATGGCAGCTATCTGCTGCCATAACCCCAGTATTTAGCTTTTAATGGCCGACGCATATAGTCGTTAGGCGGTCGGTAAGTGATTGCATGTATATGGCAAACAGGTGACGATGACTGATGGGGTGACAGGTGACGATGACTGATGGGGTGACAGGTGACAATGACTGATGGGGTGACAGGTGTCGATGACTGATGGGGTGACGATGACTGATGGGGTGACAGGTGACGATGACTGATGGGGTGACAGGTGACGATGATTGATGAGGTGACAGGTGACGATAATTGATGAGGTGACAAGTGACGATGATTGATGGGGTGACAGATGACAATCACTGACGGGGTGACAAGTGACGATGATTGATGGGGTGACAAGTGACGATCACTGATGGGGTGACAAGTGACGATGATTGATGGGGTGACAAGTGACGGGCGATGGTCACTGATGGGTGACAGGTGACGGGCGATGGTGCACGGTGGTACTGATGGCAGTCTCTGGTGACCGGTGAACTTTAGGCTATGTCCACATGTGAGCGTAGCGATCATGGGCAGAATCACCGCGATTCTGCCCGCGATCCAGAAATCATTGCAAATCACAGGACGCCTGTGCGTTGCCCGTGATTTGCAATAGCACCCCAAACGCTGTGCGATGTTGCTGCGATTTCCGCCTGCCGAATCGAGGTAACATCACGCAAACAACGCATGACGCCCCAAAGAAGCTCTTGGACCTTTTTTGGGCGTCATGCGTTGTTTGCGCGATGTTACCGCGATTCGGCAGGTGGAAATCGCGGCATCGCACAGCATTTGGGGTGCTATTGCAAATCACGGGCAACGCACAGGCGTCCCGCAAATTGCAATGATTTCCGGATCGCGGGCAGAATCGCGGTGATTCTGCCCGCGATCGCTACACTCACATGTGAACGTAGCCTTATGGGTGTCAATTTCTGGGCACTGATGAGGTGACTGTTGGGTGACAGGTGCAATCGGGGGGGGGGGGGGCTGAGGACTGTGTGGGGACCTTTATTGGTGTGATTTTACATTTGACAGGTACACAGAGCAGTAACTCACTATTTATAGCTCTGCTCTCCTCACACTGGAAACTGTGTGAGGGGAGAAGAGCTAGTATAGGTGAGTTACTGCTCTGTGTTTACATTTTGTGATCGGATTCACAGCCGATCACTTTGTAAACAGTCACTGTCAGTGACTGTTTACTACTGCCGGTGACAGCTGTGTTCCTAGGGAACACAGAGCCACCGACATGACAGCGCTGCGCGCTCCCGATCGTGCATGTGCGGTCATCTTCCGGGCTCCTCTATTGTGATCGGCTGTGTCATTGGAACACAGCCGATCACGTGGGAAACAGCCATGCCCATTGGCTGTTTCCCCCCTGCCGGTGACGGGGGGTGTCCCAGTGACACCCCGACACCGGCAGTGCAGGGCGGCGTGCGCCTGCCCTGCTTTTCTGGGATCACGTCATATGACGTCTTCCCAGAACAATGGTCGCACCGTCCCGCCGTCAATTGACTGCGGGCGGCAAGTGGTTAAACAATAACAAAACAGGAAGTATTGATATTTAATCTTGATAGAGGAAGGCATGTGGATGTGGTGTATCTGAATTCCGCTAAAGCATTTTATACAATACCCCATAAAAATATTATCAAACCCAGCAGACCTCAGTTTGTAAAGTAGTGTATGCACATGGATAGAAAACTGGATACAGGAGCGGGTCCAAAGGGTGGTGATAAATGTCATATCTTCTGAATGGTCTGGAGTTGTAAGTGGGGTATTCTAAGGTTCTCTCCTAGGATAAATTATGCTTAACTTCTTCATAAATGATATAGAGGTTGGAATAAATAGTTACATCTCAGCGTTTGCTAACAATACAAAGCTAAGCAGAGTAATGACAACAGAATATAGCAACTTTACAGGAAGATCAATTAAAGGGGTGGGCAGCTACATGGCAAATTAGGTTTAATGTAAGGTCATGCATTTGGAGGCTAAAATATAAATGAAAGTTACTCCCTAGGGAGAGAACCTCTGGGGGTATCGAGTATGGAAATGTATCTGGAGGTCTTAACAGAACACAGACTAGCATGCAGATCACAGAATAGCATGCAATACCAAGCTGCAGCAAGCAAAATTAGCAGACTATTAGCATGTAGTAAAAATAAAATTTATTCAAGAGATTTTACCACTTTACAAAACTCTGGGTAAGCCACATTGTGGGCATGCAGTCCATAAATTTAAATTTGCAGCGCTCATGTAAGTCCAACAAATTATTCCTAGTTTATACCTGTAAATTCTGACATGTGGTTTGTGTGAAAGTTCATATAAATCCTCAAAAGATAGATCCGTGGGGAACCATGTAATAAAATAAAAAAGATCTCATAGTGAAGTATGTTCAGTGATGAAATTCAGCATACATGAAGGGGGTGTGCACTCATGATGGAATCTCATAAAGATAAAGTGCTCTTATCCTTCACCCCACATGTAATGCAAACTCACCAGAACTCCACTTAATATCACTCCAAGATCTCCCTTAATGATAGATTCCCATAGGTAAAGGCAGGAAAAAGGCAGGCATGGATGTCACAGCATCAGTATCCGGTATCATTCATCCATCAACAATCCTCCTTCCCCTCCCACAATAGGCAGATCAGTGTTTAAAATAAACATTTATTGTAAACAAGGTAAATACACCATATTAAAAAATCGTAGCCACTCACATCTGAGACCGCTACAAGTGGTGAATTACGCCGTGACGTCAGTGTGGGTGGCTCCGCCCAACGCGTTTACAGCCAATGCTCTTCTTCTGGGGCTCTAGTGGTCAATTAGATTGGTTTCTTATTTATACCATTTATCCTGAGCAGAACGTTATTTCTGCCATCCACGCCATTTTCTCATAGCCTCATATGAGAGGCACCAGTCCTCAGGAAGAATGTGCTTGAACTCGAGAGAGTCCAGAGCAAGGCAACAAAGTTAATAAAGGGACTGGAGGACCTCAGTTATAAGGAAAGACTACAAACATTAACCATATTCTCCCTAGAGAAGAGACGCTTAAGCTATGATCACAATATACAAATATTTTATTGGTGATTCTAGCCTATGGAGAAAACTATTTAGTCTCAATTCACTTAGGAGGACATGTGACCACTCAATTAAATTGGACGAGAAGTGGTTCATGCAATACTGTACCCAAATTACATTTTTATCATTTTTTAAAACAGATAGAGCTTTCTTTGGTGGTATATAACCACCACTGGTTTTTTTATTTTTTGCTAAATAAATGAAAAAAGACGACAATTCTAAAAAAAAAAAAAAAACAAAACTCTTTCTTTCTTTATGTTATACAATTTTGCAAATAAGTCATTTTTCTTATTCACTGATGTGCACTGATGAGGCTGTACTGATGGGCAGTGATGAGGCTGCACTGATGGGCACTGCTGAGGCTGTACTGATGTGGCGGCACCAATTGGCACTGATGGGTGGCACTGATGGGCACTAATATGGGGCACTGATGGGCACTGATGGACACTGATATGCTACATTGATTGGGCTGATGGGGCTTCACTGTTTGTATACATGTGATGAGCTGTGATTGGACACAGATCATCACATGGTAAAGGGCAGCTGTGATTGTCCCTTTACCTCAATCTGTGATCAGCTGTGGGTGTGCAGGGAAAAAGAGTTATTGGAGGACGCCACTAGACACCCTCCCAGAACTGGACAACCGTGCTATTGCTGTCTTCCGGCTAGAGCTCGGTCCGAAAGTGGTTAACAAGCACAATATATATGGGATATGGGAAATGGTAGTGACATAAATACACACACATGTACACACACACACATGTTAAACTGGATAGACTGCTATCTTTAATCAACCTTATGTTTTAACCCACTATGTAACTATATTTTTTTTCACAATTTTTTGTGGCTATTACGTGGCTGTTAAGGATAGGGTTATGGGTCCACATATGTTATGCCAACATGTACTGGGTGCAAATTAATTTAAATCCCTGTGCTGATAAATATGTATGAGAAAGGTGGCAGAAATATATGAAATTAAACCCTTTTAGTCATTTGGATTGTAACTGAACATTTTAGCCTTTTTTTTTTTTTGGAGCATATTTTTCCATTTCCTCACATGAAGTGACTGTTTCTAATGATGTGTTTCTTCCTTCTATAGAGTAAGAATGTACTAAAGAGCATATCTTCTTGTTAATGCAGAGACCTGTCTAATGTATTCATGCATAAGCGGAACCAAGTTTAGCTCTATGATTGTTCCTATTAACCACTTAAGGACTGGAAGGTTTTACCCCCTTAATGACCAGGCTATTTTTTGCGAGTCGGCCCTGCGTTACTTTAACTGACAATCGCGACGATATACCCAAATAAAATGAATGTCCTTTTTTTCCCCCACAAACAGAGCTTTATTTTGGTGGTATTTGATCACCTCTGCAATTTTTTTTCTGCGCTATACACAAACAAATTAGCGACAATTTTGAAAAAGAAAAAAATAATATTTTTTACTTTCTGCTTTATACATTCCCAATAAAAAAAATGTAAAAATCTAATTTTTTTCAAAATTTTAGGCCAATTTGTATTCTGCCACATATATTTGGTAAAAAATATCCCAATATGTGTATATTGATTGGTTTGGATTGGTTTGGTTTGGGTGCCCGGTGGCAATTGCGGTCCCTGGCCCCGAAGATTAGCTTCCCCCTCACCGCCAAGGAGCGACGTATGGGTGCTGCGATTCGCGCAGCTGAGCCACCTTGCCGCAGTATAGGTGGGCGGGTGCTCGCCAAGAGGTTAATATGGTTAAAGAGAACAGTCACTTTGGGTTCATTAAAAAAATGCTAGCTAAAGGCATCATACAGATACTGTTTTTTAGAGCCGGCGGTCGACTTTCTGGCGGTAATGACCGATGCGGCTCAGGAGCCACTCGATCGTTACCCCGGCGAGCGGGAGGGTACATCCCCCCCGCCGCCTTCCGCGGCTCTGCCCAGCTCTCCCGTCCCACCGGGAGACCCGAGCAACCAACCGACGCCTCCGCCGGCTGGATGGAGTCCCAATCAAAGCCGAATGCGGCTTTGATCGGGTCTCCGATGACGTAACACGGAGGCGGCGCCCATGACGTCATGTCCGGGTTATTCGGCTGCTAAAGGCGGCAGATTCAAAAAGTGACTGTATTCAAAAATGCAGTTTTTGGCGTTTTGAATACATGGAAGTGCAGTGGAGGGGTTTAGGGTCTTTTAGACCCTCGATCCCTCCATAAAGAGTACCTGTCACTGCATATTGCTGTCACAAGGAATGTTTACATTGCTTGTGACAGCAATAAAAGTGATCAGATTTTTAAAAAAAAAAACCTGTGTTAAAATTAAAAAAAAAAACAGGAAAAAA
Source organism: Pelophylax lessonae (assembly GCF_965119305.1). Lineage (NCBI taxonomy): Eukaryota > Metazoa > Chordata > Amphibia > Anura > Ranidae > Pelophylax > Pelophylax lessonae. The sequence continues at coordinate 69,442,918 of NC_138779.1, read as the reverse complement.
AAAATCTTAGCCGCCCCCGTCGCCGTGAGCTCACGCACTAAAGAAAACGTATATGGAAGTCGCTGTTCAAACCCCACATGTGAGGTATCGCTGCGATCGCCAGAGAACTGTAAACTGGTAACCATTAAAAAATGTTAAACGTCGCCTATGGAGATTTTTATGGACCGAAGTTTGTCGCCATTCCACGGGTGTGCGCAATTTTAAACCGTAACATATGGGTATCTTTTTACTCGGCGTGACTTCAAAACAAATGGGCTAACTTTACTGTTTAGTTTTTTTTTTTTTTATGTTTCAATATCTCTTTATTATATTTTTCCACAAAACAAATAATATGCATACATAAAAAAAAAAAAACAAACGAAAAAAAAACAAAGGCAGAGTATAAACAAACAATATTGCAATAAACTTGTCAATTATAACATTATACCTTCAAAACAAAAAATGAAAAAAGAAAAAACAAGAAAAGGAAAAAAAGAAAGAAAAAGAGAGAGGAAGAAGAGTGAAACAAGAAGAGAAGAGGGAGAACCTTCCTTCCAGTCTAATTTAATCATAGAACCAAATAATTCCCAAATTTTAAATACCACTTCTCTTAAATTTATCATCACTCGACGTCAATTTTATAATGGGAGCTAAGCCTTTTCCCCATTGCATATTCGCCTTTTACCATAGCGTATGTTTAGTTTTTTTTTTTAATGCAGTGAAATGTGATTTTTTGTAATTTTTCCCAAAAAATTGAAAGACCGCTGCGCAAATACCGCGTGAAAAAAAAAATATTGCAGCGCCGCCATTATATTCTCCAGAGTCTTTGCTAAAAAACTATATAATGTTTGGGGGTTCTAAGTAGTTTTCTAGCAAAAAATACTGATTTTAACTTGTAAACAAAAAGTGTGATATTAATGAATCAGGTTTTTTTGTATTAATTAAAATAATAAACATGTTATACTTACCTGCTCTGTGCAATGGCTTTGCACAGAGTAGTCCTGATCCTATTCTTCTGGAGTCCCAGAAGCTCCCAGGTGCTCCTGGCTTCTCCTCTTTGGCTAGTGTCCCCACAGAAAGCAATTTTCTATGGGGGCACTTGTGCAAGCTCACTTTGGAACCACCCTGTCTGCTTCTATTGACACAGACCTGGTGGCTCGGTTCTGCCTACTGATCCTTCATCACAGCATCTCCTCAGTGAGGAGGGAGAGAGCTGAGGGATCCCGCAGCACAAAAGGCTTTTTGCCTTAAAGTGGTTGTTAATTGTTGTGGAATTTTTCCTCAGGTTCAAAATACCTGTTACCTGTTAGTCAGTGATACCAAATCAGACAATATATAGCTATATATATAATGAGATCAGACAAGACTCAAGATGGCTGAATCATAGTGACCTAATTTATTACAGCGTTGCTGGAGTTTAAATATACTCAAAAATGGGTTTGTCACTACAATCTGACGTACAAGAAATGGGTTGTTATTAACATCTTTTGTCCAATCAAAGTTAACAACTAATTTTAGTAAACATTATGTCAATCTAGATCGTGATTCTCTTGTCATCAGGGAATTTTCAGTGATGAAGCTCAATAAAAGTTTCCAAGGGACTTTTATTAGAAGTTATTCTAGGTTTTGCAGACAGAGTTCCTTTTATGACAGATACGGGAATATTTGATGCGGTCAGGAATATCTCAGCTTATATATATTTTTAGCTTTTGCGAGCTCCGTGACACATGTAAAGAAATCAAAGACAAAATGAGATTAATTAACTTGAAAGACATTTTGTTTAAGATAACCATTTTAAATGCCAGTCAAGGCATCCTGCATATCCAGCAAGGTATCCTGTAAAGGCCAATAAGGTCAAGGTATGCCACGTCATCTTCCCCCTCTTGAGAATTTATTGATCAGGCTAACTACCTATCCGCTTATCAGATTCCTCCAAGGGAGCAGCCCCTTATGCTTGGGACACTGGCCCAGAGGGCAAACCTCAGTGGGGGGTGTCCGAGTCTTGGTAAGGTTCTGAGGCGGAGATTACTTCATACATGGGGGTTTGAGGTGACAGATGTCTCATTACAGCATACTCAGCATCATCAATCACTTCTTATTTCCGTATAGAGTTGAAATAGGTTGTCTCCTTGGCCTTGGTAACCTTATCAACCAAGCACATAATTATTTTAATTCAACAGATAACTAGAGATCATAATTATCATAAACATCAATATAAATACACCACTTTCATTATTTTAGGAGATAAGGCAAAACCTCCAAAAGACTGTGTTCATTAGGATGGAGCGGACACCATTGGAAATAAAGAGGTTGTAGTACCTGTTACTGTGACACACTGAGAAAGTAAACTATGGGCCTTATTGCCACAGACACAATAGATTCCCAACCCTGAATGTGACCACCCTGGGGTGAAAATGGGTATTAATAACTTTTCTGCATAATACCCCAGTTTCTGTCTGAACAACAGAAACCTGAGGGCTTCTCCTAGGTGAGAAATGTCCATATTGTCATTTAATATGGCTCATATTTTATGTTTAACAGTTTCATTTTTGTAATGCATGCAAGTTTCATTTCATGGGCTGTTCACAGTCAGCTGTGGGCAGGATATGTTTATCAGTGCTTGTGAACAGTCCACCCTCCCTACATCAGTTTTTTTCCATAGAACACTATACACACTGTAGGATTCTTGAAACCTGCGACTTTTGGGGGAATTAACATGCCCTTTCGTGCACTGGTAATGTTTCTATAGGATTTTGAAAACTCCGTCTGATTTACTAAGTGGGTTTACTAGCACAGGTATAGTCTGGGACTCTGGGTGTAATTGTGGACATATCTAGCACCCTGAGTACCCTGACTTCCTGGCTACCTGGTATTTAAACTTAACAGTACATTGGGCCTTAAGTTGTCTGTCTCTTTTATTGTCCTGCCCCTTCATTATACCCAACATTCCCATACATATTAAAAATTAAAAGAAAATCATTGTACCACCTTTTTTCAATGACTGTCGTGAATCCATGTATCCCTTCTACCTTGAGAGATGTTGGTGTAACCAATTGCACTCTTAGTAGCCTTACTTTATGACTTTTAGTATCCTCATTTGGATCTGGTAGGAATGAAAACACACTATTATGCATTTTTGTCAATTGCTTTTAAAGCGCTGCAACACATCTAGTGAGATCTGAGTGTGTGGCTTGCAATTGCTGTGGTAAATAGAGACCTGCTTCAGGTACCCACACCTCTCTTGGGAGTGTTCCTGACAAAGGAAAAAACGTAAAACAATCTACCTGTTTCTGCTATTATTTTACTCAACTTGTTTTTTTTTTTTTTTACCATACAACCTTTTGTACCTTTCCGCTACTCTGTGAATGATATGGAGTGTGAAAGGCTTTCTCAATATTTAGTGCGGATAGGACCTCTTGTAGAACCCTTCCTTTAAAGTGAGTACCCCTGTCACTTTCCATAGTTTCTGGGATTCCATACCTGCACATTACCTCGGACAAAAGCCTTTTTCCTGTGGTTTGTACTGTACCCCTAGAGACTGGCCAGGCCTCAGGCCATCCTGAAAAATGTCTATACAAACCAAAGCATGTGCATAGGGACCAGACTGTGAGAAATCAATGTAATCTATTTGAACTCCTTGGAAAGGACAGTCTGACTTAGGCGGTGCTTTTATGGGGGTGCTTATAGCTCTACCAACATTGTACCTAGCACAGGTAAGACAAGAAGCAGTATATTTTGCAGCTACTCCAGGAAAACCTGGTGCTAACCAGTGTTGCATTACCAAGGTGGTCATTAGAGTCTTTGAGTTATGACACGATCCGTGAGCTGCGGCTGCCACTCTCGGGTATAGGGCCTGAGATCAGACAGAAATGCTCCTCCATCCTCCAGCAACCAGTTACATCCTGTGTTGCACTGTTCTTCCGCCACTTCTCACGCTCCTGTGAGGGGGCTTTTTCTGCAATGATATCAAGATTGCCATACTTACAGGAGTTGGTTGCTTTCCTACGAGTGTCAGTACCCGGATAGGGACCTGTTCCAGTGCAGCCTTCTTCGCTGCTCTGTCGGCCCTTGCGTTTCCTGCAGCTTCTTCTGTGTCCTCTCTTGCATGTGCCTTGGTTTTTTTTAATAAATGGCCACCCTGGTGGAACACTGGAAGACTAAGAACAGTCTCTATTATATCTGCATGCTTTATTGGCTTACCAGCTGAGGTCAAAAAGTTACAAGCTTTCAAAAAATATGACCAAAATCATGTCAATGTGAATGTTAACTCTTTAAAATTCACAGGCCTTTGCCAAAACCATCAGCTGCTTGTGCTTAGAACTTTAGATTTAATGCCTCTGCATTCCTTTTGTTTATTTATTTATTTATTGCTTTTACTACTGCATACCCAGTTACAGGCTTACCCTCCTCTGTTTATAAACATGATCCATCTACATAAAGGGTCTCATCAGGGCTTTAGAGAGGAGCCTTTTTTTTGCAGGGCTCAACAATTCAGATTCTGCCATCATCAGCTCAAATCAGTCATGGGGGGTATTTAACAAACATTTTTTTTCCCCCCTCTAGTGCCTGCTCCTGTACTGGAAGTAAACTGGCTTAAATACATTGCACCTGTTTTATCCAGCAGCTCTTTTGCAGGCTGCGGCCCGCACACAGCTGAGGATCCTTTTATCACTGGGTCAAGCTGGCAAGAGACATATGCTACATACTGGATTAATGGGCACTTCATCTGAAACTGAACACTGAAATTTTAACTCAACACAAACATTTTTTTTTTTTTTTTAAATGACTTCCCTTTTCCTTTGAAGCCAGGCAGGAAACCACTCCCACCCCTGCTAGTGTTATTTAGTAAACCTTTGGGACTGCTTCTGATGGGACATGCGGACACAGGTTAGCTGAATACCTTATTTACTGTCTATCTTCTGGGGGAGAGGGGGTGGTTGCAATTCTTTGCTCTAATGTCCTGTCTTTACACTATTTGTAGTAGTTCACTTTTTATACACCCATAATGACAGGAAGTAATGTACTTTTATCTTTCAAACAAATATCCTCTAAAACTTTGTCCCGAATTTCAAAAATCTGATCAGAGGTTCCCCTTTGGTTACGGAGGATGCCCCTTAAATACCATTTAGATACCATATTTGATGAAAAGTTAATCTATTTTAAAACTTTTGGCTCAGTGCCAATAGGGTTCAATGGTCATGTTAATTGTGGTAACCCTTAATGTCTAAACAAAGATTCCTGGTTTAAAGGGCAACATATTATTTTTCATCTTAGTTTAATTTAATACAAAATAACCCCAAAAATATCATATGCCTTTCATTTATCATATAAAGAAACAATATTTTCTCCGTGCTTCAAACTCCGAGCTTAAAAACTACTTCCTCTTATATCAAAGACACAGAGCCTGTTTCATACATCTCTCACTTAAGAAATTTAAAGGGCACTGCTCATCCTTACTTTCTTCTTATGAATACAAGATTGCTGTGTTTTCTTATGAAACAATTCAACACACCCCAACTCATTTACAATACATCAATACTCATTCAACTTCATACTCTCCTGCTTCCATATTTCTGCAACTGATTTTAAGTTTGTTCTTACCAAATCTGTTTCATACACTTTAAGGCCATGGTCCTAATGACCTTTTTTATCGACCCCTGGTCGGTATCTACGGAAACCCAGTTTCCCATTTCACTGTTATCCAAAAAAATTGAATAACTACCTCTAACTTCCAAGTTCTCTGACCTGGACTTTGGCCCTCACACAGCCGATAACCTCTAACTTCCAAGTTCTCTGACCTGGACTTCGGCCCTCACACAGCCGATAACCTCTAACTTCCAAGTTCTCTGACCTGGATTTCGGCCCTCACACAGCCGATAACCTCTAACTTCCAAGTTCTCTGACCTGGACTTCGGCCCTCACACAGCCGGTAACCTATAACTTAAAATCAGCCTATTACCATATGCATATGTTTACATATATACCAGAACATAAGAAAAGAAACCTTTAGATGTATATGAAATGTCAGGCTAAACAGTCATATACATTCAATGCTTGCTACGTCTCAAATGGACACTCAGAAATGAGACCGCTTTACTAGAACACAACTGGGGGTCACGTTCCTGCGTGTCCAAGACACCCACAGCGGTGAGGGTTGACCCAACCTCACCTTTCGCAACAAATGTTAGTAGCAATATATACACCGACTAAGGGTTTAGGTTCTTTAAGAGGGTATTACGTCAAAAATAAGTTACCTGGACGTCATTGGATGGACTGAAAAACATTGTAAGCAGACAATGGGCTTACCTGGCCAGATATTTTCAGTGTATCCAATGCAGTCCAGATGTCTCACTCCGTCCGCAGATGACGTCACTTCTCCTGGGCTCAAGCTCGCCAAATTGTTGTGGAATTTTTCCTCAGGTACAAAATACCTGTTACCTGTTAGTCAGTGATACCAAATCAGACAATATATAGCTATATATATAATGAGATCAGACAAGACTCAAGATGGCTGAATCATAGTGACCTGTTTTATTACAGCATTGCTGGAGTTTAAATATACTCAAAAATGTGTTTGTCATTACAATCTGACGTACAAGAAATGGGTTGTTATTAACATCTTTTGTCCAATCAAAGTTAACAACTAATTATAGTAAACATTATGTCAATCTACATTGTGATTCTCTTGTCATCAGGGAATTTTCGGTGATGAAGCTCAATAAAAGTTTCCAAGGGACTTTTATTAGAAGTTATTCTAGGTTTTGCAGACAGAGTTCCTTTTATGACAGATACGGGAATATTTGATGCGGTCAGGAATATCTCAGCTTATATATATTTTTAGCTTTTGCGAGCTCAGTGACACATGTAAAGAAATCAAAGACAAAATGAGATTAATTAACTTGAAAGACATTTTGTTTAAGATAACCATTTTAAATGCCAGTCAAGGCATCCTGCATATCCAGCAAGGTATCCTGTAAAGGCCAATAAGGTCAAGGTATGCCACGTCATAATCAATTGATATAAAATTATCCCATCCCCTCTGTAATATAAAGATAAGTGTCCTTGTGCTTGTGTTATATAAAAAAATATGCTGATCTATACCTATATCAGAGCGGCTCCCGGTGCTCAGCTGACTCCTCGGCTCTCTCTTCTGCCCCACTAACAGCTCCATGGAGCGGGGTCGAGTACTGCCACTGAGGAGGGGAATAGAAGAGGGAGAGAGAGCCGAGCGGTCACGTGATTGCCAGCAGCCACTCTGATATAGATAGAGATCGGCATATTTTTTATATAACACAGACACAGGGATACTTATTGTTATATTACAGAGGGGATAGAATGATTTTATATTCAATATGAGAGCAGCAGGAGGGAAGGGGGCGGGCACTAACATGAGCAGACAGGCATGGAGAGGAGGGGGAGAGGAGGGCAGATAGGACAGAGCAGGGCTGTGGCTGATGGAGGCACGTAAACTGACTACGGTGTCAGGGCTGAGCAACCATGATATACCGTGGACAGTTTACAGAGAGGAGGGAAGAAACTGGCAGGATCAGCCAGGTTTTTTTAGGTGATATATGGGGCCAAATGACACAGCACAAGCACTGTGCTGTATAACATGCTTTAAGGGAACAGGGTATGTTTTTTTTTTAGGTTAAAAGACGCTTTAATACATAGAATGCATTAAGGTAAAAGAAAACTCTAAGGCTTTAGAACCACTTTAACTCACTATTATTCATTCAAAAAAGGTTGATAAAAAGAAAAGTTGGCCCACCCAATCCACTGCATTTTAATGTGAAGTTGGAAGGCAGCATAATGCTCACAGCTTGGCGGAGTTAGGTCACCTTTGGATAGTCTTTGAAGATCTGTTGAAGAGTTGGAATTTCTACATAATATTTTATTAAACTATCTAACTGTCCTCAAGTTAGTGGGAACTGGAGAAGGGTGTGGAATAAATTGCTTTGGCTAACAGTAAATAGTATAGGTAATATATTTTGTTGAAGGCTTTAAAATGTTGAGGATAAATACAGTATTGAACGTTGTAATATGAGCTCTCAGCTTTTGCTTGCCCTTGCCCCCAACAGGGTCGGTGGGTGGGTACTTGTGCTACAACTTGTCACTGGCAAAAGTGTTTTCCCCCCTGCTAGATCTAAAGCTGTCTGTAGGAGATTTGAAGAGCCAGTATTAGTATAACATCCTGCTGACCTATGGGGAGATATCACCAGAGGAATATGACGATGCTGCTGCAAAATATAAAGTGCTTTTGCAGCATTATCAGCTCTTCAAAGGAAGTGTTGCACAAAGAGCCATGGTGCAGAAGCAGTAGGTAAGAAGTCTGGGTTTTCAGTGGAAAATAAATGGGATTATTTAAAAGTCCATATTGAGGAACATACTAATTATTTTACCTAGATATCTACTTGAGATACAGATAAAAACTCAGGCTTTGTTTAGTGCTAGTGTATATTTTGCAGTTCATCTTCATGCACATGTTCAATCTCATTTGCCAAGAAGTGCTAAGCAGACATCGGAGAACTCACCAAGCTCTTCATTTCAACTGGAGCCTTTGGCACAGCAGAACAAAACATGTAAATGAATGTGATGAATCTGCAGATACTCTGACAGCAGGCAGCACTTTTAGGATTAGGACAAAGTACAATTTTACAGCAAGGTTTATCTAATTAGCCTCTAGCCAAAACTTACTTATGAGTTCTGCATGGGTTGTAAAGAATTTTCTAGGGACACACTGGGTGTCTAGGCTCAGCATGCACTGTATTAACTTGGAAAATTTCAGAGCACTAAATAATTATGATATGTTTATTGATTTGGTAATAAAATGAGTGTAATTGGTGCTACAAATCAAGCACTTAAAGGTTAACTCCAACCAAATGGCTAAATTCACAGTCAAAATACAAATAGAATCTGTTTTAATTGCAAAAACAAGTTTAAGGTAATATACAGTACATATTACTGTAATGGACTATGGCTAGTATACAGACAGTGACAGCATTTTTCAGACCATTACAGCATTCCCAAACCCATTTATAAGGATAAGATTTAGGTTAAGGTCATGGGTTCAGCCCCAACTCAGCACATTCATTGTTTGGCCAGTTCACCCACCTGAATTCTTGCCTGCTGTACATAAACAAACAGCCAATGATACCAGGAGATGTCATCTTGGTCATTGACGTCACCTAGGATCCTCAGTGCCATTGTTTAGATTACAGCAGCACCTGGACATTTGTTATTTAATGGTGGTAGCACGACTGGGAGGCAGGTCAAGAGACAATGGTAAGGCATTATTGGGCAGTAGGTCATCATAATTGATGATGGATTTACATTGGGGACATTATTTACAGTTTTTCTTTTTTGCTATTTAAGGACTGTTCAAGACTGATTTGTTAATGTTTATTTACATTTTAACTTTTTTTGGGAGTTAGTAATAAGGGGTACTAATGTATTTCCCTGAGAGGAGACAAATATTTTGGGGCCTCCCTATGCTTGGATAATGGTCTATTATGGATTTTAAGGGCACCCTATGCTTTTTTTTTATTGTGTGGGGTTTCTCTTAAAATATATATTTTTTTCTGCCTAAAAGATGGCCGAAAATTGTCCGAAAACAGAGGGTTCAGCAGTTACCGGCTGACTTTCGGCCCATGTGTATAGCTCCTTGTCCAGCAGAAGCTGATCTCATGGCTGTTAGGGTTGAGCGAACACGGACTGTATTATTCGTGTTCGTACCGAATAATTGGATTTTTGTTACCCGAACACGGACACGAACACTTTACTGTATATTCGGGTAAAAATCCGTGTTCGGTCGTTTTATTTCCGGGTTTTGCATGCTTTGGCACGCTTTTCATGGCGGGCTTTCAACAGCCAATCAACAAGCGTTTAACTGGTGTGCCTAAGCCATCCCAGCCATGCCTACAAATGTATCAGTAGCTGTGATTGGCCGTCTGAAGCATGTGACCAAGTCTTTATAAATTCGAGGCAGCGCCGCTGCGGCTTTATTCTGCTGTTTAGATCAGGGAGAGAGCACACATCAACGTGCTGGCTGCTGATTAGGGACAGACAGGAAAAAAAAAACATTTGTGTCTGGATAGAATTGAGGGACAGGTCGGAGTGTGTTAGGCAGGGCGAGTTGTAGGCATTTTAGGGAGAGAGTCTGCTGATTTTTTAGGGACAGTGCGTTCTACAAACTGCAATCGACATTGCTGTGTGGGGTGGGGTTTGCAGTCACCCGATCTACGATCTTATCAATCCTGTTAGGGAGAGAGTCTGCTGATTTTTAGGGAAAGTGTGTTCTACAAACTACAATCGATATTGCTGTGTGGGGTGAGGTTTGCAGTCCCGATCTACGATCTTATCAATCCTGTTAGGGAGAGAGTCTGCTGATTTTTAGGGAAAGTGTGTTCTACAAACTACAATCGATATTGCTGTGTGGGGTGGGTTTTGCAGTCCCGATCTACGATCTTATCAATCCTGTTAGGGACAGAGTCTGCTGATTTTTAGGGACAGTGTGTTCTACAAACTACAATCGATATTGCTGTGTGGTGTGGGCAGAGATGTATAGTAACGAAGTAGAACTACTTAAGTACTGTACTTAAGTACCGAAATGCGGTATCTGTACTTTCCTAGAGTAGAATTTTTTTCTCCTACTTCTACTTTTACTTCACTACATTTTTTCGATGATTTCGATACTTCTACTCAAGTATTTTTTTTTGTGCTGCATAGTTACTCGTTACTTTTAAAAAAATTACCACTGCCAGAACAGTAGATGGCAGGTTGCATAAAGCTCAAAAAAGTGTGTATAATGTCATTTGTAAATCAGCGCATACGAAAATAAAGGCTGTGTATAATAAAAGCTGCTATACCAAATCTTTCCAATAAAAAGAAAATATGAAACAAACAAATAAATGGTGCTACAGCGCTTAAAGTGCATCAAGAAACTACTAACAAACACAGGTTAATCATTTGAATAAATCATTTGAAATAATAAAAACAATATGATGTTCAAACTTTTGACTTATTTCTTTAATAACTACATAACACAGTACTTGTACTTCTACTTTCAGTACTTGAGTAGAAATTTTTTTTCAAAACTACTGGTACTTTTTACTTTTAGTACTTAAGTAGCAAATTTTTTGAAAAAACTACTTGCAATACTTAAGTAAAAAAAATGTTGAATACTTTAGTACTTCTACTTAAGTAACTTTTTCTGCGAGCACTTCCACTTCTACTCAAGTAATTTTTTGATCGAGCACTTGTACTTTTACTCAAGTAGAAATTTCGAGTACTTTATACAAGTCTGGGTGTGGGATAGGAGATAGGCAGGTGTCAGTGGTCCACATCCATTTTGCTGTGTGTGGGCTGCAGTGAACACAATCTTTTTGGGGTGCAGTGAACACAATCTTTTTGGGGTGCAGTGAACGCAATCTTTTTGGGGTGCAGTGAACACAATCTTTTTGGGGTACAGTGAACACAATCTTTTTGGGGTGCAGTGAACACAATCTTTTTGGGGTACAGTGAACACAATATTTTTGGGGTGCAGTGAACACAATCTTTTTTGCCCACTGAGGAGGAGGGAGAAAAGTATTTTTCTATCAGGCACTGTGTGCAGCCTTTTTCCTTCAGCTGTGCTGTGCTGAGTGACTGATCATACACTGCTGTGTTCAGTTCACATGTGCTAATATTGAGTGCTTTCAAAAATCATACACTTTTTTTCTATTCCACTATTCAATATACAGCCTTGGGTTAAAAAAAAATTAAATTGTGGCCTGCAGCAGAGCTGAATGATATTTGGGGTTTTTGGGGTTCATCTCATACTTCTGAAGATTTGAGGGTGCTGCCTGTTCCATACTCCTCCTACTCCTCATCCAGCCTTTTAGGGGTACAAACAATAGTAATTGGGGCCTAGTGTGGTTGTGTACGTGTGATACACATAAACTTTTTTTGATCATATTTTCTATTCCGCTATTTAATCAAAAACCTTTGGGGGTCAGTTAAATTGGGGGATAGTCTGTGTCGGTACGTGTGAGATCCACCTTTCCAAGTTTTTGGGGTTCATCTCATACTTCTGAAGATTTGAGGGTGCTGCCTGTTCCATACTCCTCCTACTCCTCATCCAGCCTTTTAGGGGTACAAACAATAGTAATTGGGGCCTAGTGTGGTTGTGTATGTGTGATATACATACACTTTTTTTGATCATATTTTCTATTCTGCTATTTAATCAAAAACCTTTGGGGATTAGTTAAATTGGGGGATAGTCTGTGTCGGTACGTGTGAGATCAACCTTTCCAAGTTTTTGGGGTTCATCTCATACTTCTGAAGATTTGAGGGTGCTGCCTGTTCCATACTCCTCCTACTCCTCATCCAGCCTTTTAGGGGTACAAACAATAGTAATTGGGGCCTAGTGTGGTTGTGTATGTGTGATATACATACACTTTTTTTGATCATATTTTCTATTCCACTATTCAATATACAGCCTTGGGTTAAAAAAAAATTAAATTGTGGCCTGCAGCAGAGCTGAATGATATTTGGGGTTTTTGGGGTTCATCTCATACTTCTGAAGATTTGAGGGTGCTGCCTGTTCCATACTCCTCCTACTCCTCATCCAGCCTTTTAGGGGTACAAACAATAGTAATTGGGGCCTAGTGTGGTTGTGTACGTGTGATACACATAAACTTTTTTTGATCATATTTTCTATTCCGCTATTTAATCAAAAACCTTTGGGGGTCAGTTAAATTGGGGGATAGTCTGTGTCGGTACGTGTGAGATCCACCTTTCCAAGTTTTTGGGGTTCATCTCATACTTCTGAAGATTTGAGGGTGCTGCCTGTTCCATACTCCTCCTACTCCTCATCCAGCCTTTTAGGGGTACAAACAATAGTAATTGGGGCCTAGTGTGGTTGTGTATGTGTGATATACATACACTTTTTTTGATCATATTTTCTATTCTGCTATTTAATCAAAAACCTTTGGGGATTAGTTAAATTGGGGGATAGTCTGTGTCGGTACGTGTGAGATCAACCTTTCCAAGTTTTTGGGGTTCATCTCATACTTCTGAAGATTTGAGGGTGCTGCCTGTTCCATACTCCTCCTACTCCTCATCCAGCCTTTTAGGGGTACAAACAATAGTAATTGGGGCCTAGTGTGGTTGTGTATGTGTGATATACATACACTTTTTTTGATCATATTTTCTATTCCGCTATTTAATCAAAAACCTTTGGGGATCAGTTAAATTGGGGGATAGTCTGTGTCGGTACGTGTGAGATCCACCTTTCCAAGTTTTTGGAGTTCATCTCATACTTCTGAAGATTTGAGGGTGCTGCCTGTTCCATACTCCTCCTACTCCTCATCCAGCCTTTTAGGGGTACAAACAATAGTAATTGGGGCCTAGTGTGGTTGTGTACGTGTGATATACATACACTTTTTTTGATCATATTTTCTATTCCGCTATTTAATCAAAAACCTTTGGGGATCAGTTAAATTGGGGGATAGTCTGTGTTGGTACGTGTGAGATCCACCTTTCCAAGTTTTTGGGGTTCATCTCATACTTCTAAAGATTTGAGGGTGCTGCCTGTTCCATACTCCTCCTACTCCTCATCCTGCCTTTAGGTGTACAAACAATAGTAATTGGGGCCTAGTGTGCTTCTGTACGTGTGAGATACATACACTTTTTTTGATCATATTTCCTATTCCGCTATTTAATAAAAACCTTTGGGGATCAATTAAATTGCGGGATAGTCTGTGTCGGTACGTGTGAGATCCACCTTTCCAAGTTTTTGGGGTTCATCTCATACTTCTGAAGATTTGAGGGTGCTGCCTGTTCCATACTCCTCCTACTCCTCATCCTGCCTTTAGGGGTACAAACAATAGTAATTGGGCCTAGTGTGCTTCTGTACGTGTGAGATACATACACTTTTTTTGATCATATTTCCTATTCCGCTATTCAATAAAAACCTTTGGGGATCAATTAAATTGCGGGATAGTCTGTGTCGGTACGTGTGAGATCCACCTTTCCAAGTTTTTGGGGTTCATCTCATACTTCTGAAGATTTGAGGGTGCTGCCTGTTCCATACTCCTCCTACTCCTCATCCTGCCTTTAGGGGTACAAACAATAGTAATTGGGGCCTAGTGTGCTTCTGTACGTGTGAGATACATACACTTTTTTTGATCATATTTCCTATTCCGCTATTCAATAAAAACCTTTGGGGATTAATTAAATTGCGGGATAGTCTGTGTCGGTACGTGTGAGATACACCTTTCCAATTTGGGCGCATCTCATACTGCCGAGGATTTGAGGGTACTTCAGTCTGCCTCCTGCCTGTTCCGAACTCCTCCTACTCCTCATCCTGCCTTTATTGTAGAAAAAATTGTAATCGGGGCCTAGTTTGTGTTTGTACGTGTGAGATACATCGTATTATAAAAGTTTTCCTATTCCGCTATTCAATATACACCCTTTTGGAGTGTAAAAAATTAAATTATGGCATAGTCTGTATCGGTACGTGTGAGATACACCTTTTAAATTGGTTTGGCGCATCTCCTTCCCCCGCCAAGGATTGCAGGGCGCTTCAGTTTGCCTCCTGTTCCCAACTCCTCCTACTCCTCTTCCTCATCCTGCCTTTAGGGTACAAAAAATTGTAATCGGGGCCTAGTCTGTGTTTGTACGTGTGAGATACACCGTATTATAAAAGTTTTCCTATTCCGCTATTCAATATACACCCTTTTGGAGTGTAAAAAATTAAATTACGGCATAGTCTGTATCGGTACGTGTGAGATACACCTTTTAAATTAGTTTGGCGCATCTCCTTCCCCCGCCAAGGATTGCAGGGCGCTTCAGTTTGCCTCCTGTTCCCAACTCCTCCTACTCCTCTTCCTCATCCTCCCTTTAGGGTACAAAAAAATGTAATCGGGCCTAGTCTGTGTTTGTACGTGTGAGATACACCGTTTTTTATCCTATTCCGCTATTCAATATACACCCTTTTTGGGTAAAAAACATTAAATTGCGGCATAGTTTGCATATTTGACTGTGAGATACACCCATGCAATACTGTTGTTGTTTTGTTCCGCTATTCAATAAACACCTTTCTAGGGCAAGATCTTAAATTACAGAAATATGAGGAGACCGTCAAATAGGGGCCGTGGCCTGGGCCGTGGTGCTGCTGGTAGAGCTCCTGTTGCAAGGAGAGGACGTGGTCGATCTGTGCCAGCTACACGCACAAGTGAAACACCTTCCTCAAGTGTGAGTAGGCAACAGAACCTGCATCAGTATTTGGTAGGGCATCATACGCCTCTAGAAGTGATGAGGCCAGAACAAGTGGAGGCGATAGTAGATTGGTTTGCTGCTGACAGTGCCTCCAGTTCCTTCACATTGTCTCCCACCCAGTCTACTGCAGAAAGGTCAGAGTTGGCACCTGCAGCCGATGTCCAACCGTCTTTCACCTCACCCCCTTGGAAATCAGGCAAGCAGTCTGAGCCCCAAGCCATACAGCAGTCTCTTCTTCTTTTTGATGACTCTGTCAGCAGGGTTTCCCAGGGCCATCCACCTAGCCCTGCCCCAGAAGTGGAAGAGATTGAGTGCAGCGATGCCCAACCACTTATTTCTCAAGATGAGTACATGCAAGGACCATCGCAGCACGGCTCCGATGATGACGAAACGCAGGTGCCAACTGCTGCGGCGTTCAGCATTGTGGAGACCAACAAGGAGGGCAGGGGTGAAGACTGGGTGGAAGATGATGTGGAGGACGATGAGGTCCTCGACCCCACATGGAATGAACGTCATGCAGGTGACCTGAGTAGTTTGGAGGAAGAGGCGGTGTCGCACAGAGCCACCAGCACAGCAGAAGAGGGAGCAGGGTGCAGAAGCGGAGCGGCCGTGCCCTAGACTCTACGCCTGCTACTGCCCAAGGCAGCAAGGGAACGAGCGCACCAAAGTCAGCTCAAAGGAGTTCTGTAGCGTGGAAGTTCTTTAGAAAATGTGCTGATGACAGGAACCGAGTGGTTTGCACCCTGTGCAATCAGAGCCTGAAGCGAGGCATAAACCTTCTCAACCTGAGCACAACCTGCATGATCAGGCATCTAAGTGCAAAGCACGAGCTGCAGTGGAGTACACACCTTCAAAACCAAGAAACGTCTCTGGCTCATCCTGCTTCCTCTTCTGCTGCAGTCTCGGCCGCTCCAGCCACATCTGTAGTGATACCGGCACCTGCCACCCCGCAAACAGAGGATCTGTCAGCAACACCACCACCTAGGTCACCAACCATCTCCACAATGTCCCGTGGAAGCGTTCAGCTTTCCATCTCCCAAACACTTGAGAGGAAGAGGAAGTACCCCCCTACCCACCCGCGATCCCTGGCCCTGAATGCCAGCATTTCAAAATTCTTGGCCTTTGAAATGCTGTCATTCCGTCTGGTGGAGACGCACAGTTTTAAAAACCTTATGTCGGTGGCTGTCCCACAGTACGTCGTGCCCAGCCAAGCCATCCCTTCCCTGCACAACCAAGTGGGGGGAAAAAATCAGGTGTGCACTGCGCAACGCCATCTGTGCCAAGGTCCACCTAACTACCGATACGTGGACCAGTAAGCACGGTCAGGGGCGTTATATCTCCCTAACGGCACACTGGGTAAATGCAGTGGCAGATGGGCCTGAGGCGGATAGCAATTTGGCGCATGTCCTTCCACCACCGAGGATTGCAGGGCGCTTCAGTTTGCCTCCTGTTCCTAACTCCTCCTACTCCGCTTCCTCATCCTCTACCGCCTCCTCATCCGGACAGCGTAACACCTTCACCTCCAACTTCAGCACGGCCAGGGGTAAACGACAGCAGGCAGTTTTACAACTTGCCTGTTTGGGGGACAAACCACACACCGCGCAGGAGTTGTGGAGGAGCATGGAACAGCAGACAAATGAGTGGTTGCTGCCAGCGAGCCTCAAGCCCGGCCTGGTGGTGTGTGATAACGGGCAAAATCTCTTTGCAGCTCTGGGCCTAGCCGGTTTGATGCACATCCCTTGCCTGGCGCATGTGCTGAATTTGGTGTTGCAGAGGTTCCTTAAAAACTACCCCGATATGTCAGAGCTGCTGCAGAAAGTGCGGGCCGTCTGTGCGCACATTCGGCGTTCTCACCCTTCTGCTGCTCGCCTGTCAGCGCTGCAGCGTAACTTCGGCCTTCCCGCTCACCGCCTCATATGTGACGTGCCCACAAGGTGGAACTCCACCTTGCACATGCTGCAAAGACTGTGCGAGCAGCAGCAGGCCATAGTGGAGTTTCAGCTGCAGCACGCACGCGTGAGTCGCTCTGCGGAACAGCACCACTTCACCACCAATAACTGGGCCTCCATGCGAGACCTGTGTGCCTTGTTGCGCTGTTTTGAGTACCCCACCAACATGGCCAGTGCCGATGACGCCGTTCTCAGCTTAACTATCCCACTTCTATGCCTCCTTGAAAAAACAATTCGGGCGATGATGGAAGAGGATGTGGCACAGGATGAGGAGGAGGAGGAGGAGGATGAAGAGGTAACATTTCCAAGGCTTTCAGGGCAGTCATTCGCAAGGGGCTCCGAGGGTGGGTTCCTGCACACACAAACGCCAGGGACACAATTGTCCAGCAGGGGCACAGTTCTGGAGGATGAGGAGGATGAGGAGGAGGAGCTGGAGGAGGAGATGGAACCATGTTCACAGCAGGGTGGCACCCAGGCCAGCTCATGGCCATCACTGGTGCGTGGCTGGGGGGATACAGAGGACACGGACGATACATCTCCCACAGAGGACAGCCTTTCGTTGCCTCTGGGCAGCCTGGCACACATGAGCGATTACATGCTGTAGTGTCTCCACAACGAACGCCGAGTTGCCCACATTCTAACTTGTGCTGATTACTGGGTGGCCACGCTGCTGGATCCCCGTTACAAGGACAACGTACCGTCCTTAATTCACTCACTGGAGCGCGATCGCAAGATGCGCGAGTACAAGCGCACGCTGGTAGACGCGATGCTGCTGGCATTCCCACCTGACAGCGGGGCCACAGTGGAAGCACAAGGCAGAGGAGGAGGAGGAGGAGGAGGAAGAGGTCGCCAACGCAACCAGGGCACCGCCAGCACCTCAGAAGGCAGGGTTAGCATGGCAGAAATGTGGAAAAGCTTTGTCAGCACGCCACAACAAACAGCAGCACCAGCAGCTCATATGGAACGTCTTAGCAGGAGGCAGCATTTTACCAACATGGTGGAGCAGTATGTGTGCACACGCCTACATGTAGTGAATGACGGGTCTGCCCCCTTCAACTTCTGGGTCTCCAAATTGGGCACATGGCCTGAGCTTGCCCTTTACTCCTTGGAGGTGCTGGCGTGCCCTGCAGCCAGTGTATTATCTGAACAGGTATTTAGCACGGCTGGGGGCGTTATAACAGACAAGCGCAGCCGCCTGTCCAGAGACAATGTGGACAAGCTCACGTTCATTAAAATGAACCAGGCATGGATCCCACTGGACTTTTCCGTACCTTGTGCAGAATAGCGATGGATACCGACCTTACCCACCCATTGTTCCATTTTTGCTCTTTCTCACTCTTTTGGGGTGTACCCTCATTTAAAATTTGTGAAAAGAAGCAGTGTTGGCTACCTCATCCTCCTCAGGGCCAGATTAACGTAGGGGCTATTGGAGCTGCAGCTCCAGGCCCCTACCTTTTATATAGGCCCCGGGTTGGCCATATTCACTGTTACCGCTCTTCTGTCACTTGTAAACACAGAAGTCTGGCTTCTATGCTCGCTTCCCCAGGCAGCTCCCTCAGAACCTCCCCACACAGCACGAAGGCCGGACAAGGAGGGACAGTTGGCGATGCATGGATGTGTTTATGGGCTTCAGAGACAGCATCCCATGTTGAATTAGGCATGCATGGCTGCACCCTTCCTCCTCTGGGTGCATGCCAAGGCACGGCCCTTAAGGCCCTTCAAAATCCTCAGCACCAAGCCCATGATGCTCTTAATCCGGCCCTGGTCCTCCTCCACCGCCGCTTCCACCTACACCGCCCATAGGTGTGCGCAGCCTATTGCATTAGGGTGTGCACCCCAAAGTTTAAATACACATGCATGTGTTTGCCTACATGTACATGGCCCGATACATTACTCTCCCTGCTGGCAAAGTGAAATAGAGTAGAGCAGGTCCGAGGGAGATCTTTCCCATCTCCTCACTGGCAAACAGAGCGATAATGCTAATGTGCCCTAGGTGATTAGGGTGTGCCCAGGCACACCCGGCACACCCTGTGCGCACGCCTATGACACCGCCACATCCACCACCACCTCAACCTCCCTCCTACTCCATATGGGCCTCGTCCTTCAGAGATGAAGAACATTGTTTTATTTTTCTGTTTTTTTTTGTTGTTTTAAGTTATTTCCCTATCCACATTTGTTTGCAGAGCACTTGCCATGTTCTTAAATACGTTTGCCATTTGCAGCACTCTAGCCCTTTCCTTTGGTGTTTTAGAGCCATTTTAGTGCCTGAAAGTTCGGGTCCCCATTGACTTCAATGGGGTTCGGTGTCCGGGAAAAGTTCGGCAAAAGTCCGGGACACGGACCCGGACTTTTTTTTAAAGTTCGGCCGAACCCGCCGAACATGGACATCCAGGTGTCCGCTCAACTCTAATGGCTGTCTTTTGTTTAACGAGCCTGCTGGAAAACCAGCCAATGACTGCGAGCTCTGATTACTGTGTTCTGGCTTGGGGGGGGGGGGTTCCTCCTGTCAGAACATATTAGCTCAGCGGGAAGATTGCTGCACTGACATTGGGTGTGTTAGTACAGTGATCTGTAAATTTTATTTCATTCGGCTCACTGGGTTGATTTTCTGTTTATTTACATTTTAACTTTTTTGGGGAATTAGTAATAAGGAGTACTAATGTATTTCCCTGGGAGGAGACAAATATTTTGGGGCCTCCCTATGCTTGGATAATGGTCTAGTATGGATTGTAAGGGCAATCTATGCTTTGTTTTCTTGTTTTTTATTGTGTGGGGTTTCTCTTAAAATAATTTTTTTTTCTGCCTGAAAGATAGTTATCCACAGGCCGAAAATTATCCGAAAACAGAGGGTTCGGCAGTTACCGGCTGACTTTCAACCCATGTGTATAGCTCCTTGTCGAACAGAAGCTGTCTTTTGTTTAACGAGCCTGCTGGAAAACCAGCCAATGGCTGCGAGCTCTGATTCTGATTACCCTGTTCTGGCTGGGGGGGGGGGGCAGTCCTCCTGTCAGAACATATTAGCTCAGCAGGAAGATTGCCGCACTAACATTGGATGTGTTAGTACAACAATCTGTAAGTTTTATTTCATTTGGCTCTGGGTTTAATAAAAAAAAAACTTCCCATGTATACCCAGCATAAGGATCTAGTATAGAATTTGTATGGACTCCACTGTTTTTTGGGTGGGCTGCATAGAGTCTTTTATTTAGGATAATGGTCTGGTAAAAAAAAAAAAAAAGCAGCTGGGAAATGTTATTTGGAGGATATTTAATTGTCCTTTCTTTGTAAATGTCACTTTTTCTTTAGTACATCGTACAAGTGCGCTACTTTACATGCAGGTTTAAATCAACACAAAACCATGGTTTAAAAAAAAAAACAATCTATTCAAGTATGTTTTCTGAAATAAAAAAAACATTCTATTGCTCTCTCCTCAAAATCTCCAAATTCCTTTTTATTTGTTTTGCTGCTGTTAACCAACTTACATTGAGGGTGGTTATGTTCATTCTCCATGGCCCCACAGTGTGCAGGGGCATAACCAATACCCATATTTTCCTGCTCACCCCCTGGACTTGGGACTATAGACTCAAAACCATGGATATTGTAGTGTGCATATGACCGTTGCAAACAAATGGAGGTGAGGGGAAAAAAAGACATTTGGGCTCACAGAGGACATTACAAGGAAGCAGAAAAACACATGTAATTAAACTGGAGATTGCAAAATCTGGAGCAGCTCTACATAGAAGCCAATCAGCTTCCAGCTTGTTTTTGTTGAAGCTTAATTGAATAAGCTGAGGTTAGAAGCATATTGGTTATCAGATTTTGCACTCTCCAATTTTAGTAAATCAATCTCAGTAAGAAATGATTTTGTGAAAAAGATTGCATGACCACTACATGACCATGATTGAATGATTACATGACTATTAAGTAGTGAATATGTACAGGTTATTTTGGGGATAAAGGATATCATTTGGTGTCACTTTAAGACATTCCCCAAGCATGTTATATAAAGGAAGTGTGCCTTTTTATAATGTTTAACTTTAATCCTTGTTAAAATACCTGCTCCCTGCCAAACAATATTTGAAAAAACCTTTAGATTGGTCAATTTCTTGGACTTAAACGTGACTTCAATAAGGTTCGGTTTAGGGTTTGCAATTTGTGCATTTATGGATGCACTCGCCGAATGTGTCCACAAAAAATATCTAGCAGGTTTACTAAATTCCGCACAGACCTATAAGACCTGCAAATCCTTGGACATTCCATTCACTGAGGTCCCTGAATGGTATGGCTCCTTCTCCCTCACAGAATCCTCGACCGAGGTCTCCAACGACAGCATGCAACGAACACAGAGACAGCGAGGCCGTCATCGTTGAAGATCCAAACCTTCCATAACGCCAAACTATCACAATTTGAGAGGTGACTGGAGCCCTTGCATATCCCCACCGAGACATCGGAACAATATGGAAACTTGAAAACTATCACCAAGGACAAATATCCCTTCCATACCTCAAAGGGTTGTGAGTACCCTGTAGGTTTAAAATTATACCTCTTTGCCTTTTCTCTTCTTTTTTTTTTTGTTTGCTATTACAGCTAAACTAACCGATAAGCTGAATGAATTGTTATTTGCTGTATGTCAATTGCACAGTTTAAAATACTGCTATTGAACTCTAAGTCATTGAAGCATTCTGCCTCTAACTACTATAAGTAGGCTCTTTAACATTGGGTTATTAGCTAAATAGTCCTACAAATACAGTACATTCCTTCACGGAGGAAAAGGAGGATCAAACTACTGCTGAATGTCTGACTTCATAATCACACAAAACAAACAGAATTTTAGATGAGCACCATGATCGCTCAACCTCTTATTACTAAGCACTATTTTGCAGTACCTGGTACTGGCCTTCTGGTCTCATCTCCATGATAATCTTCCCATATGATAAACCATAACCACTAGTCCAATAATGTTTTGTTGCCATGCTTAAGGGACTTTTGGAAGAAGATTGACTCCTTATGCCCTATACAGATCTTTTATTTTTCAACACATCCCTATTTTTTGTCTTCTGCCTGAACTGATCCTTTTTTTTTTTGATGATATGTTAATGCTTGGTGACTTGAAAATGAATGTATTCTTAACCCAGTCTCTCCCGGACCGAGGGAGAAGCCGGACCTGGAGCCAATTATGCTGTTATACTACATTGGAATCCTTCTTACCAAACACGATCTCTATCAATGTGGAAATTTGTAAACTAAACCACATTGGATCCTTGGACCAGAAAACGCTGCCCAAGAACATACTGTTCCTGCAGCACCTGGAGAAACTCTGGGGAGACATTACCTTAGGAAGTGGACAAAAATAATCGGTGACATATCCTTGATAAAAGGCCGCAATAGGCCGAAACATGTCGGATTACCGATCAGGCCCCATCTCTGCATCCATCCCTCCCTGTCAATTGACACGAGGGACAGCAGAGCAGGACCACCTACAACCCATTTTCAAGTCACTCATTTATCACGTGTAACACACTTTATCTTTTCCTCTTCACTGGCACAATGGGACTCTACCCATCAATTCACCCTAATCCTTGTATATAACCAATACATTGTATAATAAATTTTATTAAATTGTACAACTATTGCCTACCTCTCTTACTCCTGCCCTTAAAATCCCATACCTGCACCACAACCTACAAACTGTATCCTTAACCCATACTCAGGGATAAATACCCTAGAGTAATATGGCACACGAAAGACTTATATTTAGTTTTTCAGCTGCAGCTAGTAATACCTGTGGTTAACTTTAACATTGTAAAATGGAGATTTCAACTTTTACCCCCTGAAAAATGAATGCTGCAACAATAACATTTCCACAAGCGGAATAAATAACCACGGGTCTGCTCTGATTCCTAACTATCACACGCTTAGACAGTAAATATTGGTTGTTCAGCTTTAGGTACTTAATAGAGTGCAACAAAAGGTACACAGCCTAAGGCCTATAATTATCTTAATACTGGTTGAAATGTTCATCACTGTCAGATCACAATTTCTCTACTGGACCCAACCCAACCACCAATTCGTCCCCCTTATTTTCCCTAATCTCCTTTTACTTCATATCCTTACCCCCCCCCCCGACTACCTTATTCCCCTCTTCTTCTCCACCCTTCCTTACCTTTCCCAAAACTACCCAGTGATATCAAATGGCTCAGGTTCTTACAGAAATATAACAGTAAAGGTTCAGTAATAGAAATGATATTTTTCAGCTATTTCAATCAAAACCTGTTTTAGGCTTTTAATTGCCAGATAGGCAAATATATTGAGGTTTAAATGTTTAAAAGTTCAAATGTTTTGAATGCTTTACCGTTATTATCACCCTTACATTTGGGATTCTCTTCCCTAATATACACCACTCTGCATGGTTGTACTATAGACCCCCCCCAAAAAAAAAAAAATGAATGCTTAGAATATACTCCCACATCTCACTACTATTGCTTTTCCCACCAATCTCCCAAAAATAATTCCTTGCACCTTTCTTAACAACTGTAACCCTTTCAGTGCAGGAAACACCCTTCTTGGACCCAACTGGATACCGCACCCACACAGCAGGGACCTATACACCCCAGGCGACATCTCCGACTTCCCTTCCTAAGACTACACCCCTTTATCCCTGTCATAAGATAGAGTAGCAGGTCTAACTCTATCTCTAGAAACGCCCCCCCCCTCCTCTTTCATCCCCACTCACATTTTTCCACACTTTAATTGACTCACCCTTCCTCGTTTTTTCCCCCATCCCGCCCCATCACTCCTCTTCTTTATCTTAATCTTATAATCACTACTAATCAGGGATAAGATGTCTCAAAAACAATTTACCTCACCTCTTTCACTGAAATGAGTCTCTGTGTATGCCAAAGGCTTAAATATTTCAGAGAAACACTCTCAGTTCAGAGAATTCCATAAAATGAAAGCTAATATAGTATGTATCCAAGAAATGCACTTTAAAAAGGATGCCATTCCCAAACTTTCAAACCAAAACTACCCACATGTTCTCCATGCTACGTCGGCTATTTCTAAAACATAAGGAGTTTCCATTTTAATCCCCAGAAATACTCCATTCCAATTGAATAGACACTTTGCTTGATCATGAAGGATGATACATGTTACTGAAAGGAAAGCTTGATGAGTGCCCTATCACAATAGCTAACATTTATGCCCCCAACTCCAAATAGGTCACCTTCTTCAGACAGATAGGTGATTTACTTTCTTCTTTTGTCTACTGGTATCTTGATATTTAGCGAGGACTTCAATGTTCCCTTAAACCCACTCTTGGATTCCTCTTCAGAACCTCAGCACTCTCTTATAGAGCTCTCAGACAAATTCAATTTCAACTTCATGGCCTCATGCTCCATGATACCTGGGTGCACACTAAAACCCCAAGAAAAAGTCTATACTTACTTCTCACCACTTCACCAAAAACATTATAGAACTGATTCCTCTTCAGGAACCTCAGCACTCTCTGATAGAGCTCTCAAAAAAATTAAACTCCAACTTCATGGCATCATGCTCCATGATACCTGGAGCACTATTGTACACCCCACGAAAAAAACTATACTTCTCACCACTTCACCAAAAACATTCCAGAACGGATTCTTTTTTTTTTAATCACAAGCAGTCCTTATCTACCTACAACAAGCTACGATAGAACCCATGATACTTTCTGACCACCTACAAACTACAAAAAAAAATAAAAAGCTTACATTGCAACATGTTAAAAAAGGAAGGAGGAAAGAAAAGGGGGAAAAGAGAATGAATCTACATTTCTTAAACAACCCTAAACTCCACTTGAAAACACTTACCCTAATCTAAGAAAGAGTATTTTTAGCAGCTACCCCCCTAAACCCTTCTCCAATTCTGGCAGAGGGGTTGAGAAATAAAAAAATATCCCTAATAAGCCTTAAACTTCTACTTCACAGCTCTATAATCATTCACCCAACTTTCTCTTTTCATTGTCATCTCTCTTCTCCTTTCCTCACTATGTTCCCCCCCCCCCCATAACTGAGAGAGAGGGGAGAGGGGAGAGGAAAGGGAGAAGAGGATGAGGACAGAGAAGAGAATGAGGGAAAACTTCAACTCCCGCCCCTTCTTTTTTTTTCTTCTCTCCCTCTTTCTTTTCCTCTTCCCCCCACAAAGTCTCTCACAAAAAGATATAGACAGATTAACACTGCATCCTTTACAATAGCTCCAAAAAAAGTCTGTTCCACTGCAGCTCTTATACTCTCATTCTTATTTCAAGGTTTTTTTTTTTTTTTTTTTTTTTTTTAGTTGCAAATTTATAGCTAGATTTTTAGATTGAATTTAGCCCATTGTGTCCATTCTTGCTTCCTCAGGACTAGTATCTTAGACCAAAACTACTAGGTTCAAGTTTTGCTCATTACTGGAAAACTGGAGTTAGTTCATTACACGATTGTTAATAGACTCAATTGTTGTTTATTGTGTCCAAGCCATGTTCTTTTTCTAACAATGTACACTATTTATACCTTGGCAATATGATTACTCAATAAAACTTTAGGAAACAAAAAATAAAAATAAAAGATTAGATTGATTGCAATGAAGATTACACTGTAAACGTTCAGTTTCCCAGCTAAGCTATCCAAATCATAATAAAATTTCACTAAATGAGCTAAAATAAGTACACAAAATAAAAAAAAGGAATTTCCCAATAATGATAATCAAGTGAGACATATCTGCTAGCAATAGGCAGAAACCTGTACTGAGAGAAATATATATGGTACTATTGCTGATCTTTCCATCCTAAAATGCTACTTATATAGCTCACTGAAAAATGTTAAAGCAGGACTTTACCCATAACAACTTGGTAAAAAATAAGATTCTTTAGCAAGGAACATGCATTCCACATTAATTAATAATTATGCTACCAAAGTTAATGTGTGCTGTAAATTGCCTCCAGTATTGTCCCTGTTTCTCCTTGCTGGAGGCTGCCATTTTGCTATGGCCCAAAACCATAAAGCTAAACTAGACCCACCGATTTAATTGGTTTAAAAAAACTGTTACATTCCTGGAATGCCAAGGTTGCTAATTATCACATTTTTTTAGGTCCTTAACAAAACTGTCAAACCATAAAATGGCTGGTGTCATAACTGATCACATGTTTAGCACCATGGCAGTTGCAGATCAAACAGAAGCAGCTTATATGGCTGTAAAGGATAGGAGGATTTAATTCCGCTTTAAAGCTGTCAGCAGATCTGCCTCTACAAATTCAGCAGTTCCTAAAGGTGCCTTAAAATGGAGAGCAACTGAGCAAATGCCAAGCAGGGTGAGTATAAGCACTTATTTTTAATGTTTTACATTGCTATACCTGCAAAAGGGGTTCCACCTTAAAGTGTATATAAAGCTAAAACTAGGGAAGGGATAGACCCCTACTGGGATATTTTTTGTTTCCTGTGTGCTGTTAGGGGGATTTCCCTTCACTTCCTGAGCTAGAGACACAAAAGGAAATGAGAGGAAATTTCTCTAAAATGAATGGAATTCTCATTTTGTCACAGGAACTCCATAATGTGAAGTTAATAAAACTGGCATAAACTTTCTAAAGCTCTAACTAAAGTCTTTAACCACTTTCAGACCAGAGGATTTTGCTGCTCAATGACCAGGCCCTATTTTGCGATTTGGCCCTGCGTGAATTTAACAGACAATTGTGCGGTAGTGCGACGCTGTATCCAAACTAAATTGGCGTCCTTTTTTCCCCACAAATTTAGCTTTCTTTTGGTGGTATTTGATCACCTGTGTGTTTTTTATTTTTTGCGCTATAAACAAAAAAACAGCGACAATTTTGAAAAAAAAAAAACAATATTTTTCACATTCTTTTATATGAAATTCTCCAAAAAAATAAATAAATAAATAAAAATGAAAATATTTTAACATTTTAGGCCAATTTGTTTTCTGCTACATATTTTGGGTAAAAAAAATAGCAATAAGCATATTTTGATTGGTTTGTGCAAAAGTTATTGCTTTTACTAACTACGGGAAAGATTTATGTCATTTTTATTGTTTTTTTTTTTACTAGTAATGGCAGCGATCTGCGATTTTTTTGCGGGACTGCAACATTGCAGTGGATGGATTTGACCCCTAACTGACATTTTTGACACTTTTTGGGGTACCAGTGACATTACTACAGTAATCAGTGCTAAAAATATGCACTGTTACTGTAATAATGACACTGGCAGGGAAGGGGATAACAGTATTGGTGATCAAGGGGTTAAATGTAATCGTAGGGAAGTGATTCTAACTGTGGGGGGGCATGGCTTGTGAATTCATCACAGAGACATGCGATCCTATATAGCAGGATCACATGACATCTGTGATCACTTCAGGGAGAAGTACGGATGGCTGTGTTTACATCAGCCATCCGGCATTCTCTGTCAGCGGCGGGAGATCGCCAGTGTCAGACGGCCATCGGAGCCGTCTGACACCCGCACTGGCTTCCCCGCTGATGAGCAGGGGCAGGAGAGCATCGCCAGTGGCGCGCGCTCGCCCCCTAGCTCCGCCCAGGCGAACGCCATACATGTACAGGGTTTTGCCTGGGAGAGCCGACCTGCCGCAGTACAACTACAGCGGCTGGTCGGCAAGTGGTTAAAAAAATGTATGCACTTCTTTAATACTTGATTCCACGGTCGCCTAACCACGCAGTGTCACTCCTTTCCCTCTCCTCTGTGGGCTGGTGCAGGGATTGCAAAGGATGCTCAGCCGCTTCTGCTGATGTCACAGATCCAAGGAATCCTTTATATTCATGGAAACACCATTCAGCCTGTAGGTGAAATATGGGGATAATTGACACACATTGCCTATTCCTGCAAGAATCTGTTGTATTTTATGACTGTAGACAATCACCTAGAGAATGCAGATATAGCTTAGTGAATGGGGACTGAGGCCTCAATCCCACCTATGAATCTTGTGGTGTGTTTTTAGTTTAGCAGAATCACAGTACAGTCCATTTACCATGGTTCCCTATTGGTCACGTTCACATCTGTGCATTTTATGAAAAGGGCCAGGGACCAGAAGGTTGTGGTTTTGGTTCCAAAAACCTCAATGAATCAAAAATGTGTATTGAAAGATGCAAAATGCACCTGGAATATGCATCAACTGCAAACTGCATAGGTTTGAACCATGCCTAGAGATGGGCTAAGTGAATAAGGGAGGCCACACATTGACCAATTTCCTTTCCTTCAGCCACAGGTGGAGGAAAAGAAAATTGCCTAATTCTCCTATCAACATATTCATTTTGATAGGGAAATACCTCCTGCAGAGCTATTGTATTCTGACAGCGGGAGGATTTCCAGCCAGCAGAATACAATGATCACTGCTTGCAGCTATAGCCACTGTCAGTAATCACATGAAAAAAAAT